>NC_056741.1:1840006296-1840330046 GCF_019279795.1 Protopterus annectens
CAAAGTTCTTCATTAGCACTCTTCAAGGAAAAATCTTGATGAGTGGATGGGAAATACACCCCGGGGATCACTTCTGTGTCTCTGCTGGACAGTGGCACAGGAAAATAACTTTCTTGGGTAGCATAAGCTATGGAACCTTGCTGGCTAGGCTTACGTAGGCCCTTGGGCCGATAGCCTAGTACCTAACTATGAACCTATGAAGGCAATTACAGCAATGTACAAGAAGTTGCAGTGCATCATACCTAGAATATGGCAGAGACAGTTGCAAGATAGTATATAATAGTGTATAACATATGATTAATGTACAATGTTTTGTGCATGTTACATAGTAACAGATGGTGTTAAGCAGATAATGTAGAGGAAATATTTTGTACATACTTACAGAAAAGCTGGTCATGTAGATTACACTGATGAGTTTAAGGTTGCAGTGAGGTTGAAATGAGGGCTAGCGTAGACGTGGTGCAATTGGTTTAGTTTATATTATGTAATACAACATGTATTGAGGGATTTGTATGCATTAGTTTCTGTAGAAACTGTTCTGATTTGGAATCAGAAGTAAGAGTAATTGGAAGCATCTCTGATCTCTGGCGGAAGGGAGTGCCACAGATTTGGTACCAGGATAGAAAAGCTGTGTAGTTTATTTCTGGGTGTGTGGAGAGTTGGTCCTACCCTGGATTGGTGCCTAAAGTTATATGTTAGGGTGGTTACTGTGACTCTCAAGTCAAGTGACTTCTTCGAATCAGTCTCAAGAGCCGTGGACAAGGGTAAGGTGGTCCACACAGCCCATCTGGACCTCGCCAAGGCCTTAGACACCATCCCCCACTCTGGAATCATAGATAAACTTACTAAGCTGGGCATTAATGCCTATGTCAACTCAAAGGGTTGCCAACTGGCTTACTGACAGAACCCACACTGTAAAAGTAGCCTTCAAATCCGGCTCCAGACAAGTGACAAATGGAGTACCTCAGGGATCATTCCTGGGACCGCTCTTGTTTGGCATCTACTTCTCTGGAGTACAGGCCAACACTAAGGGACTCTGGCTAACAAAGTTCGCAGATGACTGCAAACCGGGAGCCATTATTGAATCCCCAAATTATGTGGATATTCTACAAAAGGGTCTTACAGACACAGATGCTTGGTGCCAGAGCCATGAGCTCAAGCTCAATGCCAAGAAATGTACAGTTATCCCCTTTGGGAAAAAACATGTACCCAAAAATTACCACACAGGTGGCAGTACACTAAACACCGAAAGTGTGATAAGAAATTTAGGGACACAGGTGGACAGTGGTCTCACCTTCGATAACCACATCACCACAACAGTCAGGAAATCCTTTTTTGTGGCACACCTCAGGGCTTTTCATCCAGAAAAAAGGAGGTCATTGTCCCACTGTACTCATCCCTCATTAGACCTATTATAGAATACAATGCCTCATTTGGTATGTATCTCTCAAGACATCTGCAACAACTGGAAAGGCCGCAGAAATACCTCACAAAGAATCACAGGGCTAAAGCAGATGCATATATTGACGTCTAAAAAAACTCCACCTATACTCTATCGCATATCACCTACTCAGAGATGATCTCTGCTTAACCACTAAGGCCATGTCAAACCCAGAGCTGTTGGACATGCTACACTTAAAGAAATCCCAATCCCTCAGAGATGTGCGGTCCAGGGATCGAAACCTTGTCATCACAATGAACAAAACATGCTGGAGGGATAGGTTCCTGACCCAGAGACTTCCCAGACTCCAGAATAGACTGCCAATACATGTCAAGCAAAGTGCCTCTTTGTCCCTCTTTAAAAGGGACCTTGATTGGATGGGAGATAGGAAATTCACCCCGGGTATCACGTCATTCGCCCTGCTAGACAGGGGTCCAGGGAAGTAAATACTGTGGGGCGAAATAGCCAGGGAATTGTTATGGCATGGCTTGTATAGGCCCTAGGGTCGATAGCCTAGTACCAACCTATGATGGTAGTGTGGGAGTATTTCTTTCAGATCTGCTTTATTAATGTCAACAGCTGCCACATGTACAAAGTCAGGATATTTGCTCTGCAGCTCACCGATGTGACTGCATAGTTTACTTAGAGCTTCAGTGGTATTAGCACTAGGTGGGATATACACCACTGTTACACTGACCCCATTCAGCTCCCTGGGCAAGTAAAATGGTCTACATTTAATGGACAGGTAATCTGAGTTTTCACAGCAGTGTGACAGTATGATTTCACAGTTGGTGCACCATCTTTTGTTAACACAGATGCAGACTTCACCTCCTCTGGTCTTCCCACACAGTGAATTTTTTCTGTCTGAACGAAACAGTGTAAAATTCTCATTTATCTTGTCACGCAGCCATGTCTTAGTAATCAAAAATAAACACGTATTTCTCACCTTGTTCTTGTTGGAGAGTTTCCAATCTCAAGTAGTCCATCTTGCTATCCAGTGATCTCACATTAGCTAGCAGTATAGTTGGTAGTACAGGCCTGCAGGGGTTTGCTTTTAACTTTACATCAACATCTGCTCCGCAACCTCTTTTCCTTGTTCTCTGACATCTCTTTCTCTTTTTTTCTTGTCCACCATATTCTAGAAACCTGTTCTACTAGCTTCAGGCACTTTAGAGTGTGAGGAGTTAAAATATCCAGCTGTTGTAGTTTTGTGCAAGTAGTAGGCCCCAGATACCCTGCAGAAATCAAGGCATTCAACCAGCAACATGTAGACATCGATTGTTTAATTTCTAGTAACTTCTGTCTACTATAAATTATTGTACCTTTAACTGGAAGTGCAGAAAAGTACAGTTTTGTACCTACCATAAATGTAGATGTTCGAGGATTCCCTTGCTGCAGTCCTGACTATTGGGTATAGTCCGCGTCCCAGTCGGCCCGAATACCAGAGTATAAGGCTGACGTCGGTCATGGCGCCTTAGACTGACGTCAGTACGTCAGGGTACTAATGCGCATGACCGACGTCATTTCCTCAGTCTTTTCTTGCCCCAGATGTCAGAAGACCCAAAAAGACAAGTCCCAAAAACAACCTGCACCAACAAACATGTACAATATATACAGTAATATATATACAGAAAATATAAGCATGTAAAGGCACCAACACAATCACCCTGAAACACAGACGGGAAGGAGGGAGGGTTGGACTGCAGCAAGGGAATCCTCGAACATCTACATTTATGGTAGGTACAAAACTGTACTATGTTCTTCGCCTTCCCTTGCTGCAGTCCTGACTATTGGGTAGAATCCCAAAGCAGAGGTAAGGGAGGCTGGCAAATTATAAAGTAGCAGGAGCTGACAACATGCCTTGTAAAACAGCTGTGGCAAAACCAGCTCTAGACTTAGAGTATATAGGCAGGTGATAATGCCTAGAGAAAGTATGCACTGAACTCCAAGTAGCTGCTTCCAGAATATCCTTAGTTGCCACCCCTTAGAAATGCTGTAGAAGTGGCAGTAGCCCTAGTGGAATGAGGCCTAATCCCAGCTGGAACCTCTTTGCCATGATGGGAATAACAAAATGCAATGCAAAAGCCAATCCACCTAGAAATAGTTTGTTTTGACACAGGTTTGCCCTGTGAACTTAAAGCAAAAGAAACAAGTAACTGCTGAGACTGCCTAAAATCTTTAGTCCTGCTCAAATAATAACGCAATTGCCTGTGTACATCTAAAGTGTGCAAAATCTTTTCCCCTTTATTTTGAGGATCTGCAAAAACGTAGGCAAATGAATAGTTTGGTTTAAAGCCACACTAGAAACCACCTTAGGCATAAAGGAAGGATTAGTGCGTAATGATACCCTGTCCTTATGGAAAATCAAAAGGGCTCTACTGCCATAAGGGCCTGCAACTCAGACACCCTTCTTGCAGAAGTAATAGCCAACAGAAAAGCCGTCTTCCATGACAAATATTTCAATTCAGCAGTAGCTGCCGGCTCAAAAGGTTGTAGAGTAAGTTTTTCCAACACAAAATTGAGATCCCAAGCAGGAGTAGGAGCTCTACGTGGGGTCTTATATTCTTTGCCCTCTAAGAAACTGCTTGAACAAAGGATGCGAAAACAAAGGTGGGTCACAATCATAGTGAGCTGAAATTGCTGCAGCATGAATCTTTATGGAAGAGAAAGACAAACCTTTGTCCAATAACTCAGTAAGATATTGAAGAGCCACACTCAAATTAGGCTCTGAAATCTCCAAATTCTTTGCTGTACACCAAAATAAAAATCTCTTCCATTTTTCTGCGTACACTCTCCTAGTACTAGGCCTTCTAGCTTCCATAATCACATTTAAAACTTGTTGAGGAAGCTGAGACCTTCCATGTTTCAACACAGAATATGCCAAGCTGTGAGATGGAGAGATTGAAGCTTGACATTGAGCAGATGACCGTCCTTCTGAGATAACAGATGAGGAATCAGAGGTAAAGGCCATGGAGGCTTCTTTACAAGACTCCTTAGAAGTGGGTACCAGTGTTGCGAGGCCAATCTGGAGCTATCAAAATCATCCTTGGCCTGTCCTGTCTGACCTTTAGTAATACCTTTGGAAGAAGAGGTAGAGGTGGAAAAGCATAGACATGAAGGTTTTTCCAACTGAAAGACAGAGCATCCACTTTCCAAGCTGTGTGATGAAACCCCTTTGTGCAATACTTTGGCAGCTGGTGGTTTAGTGGAGAAGCGAACAGATCTATGTCTGGAGTTCCCCATGACACTGTCAATTTCTGAAATACATGAAGATCCAGTTTCCACTCGTGGGGATCCATGATTTGTCTGCTTAAGACATCTGCTAGGAGTTCTGTGCTCCTGGCAGAAACCTTGCCTGAAGAGTCAGTTGCAGGCTTAACGCAGTCTCCCATAAAATCATTGCTTGCCTGCATAGAGGATAAGAATGTGTTCCCCCTTGCTTGTTGATGTACCACATGACAGTAGTGTTGTCTGTCAGAATCAACACCTGCCCTGGAAGAAGTAACTCCTTGAACGCCATCAATGCAAACTGGACTGCTAACATCTCCTTCATGTTGATATGTAGATGCTGTAGTCTGGCAGGCCACTTGTCTTGTATCCACTTTCCATTTAGATGAGCTCCCAAGCAGTGTCCGAGGCATCTGTCGTTAAAATCTGACTCGCCTCTGGCCGGGTCACAGAGAGTCCCTTGTTTAGTGACATTCCTGAGCCCACCACAAGAATTCCTTTTGAAGGCAAGGTATTATTTGAATGACAGTGTCCAAATCTTGGCAGTGCTGTGTCCATACATTTTTGAGATACCATTGCAGCTTCCTCATATGCAGTTTGGCATTGGGAAGCACCAGAATACAAGATGCCATGAACCCTAATGCTTGAAGGACTGTCCTTGCAGTCAGCACGGACTGATGAGATAGTTGATGGAAGTAAAGTGACAGAGTCTTTTGTTTGTCCGGGGTTAAAAAGGCCATCTGGGCTGCTGTATTCAGTCTCACACCCAGAAAGCACATGTCTTGAGAGGGTACTAGACTGGACTTTATTTCGTTCACAGAATACCCTAGGCATCTTAGCACTGCTATGACATATTCCAGATGCTGTAGAAGGTGTTCTTTTCTTGAGCCAGAATCAGGCAGTCGTCCAAGTAAGGATAAATTTGAATGCCTTGAAGCCTGAAGTAAGCTATCACTGGAGCCAGAACCTTTGTGAATACTCTGGGCGCAGTAGATAAGCCAAAGGGCAATGCAGAGAACTGATAATGAAAATCTCCAGTTCGAAACCGCAGATACTTTCTGCAACTTAGCCTTATGGGCACATGAAGGTAAGCTTCCTTGAGATCCAAAGTTACCATCCAGTGATCCTTGCCCAGCAGAGGTAACAGTTGCTGTAACGTCAACATCTTGAACTTGGGAATGTCCAGATAAGTGTTGAGGATAGATAAATCCAAAATTGGTCTCCACGTGTTCCCCTTCTTTGGTACTAGGAACAGGCGAGAATAAAATCGCCCCTTTCTGACACAGGAACTGGCTGAATAGCCCCTATCTGGAGTAACTGAGAAACTTGCTTGAGAGCCTCTTTTCTTTGTGGAGGAGGAACATCTGGCATGCCTTTGAAAGGGGCATTGTGTGGAAATAAAATCTGTACCCGTGATGAATGATATCCAGCACCCATCTGTCTTGAGTGATTAAATCCCAATTTTCTTTGAAAAGAGACAATCTTCCTCCCAAAGGAGCTGCCAGACGAGAGTCCACTGGCAGCTGAAAAGGCAGGTCATTGGTTCTGCTTACGAAAGGACTGACCCCTACCCTCACCAGAAGTCTGAGCAGGTGAACTGTCTGATCTAGGCCTAAACGAACCTTGAGCCCTGCCCCTACCACGTCTAGATCTACCCCTAGACTGGGAACCATAAGCAGGATATGTCCACCCCTTAGCAGGCCAATTTCTACTAAACTTGGAGGCTGCACCTGCAAAAATCTTTAACAGTCTGCATAGACCTAGCTTTGTCCTCCATTTTCTTTAAAACTGCTTCCACAGGCGGTCCAAACAACACATCAGACTGTAAAGGAGCATCCAAAATCCTGGTCTTAACATGCTCAGCTAAATTCTGATCCTTCAACCATGCATGTCTGAAGAACAGAACTAGTAGCAGCCACCCTCGAGGAGGCCTGAACAGCATCAAAACCACACTGCAAAGAATGCTTACCCACTTGTTCAGACACATGAACCAAATCCAGCAATTCTTTACACTCAATACCTTCCGCCAAAGCATCCACCTTAGATTTCAATTGTGAAAGGAGATAATTCTGATATTTCAGCATATGAAATTGACAATTCAACCCTCATGGCTAGAGTGGAAGAAGTATATACTTTCTTACCCCACCTATCCAAAGCCCTTGCCTCTTTATCAGAGGGTACAGGATTTTTAACAACAGAAGCTTTAACACCTTTAGGCCCCTGAGAAACAGTTTCTGGGTCCGCCCTGGGACTCTTAAACAAATACTTATGAGCTTGGGCACCCTATAATACCTATCAGGCTTAACAGGAGCAGGAGGCAAGGAATCAGGGTTCAGAGAAGCCTCTGCAAAAACATCCTCCACCACATTCAACACAGGAGGAATAGCTAAGGGCCTATGCTGAGGCAAAACAAGAATTCCCTAAGCCTTTTCTGGAGTCAGAGTAATCTTGGCCTTCCCATTTAAAGTGCTCCCTCATGGAGTGAAGAGTCTCTGAAAATGAAAAATCCTCAGGAGGAGAAGCTGAAGGAGTGGAATCATCCACATCAGAATCAGAATAAGCAGGAAACTCTTGCAAGTCTTCCACAGAAGACTCTGAAGCCTGTGAACACTGTTCAAAACTATCAAACTCCTGTTCCACCCTAGGCCTCTTATCAGGTGGGGCATAGAACCTCTAATCAGAGTAATCAAATCTTCAGCCATTTTAAGCATATGTTTCTTAGGCACAGAGCCCGAAATGCTAGGAGAAGCCCCTACAGAAGCTGAACTTGGCCTTCCTCTAAAAGAAGCTCTGGAAACAGAAGGAGAGGCCCTAACTACCTTGGGAAGAGAGGGAAGAACAGTTACCTGAGAAGCCCCTCAGCCTGGCCTACTTCCTGAGAGGGCACATCCTGTAACAGTAAAGTATCTGCCTGAGACTCCATAGAGACTCCTGGCAAAACCTCTGGCTCCCCTGAGCCTTCTAAAGGACCGACGTCCGGGACTGCCGGTTCCTCACTCCTAGACTCCACTGTGTTGTCTTTGCGCTCCTTAGATGAAGCAGGCCGGAGCATCCGGCGGCATAGTATAATTGCAACGCTTCCCAAACACTAACCTAGCACAATCAAGCCTCCTCTTAATAGTGCTTTATTAAATCTAGCACAAGAGCGGCAACCAACAACGCCGTGCTCAGGCCCTAAACAAGGTATACACAATGTATGATAATCCCTATGCGGTATCTGCTTCCCACAAGAAATACAGTTATTCACTTTTTCTGACATCCGTAATATACTGAGGCAAAAAACCAAAATGTTCCCAACGGGTTACTTAGCCAACTCTGTACTCGGTCTGCAACTTCGGTTTCGTAAAATCTCAGTACGCCGACCTGTACCCGCAAAATTGCTTCTGCATCGCACCATGCTGCAAAAGACTGAGGAAATGACGCCGTCATGCGCATTAGTACCCTGACGTACTGGCGCCAGTCTAAAGCCATGACCGACGTCAGCCTTATACTCTGGTATTCGGGCCGACTGGGACGCGGACTATACCCAATAGTCAGGACTGCAGCAAGGGAAGACGAAGAACATCTGACTTTTTCGAGATTTTCTGTGGAAAGGAAGACAAAGTATGCACATCTCTAGAATGAGCTGACACGGCCACAGCCACACAGGGAATCACAAATTTTTTTTTTTTTTGTTATGCCATGAAAACTGAAACAATTTGTTTCACACTGCAGAACTCCTTAGTGATATACACTGTTAAAGAAAGAAATGTCATATACAAACATACAAAACCCATTCTTCTCTGAGTTTTGTCTTTACTGGGCATGACAGGATTTCAGGGGTACAAATAAGCTGAAAGGTTTGCATATTCTTAGCCAGAAAGAAGAGAGATTGAAAGTTGAGAGATAATTTATGCATGGCAGGTTTAAATGAACACATACATGGTATATGCTGTTTGATATTTCTGAAAAGATGGACATCTTATGTAGGTGCTTTGGGGAATATTAGACATAATTCAGTATGTTTAAAGCTGCTAGTTAGCATTTACTAACAAGTGGGTACAATACTCTGACCATCTGCATATACTTCATTTGTTGAACAACCGCACTGCTGCATCATTTGCTCATTTATTTTACATTGCAACTATCATTTCAGTCTCAACCACTGGAGATCAAGTGCTTAAGTTAGGACTACAGGTTGTATTTGCATGTTCCAGGCAGCATTCTGTTTAGTTTAGTATAATTATTCAATCAGATTTTGGAATTTTATATGGTAGACTAAATTTTCAATTTAGAGGTAACGCTTTTCTTCTAACAACATTTTAAAAGTGTACACATAGCTAACTATTCTGGAGTGTGTGTGTGTGTGTGTGTGTGTGTGTGTGTGTGAGAGAGAGAGAGAGAGAGAGACTGAGAGAGAGAGAGAGAGAGAGATCAGATGCTGGTTTAGGTGTTATAATTATTTAAGGGGTATTTTTTATGGTATGTATTTAAACACTCAGGAAGGTCTTTGTGAATGAAACCGGTATGCATATTTTATAATGTGTAGCCATTCTAAATAAATACTTTGTGCAATATCACTGCACTGCACATTCTGTGTTGCATTCTAATACCCTGAAGTGTTCAGTATGGTTCCTAAAGGCAAGAGCAGCTGAAGAAGAGACTCTTGCATGGTTGTTGTTTCTTTCGGCTTATCCCGGTTAGGGGTCGCCACAGCGGAACTCCGATCCGCTAATGTTTGGTACTGGATTTTTACGTGCCGAGTTACCAGCCCTGACGCACAACCTTCAACGAAGGTACGCCCATTCACGCATGCCTCCACACAGAAGACGCTCTAGCTGAGAATCGAACACGACAACGTCTTGCTGTGAGGCGACAACGCTACCGCAGCACCACTACCGCAGGTACAAGAGACTCCTGCATGGTAATTATCTTATTTTGAGTCAATGCCGCCAGACATCAGTCGTCAGGTAAGGAAACACCTCGACACCATTAAGGCCTATAGCGGTTCACTACGGCTACAAACATGCATTTAGTAGACCACAATGGGGATGAGGTTATTTATTTATTTATCAGACATTTGTTAACCGGGTTGGTCCAGCTGGGCATGAGCCCGTTTTCAGTGGAGACCCGAGGAGAAAAGCTCCAATTACAAAAACAATTAGGATAACATAGGTAACAAAGCATAGAAAGTATCATAACCAATTATAACTCCATAGCATCTTAATACAAATTATGACTCAAACATATTCAAATTACAGCAAGAGGGTTTTCTCAAAGAAATGAGTATATGAACCCCTAATGTGTTTTTTTTTATGTACAAAAAACAAGTTATATACAAGTGATCAAACAAGAGATATATAAGTGAATCAGAATTTATTGCATAGGCTTTGTAGGAAGGTATAGGTGCTTTCAGGAGTTCAGAGGAAAGGAGCACCATTTGTATAAAGGGGACATATCAGGCTAGGTTCTAAACAGAGACATGATTTACTGTTGAGAAGATAGTGTTTGAGTTCCTTTTTAAGTGTGCAGGGTGTATGATGGAGCGGATGTTCAGAGGAAGTTTGTTCCAAGTGTGGGCTATAGAGCAGTTATATTGCAGTTTGCCTGTGTTCTACTTTGGATGGTCTACATTCAGAAGTTGTTGGTTAGAGGTGCAGAGGGTTCTAGAAGGGGTATAGGTAGATACAAGAATAGTGAGAGCTGGACAGGATGAAGGCCTGTATAGAATGGAGTGAATAACTTGAAATTGAGAAAGTAGCAGTAGTTGAGGGAATTCGAACCATTGTAATGAGTTCAAGGCAAGGAAGTGATGGGAGTTGTAGGGGGAGTTAGTAATGAATCTTGCAATTTTATGGCAAGTTTGTTGCAATTTGTTCATGGTAGCAGCTTGTATATTGGTTAGTATTGGGGCTGCATAGAAAAGTGTGGGCAGGAGGAAGGACTGAGCTAGGCAGAGTCTAGCATTTGGAGTAAGAAATCTTTTGTTACGATAGAGCAAGCCAAGTTTCTGGTGTGTTTTTTTTATTCCTTCCAGTAAGTGTAAGTTAAATTTGAGCTTGTCATCTATAATGGCGCCTAACAGTTTAGTGTGTGGTTCAGGTTTTATGATTGTGTTGTTAGAGGATGTTATGGTAAATGTAGATTTGTGATTGGAAAATGTGCGGGGGAGAAAGAGCAGGAGCTTGGTCTTCTTAGGGTTAAGGATAAGCAGATTGTCAGATAGCCATTTCTCTGTGGATAGAAAGGAGTTTTGAGTTAGGGTGAGAAGGTCTGTGATACTACTGGAGATTGAGATGAGTGTAGAGTCATCTGCATATTGTATAAGAGAAGATAGTCTACAAGAGGTGAATAGTTCGTTTGTAAAGATATTACATAAGAGGGGACCCAAGATGGAGCCTTGAGGAACACCTGTTGGAACAGATATAAAGGGAGAGCAGGAGGAGAGCCATTTGACAGATTGCTGCCTACCTGACAGACAGCTGGAGAACCAAGCAAGGGGGGAAGAAGACAGGTTAAGAATTAAGGAGGTGCCTGAAACTGATAATGAATGGCTCCTATCCAAAAGGACAGAATCCTTCAAGACCACTTTGTGATCTTTATGTGAACTCAGGTGTTTTTGACATCCAAAGAGTAAATCTATGAACCTATGAAATCCACTCTTCAAAATGGAAAGGTTCAAATGCAGCCTGACCATCTGGATTTTGTCCTTGTGAACCAACTCACTGAGACCTCAATTCCTGAACTGGTCTGAGTTTTTTTTTTTGTTTATTTAATTTACAACTGAAAAGAAATCTGGAATAATACCTAGAGCCACTCTAGTCTGGTGGGACCTACTGGATGGTTCTTTTGTTGAATGTGTAAATGAGAAACTGTTTAAGTAAATGCTGTCTATCCAGTAATGTTCACTGTACTCTGCACTGTGTCTGCTGCATTACTGTTGTTTTTAACTAAGCATTAACTAAATTATAATCTTTTATAGAATGACTTTGTATTACTCTCTGTTTTGCTAAAGTTTAATTTTCTGCTTTTCTATACGTGATCTCTGTTTTAACTGTGATGTGCTCATCTGGACTGTTCTGATCAGCATACTATCCTGGTAAACAAACAGATAAATAAATGTGATTTAGGATCTCTTTTTTCGCTACTCTCTGTGGTAGAATGCCAGGTAAAGGAATGAGGATGACTTGGGTGGCTGTGGAACGGAGTCATATAATCTCTGAATATTATTGTCCAAATGCATGACAGCCACACAAGCAAGCTGAGGAACAAGTTTCACTGCAGTCTCCAGAGTGGGACAATTGGGCAAAGTCCCAGGGATTAAACTGCTGGACTCCAAGATGAATGACTATGATATCACTGCTTTCGCTATTTATTTTTCACTTTAGGCCACAGTCCACTCTGGAAGTTGCCATGATCTCACTGCTTAATCCCAGGCCCCTGCTTTTCTGGATACAGTTGGGGACTCTATCACATTTCTGCATCCTGGAAAAGGTGTACAGAAGTCTGACATTTCCAACATAAGTAATGGTTTTCCTCACTTTCTATAACTGTCCTCTAGATTTTTCTACGGTTCAAACAAACTGGACTCTGAAGGACATGCCAGGAAAAATTGCCTTAAAATATTCAGCAGGATTCAGCAGTCAGTGCCAGGTGTGAGAGCACATAGCTTGCTGACAGCTGATTCCCTAGCTGCTTTATCTGGGATGCTGTGAGTAAAGCACATGGTGAGATTTCATACAGACAAAATAATCACCCCTATGAACACAGTTTAGTTTTAAGCTAATTATCCAGCAACTCCTCAAGTAATCTGACCATCGTATCAGCAAATTTTCATAGGGATCTTAGCATGAGAGTTGAGCAGTTTACAGCTTTGACAAAGGTGGAGAACACAAACCCTCTTCAAGAACCTGTCCACCTCCCTGTTTTTTTTCTGTGGAGAGGTGGACAGCAGGGATCTTCAGTATGTGAGCTTTTTCCAGGGCTGCTGTCAATCGAAGGACTCTGAATGCAGCTCTCTACCCTCTGGAAGACCAAAGGATCTTCTCTGGCCTCCTTTGCAGAGGTGCCACATAGTACAGTTCTGTAAGTAAACTTACCATAATAGTAGATATTTTCAATCAAATGATCATTGCTGCAGTAGTTTTAACTATATGGGTTATATTCTAAGGGTATGTGAGCCAGCTAGCTTCCAAAGCTTAAAGGTACCTTCCATACACTCAAACAGTTAGTCATCTCAACTGAGTTAAGTAAAAAAAAGTCAGGTTTGAGCACCAAGTCCTTTAGAACATTCATGCCAACAGACAGAGGTGTAAAGCCCTGATAAGGACAATGCTAGGACAAAAAAATGGTCCTCACACTGGCAATAAAATCATACAAAAATAACGGTGAATAGAGGGGAGGTAGCAGCTACTGCAGTAGTGATCACTCAAACATCTACTGTTATGGTAGATTTAGTTATACAACTGTACATTTAGCTATACTTGTAGATTACACAGTTTAGACTGACTGTTAAGTGGAAGGATGAGGGTCCAGAGGCCCCGGGAGAATGATCACAGCAAAGCCTGCTCTAGACCTGGAGAAGAAATGTAGTTTACGGTGCTTTGCAAAAGTATGCACAGACGACCAAGTTGCTGCTTCTAGAATACTTTAGAATTCACCCTTTTCTAAAAAGCCACAGGTGAAGTCAAAGCTCTAGTACGGTCAGCCTCAACCGTGCCTGGAATTACATTATTGCAAAGGATATAAAAAAGGTAACGGCATGAAAAAAAGTTATGTACTCACCATAACATTCCATCTGAGTTGTTGCTTTTCATTTGTCTTCAACCTGTGGGACCCAGATCTGATTTGGCCGCATACTCCAGCATCGGATTCAAGCTCCAATCTCCTCCCTACCCACAATGCCCCTGTCTCCCTCCTCCTCTCAGATTGAGTTTTTTGCAGAACAGCAGCACCCCAACCCAGACCATATGCCTATAGACCTGGCATCGCCACAAGAATCATCAAGAGAGAACTAGCCGAAATAGAGGGGCTATACCTCTTCCATATGGTCTACTACACAGTCCACATAAGGTGGAGGAAGAAGGGATTGATGGTTGAAGACAAATGAAAAGCAACAACTTAAATGGAACGTTATGGTGAGAAAATAACTTTTTTATCTGAAGTTGTTGTTTTCATTTGATTTTCAGCCTGTGGGACAGAGTCCCCAGCTATCCATGAACCTTGGGAGGTCCTCATGGAAGAATGGTCTGGAGCATGGCTGAGCCAAAGGATGCCCTGCCCCTGGAAAGGAGGTCCAATTTATAATGGGAGATAAATGTGTCAGATGACGCCCAGGTAGCAGTAGAACAGATATCATCTAAGGAAACCCTGGACCAAAAAGCCACAGAAGTAGCAACAGACCTGGTGGAATGTGTCCAGACATGCCCTGGTAGAGATAACCCTTAGTTCGACAGGCCTCCAAGACAAGAACTGCAACTCAACCGCAGCTGCTGCTTCAAAGGCGGGAGAAACCAGAGCTTACAGCACCAAGCTGAGATCCCAAGGAGGTGTTGGGTCCTTAAACGGAGACCTAAAGAGAAAGGTACCTTTCAAAAAGGCCTTACAAAGCATGGACAAAGCCAAGGAAGCCGAATTCTCACCCTATGTGAAAATTAGAGATCGCTGCTAATTGTACCTTGACCGTAGAGAAGCTAGAGCCATAATTAAAAATATCTGCCAGAAAGGATCCAGGTCACACTGAGAAGCCCAGATCTGGAAACATTTCCATTTACTCAAGTAAACCTTCCTGGTAGAAAATTTGTGAGCCACTACCAAATCTTAACGGGAGAAGAAAGCCTGGGAGTCCTAACTATCAAGGGAACTGGAGCAGCCAAGCCGTGAGTTTCAGGCTGACTAAGTCTGGGTGAAGGATCCCTGAGGGATATGTTATCACATCCGTAACCGGATCTAGCATCCAAGGTGGACACACTGCATGAGATCACAGAGAGGGGAACCAAACTAGGCAAGGCCAGAAAGGGGCAATGAGGATCACTGAGCTCCCCAGCCATCGAGGTTTCTGAATTAACTTGGATATCAGAGGAAGTGGACAGCAGGCATATAGCAGACTGGTAGGGCCAAGAATGAACTAGAGCATCTCTGAGGGACTCGAACGGATGGGAGTTCAGAGGAAAATACTCGCTGCACTTCACGTTGGAAGGTGAGGTGAAGAGATCACAGCAAGGGTGACCCCACTTTAGAAAGATCTGTTCCGCTACTGAAGGACTCAAAGACCACTCGTGAGTCACCAAAATAGATCTGCTGAGCCTATCCACTAGTATGTTGGACCTCCCTGGGATCTGCTTCGCCACCAGAAAACTGCCAGAGGAATCTCCCACTCCCACAATCTCATGGCTTAGCAACAAAGGGGGTAAGATCTGGTCCCCCCTGTTTGTTGATGTACCAGACATGTTGTCCATTTGGATGGTAATAGTCCCTTGAGGAAGAAAGGCATGAAGAGCTTGCAACACCAAAAGCACTACCCTCATCTCCAGAACATTGATATGCAGATGGTTCTCCTGGGAGGACCACGTGTCTTGGGCTGTCCTTCCCATGCAATGCCCCCCACCCAAGCAGGGAGGCATCCGTGGTCACCATGATCGCAGGGAAGGAGAGAATAAACGGATGACCTAGACAAAGATCCGGGGATCAAAACCACCATAGAAGCGAATCCTTGCAAACCTGAGATAACTGAACCAGATGTGATAAAGGGAGGTGTAGTAAGTACCACTGGACCGCCGGAGTCCAGTGGAGGACCCTCATATGAAGGTGTGGCGTTGGGACAAGAGTGATCATGGCTGCCATTGACCCCAATGCCCAAAGAACTAAATCCATTGGGGGACATTTGGCCTGAAGGATGTAAGAAACTATGTCGGAGAGATAACAGTATGTCCCGGAGGTAGAAACATCTTGGTTTGGATAGAGTCTATGTGCGCCACAATGTAGTTGAGAACCTGCACTGGTGTCAACTGGGACTTGGTTAAGGTTTACGGTTATGCCCAGATAGTGAGCGGTATTGAAAAGAAGATACCTGGCTTGACACAGTCGATGCCTGGAGGGAGCGGAAAGGAGCCAATCGCCCAGGTAGGGAAAGACCTGAAACCCCTGCAGCACAGGAGAGCTGCCACTACCACCATCACTTTGGTGAACACCCTGGGGGAAGTGGTAAGCCGAAAGAGGAGTGCTCTGAACTGAAAATTACCGGCTCCCAGCCTGAATTGGAGGAACCTCCGAGAGGGCCTGTTCATCTTGATGTGATAGTATGTGTTCTGGAGGTCCACCAAGCACATCCAGTCATTCCTCTGCAGGAAGGGCAGAATGGACTGAAGAGTGACCATCCAGAATTTCATCTTGGCAACTGACAGGTTCAGAGTTGACAGATCCAGTATGGGTCTCAAGTTCCCTGTTTTCTTTGGCACCAAAATGAACCTGGAATATGTGCCTGATCCAGACTGGTCTGGGGGGACGGGCTAGATGACTTGCTTTTCAAGCAGCCTGGAAATTTCTACAGCTGCTTGCTTCCATTGCACAGGTGGGACATCCGGGAGGTGGTTGGGAGAGACTGGGGGGGTTGAAGAAAGGGGATCGAGTATCCTCTGGATTATCTGCAAAACCCAATGATTATCAGAGATAGACTCCCAGGCTGTTGGGTGCAGAGAAAGATGTCTCCTGACTGCCTCCAGAGATGAGCAGTCATGCAACCCTTCAGGACTGCTGTGAGGGTCTGTCTGGGAAAGAATCCCAAGACCCTTGGTTCCTTGGTCCCTCTCTGCCTCTGAAGGAAGGCGAGTACTGAGCATTGTGGGAAGAGCCCTGAGATTTCCGGAACCACATCTTCTTCACCCCACTCTGATTCCTACAGAAGGATTATTGTAGGGTTGAGTAGCGAATCCCGATGGCAGAGAGGGTCTTCCCATCTTTCTCCCTTTGGAGTAAAGTGTCTTGAACGGTCTTGCCAAAAAGAGTGGAACCGTCATAGGGGGCATTCATAAAGGATGCCTTGAAGGGCTCTGAGAAAGCACAAAGCTGAAGCCATGCATGGCGCCTCATGACTATGCCTGTACTGGCAGCCCTAGAGGCACCCTCCATAGTGTGCGATAGGAGCCTCACAGGAGTACTGGACATTGAAGTAAGGGTGACCATATGGGAGGAGAACATCTTTTCTCCTCTGTCCCGGGACAGAATCACCAACTTCTGACCAGATCCCGCTGCAGCCTGATAACGTGTGCCATGTAGTTCAGTGCACATAATGCAAATGGGGCTGACACGTAGGCTCACTTCCTGAAATGGTCCATAGTCCACGATTCTCGGTCTGCAGGATGGACCACAGAGTTCTCCTGAGCAAGCCCTTTATAGGTGACCACAGCAACCACCATGGCATTGACTGGGGATCCCTTCAGCCAATACTGCCTATCCAGTGGGGCACTGAGTATTTTGTCTGGAAGTTTGGGGATACTGTCAACCATATCCGGTTCCTTCCATCCCCTGATGAAACTAAATCCACAAGGGGATCCACATGCCACTAGAAACACCGACTCATCTAGGTTGGGGTTTTGGGTAGACCACCCTCCTCACTGGCACAGGATTTCCATGATGTCTCCAAAGGACACATCTTCTGGGGGTGATCGGGGGAAATCCTCCCCTTCCTCCAAGTTGGTATCTTCTTTGAGGGACTCCAGTGAGGAGTCCAAGTGTCTCCTCTTGCGCCTGTGTTTGAGGGAGCTCCTGGGGGGAGTTTCTGTGGAGGACTAAGAAACTTCGGGGCAGTCCCAGGGGGACCTCCTGGGGTGCAGTGGCGACAGGCTGTCCCCAGAGGGGGTAGAATGGCAGATTCCGGCCCAGAAAAAGAGGGAGAGGGAAAGTACAGTTTTGTACCTACCATAAATGTAGATGGTCGAGTGCTCATACAGCTGCAGTCATTACAGATGGGTTATCCTGCCATCAGGCGGGTCCTTGGTCGGCCGAATTCCAAAGTCTAGGTCCGGCATCGGTTGTCATCACTTCTTCCCTGACATCAGTGCGGCAGGGGTATAAAAGAGGCAGCCAACGCCATTTTCTTCAGCTTTTCTTGCCCCAGATGTCAGGTGCCCCCAGAAGGAAGGCAAAACAAAATATTATGCAAACATGCAATGTAGACAAATCAAAAAACAGTAGTTGCAAGCAAATACACCATAAAAGAATACCCCAAATAGGTTGTGTGATAAAGGTGTTTGTCATAAGGCCTGTCCTAAGAGGGGATGGAGGGAGGGTAACCTGGACTCCAGCTGTATGAGCACTCGAACATCTACATTTATGGTAGGTACAAAACTGTACTATGTTCATCGTGCATACAGCTGCAGTCATTACAGATGGGTAGAATCCCAAAGCTAAGTAAGGGTGGTAGATGCTAAGTGGAACTAGGAGGGGCTAGGATGCCCTGCAGGACTGCTGTAGCAAAGCCCGCTCTAGATTTAGAGTATAGTGGAAGGTGGTAATGCTTGGAGAAAGTGTGCATTGAACTCCAAGTAGCTGCTTCCAAAATGTCCTTGGTAGGGACCCCCCCTGAGGAAAGCTGTAGAGGTAGCTGTAGCCCTGGTGGAGTGGGATCTGATGTATACAGGCACAGATTTTCCATGAAATGAACAAAAGCGTATGCAGTGGGCTATCCATTTTGAAATTGTCTGTTTGGAAATTGCCTTTCCTTGAGCACCTGTAGCATAGGACACAAAGAGCTGCTTAGATTTCCTGAAGGACTTTGTTCTGTTCAAGTAATAACAAAGTTGTCTGTGAATGTCCAAGGAATGTAGTAGTCTCTCTCCTTTGTCCTGCGGATTTGGATAAAAGGTAGGTAAATGAATAGTCTGATTCAAAGCTACACTGGATACAACCTTTGGCATGAAGGTAGGGTTGGTTCGTAAGGAAACTCTGTCCTGATGGAAAATGATGAATGGTTGCACAGCCATGAGGGCCTGTAGCTCCGAAACCCTGCGTGCTGAGGTAATAGCCAGAAGGAAGGCTGTTTTCCACGACAAGTACTATTGCTCTGTTGAAGAAGCCGGCTCAAAGGGAGGCAGGGTCAGCTTTTCCAATACGAAGTTGAGGTCCCAAGCTGGGACTGGTGGTTTCCGTGGGGGTTTTATATTTTTTGCCCCTCTGAGGAACTGCCTTAATAGAGGATGTGAGAATAAAGGAGGATCTGTATTGTATTGTGCAGAAATGGCTGAAGCGTGGATCTTGATGGAGGAGAAGGAAAGGCCACTGTTTAACATCTCAGCTAGGTACTGTAAAATTTGAGGTATATTTATTACCCAAGGATTCTGGCCCTTTTCTTGATTCCAGGAACAAAATCGTTTCCATTTGGCAGAGTAGGTTTTTCTAGTAGAGGGTCTTCTGGCCTCCAAGATGACATCCTGCACCTCCTTGGAGAGGAGAGTCTGTTGGGAAATTAAGGTATTCTCCATGCAGCTAGATTGAAGGTTTTGAGCTGGCTGTGAAGGGTTTTGTAGTTGTGCTGAGACAACAGAAGAGGAACTAGAGGTAGGATCCACGGTGGTGAGTGTGACAGGCTCTTTAGGAGAGGATACCAGTGCTATCGTGGCCAGTCTGGAGCAATGAGAATCATTTGTGGCCTCTCTGCTCTGGCTTTTAATAGAACTTTGGTCAGTAGAGGAAGAGGCGGGAAGGCATAGACTGTCAATGTTGTCCAGTTGAAGGAGAGTGCATCCACTTTCTAGGCCTGTGGATGATAGGTCCTTGAACAGAATTTTTTCAACTGGTAATTTCTGTGGGTAGCAAATAGATCTATGCCTGGCTGTCCCCATGCCTGAGTTATCTTTGAGAAGACTTGAGGATGCAACTTCCATTCGTGTGGGTCTGTCATGTTTCTGCTTAAGTTGTCTGCCAGTGTGTTTTCCTTCCCTGGCAGGAATTGTGCCTGTAGTTGAATTTGTAATTCCAGAGCTGTGTTCCACAGGGTCATGGCTTGCCTGCACAGGGGGTATGAATGTGTTCCCCTCTGTTTGTTTATGTACCACATGACTGTGGTGTTGTCTGTCCTTATCAATAGCTGGCCTGGATGCAGTAGGTCCTTGAAGGTCATAAGGGCATTTTGTACGGCTAGTATCTCCTTTTGGTTGATGTGTAGGTGCTTCTCTTTTTGGGACCATTTTCCCTGAATGCACTGATCTGCCATGTGTGCTCCCCAGGCGTAGTCTGAGGCGTCCGTTGTGATGATTTGAGTTGCTTGAGGTAAACAGAAAGGGAGACCTGTGTTTCTTTGGCATGCTTGAGCCCACCACAAAAATTCCTTTTGTAGGCATGAAATAAGTGGTATAATTGTTTCCAAGCTGTGGCTGTGTTGAGACCATAAGTTTTTTAGGTACCATTGTAGTTTCCTCATATGCAGCTTTGCACATGGTATCAGTAGGATGCAAGATGCCATGAATCCCAGAGCCTGCAGGACTTTCCTTGCAGTTAGTCTGGTTAAAGTTGCCATTTTGTTGAAGTATTGAGACAGTTGCCCTTGTTTGTCTGGCGTGAGGTAGGCCATCTGGGTGGTTGTATTTAAGCTGGCACCCAGGAAAATTATCTGTTGAGAAGGTATTAGTTTTGATTTCTTTTTGTTCACTGTGTATCGCAGGTAGTTTAACAGTTTTATTACAAACGCCAGATGCTGCAATAGAATGTCCTTGCTGTCCGCTTGGATCAGGCAGTCGCCCAGATATGGGTAGATTTGTATTCCTTGTTGTCTGCAGAAGGCAATTACTGATGCCAGGCATTTTGTAAACACTCTGGGCGCAGTAGATAAGCCAAAGGGCAATGCAGAGAATTGGTAATGGGTTGAACCTGCAAGAAATCTGAGGTATCTTCTGCAATCTTGTCTGATAGGGACATGCAGGTATGCCTCCTTGAGGTCCAACGTTACCAGCCAAGACTCCTTGCCCAGCATGGGAAGAAGCTGCTGTAATGTGAGCATCTTGAATTTTGGTACCTGTAGATATGTGTTTAGGATGGATAGGTCTAAGATGGGTCTCCAATCTTTGTCCTTCCTTGGTACCAGAAATAGTCTGGAATAAAAACTTTGACCTTGTTCTTTTGCGGGTACTTCTTGAATTGCTTTCATATCCATGAGAGCGGAAATTTGCCTTTGTGCCTCTGCCCATTGATTTTGTGGCAGGTTTGGCAAGCCTCTCATTTTTGGAAGGGTGTGAAAGTGGAACCTGTAGCCTCTGTCTATAATGTCCAGAATCCATTTGTCTTTTGTAACAATGTGCCAGGTTTTTGAAAATAAAGCCAGTTTTCCGCCCAAAGGTGCTGCCATTATAGCTTTGTTTGGCAGGCATAGGGGGAAGTCATTCTGTCTGTTTTCTAAATGACTGTGGCCTATCTTCTCCACCTCTTGGGGTTGGTGCTTGCCACTGTCTAGCTCTGTAAGATCCTTGAGGTTGTCCTCTACCCCTTGGGCGTCTGTATCTGCCCCTTTGAGGTCTGTCCGTGGCTGGAAAGGACCAATTTTTTGAAGGCCAGTTTCTGCTGAAGCGTGGAGGTTGCACCTGCAAGAAATCTTTAACTGTTTGCATAGATTTCGCTTTTTCCTCCATTTTCTTTAGTACCTCCTCAGCTTTAACACCAAACAATACATCTTTTTGAAGTGGTGCATCTAATAACTTTGCTTTGACATGATCTGGTAAGGTTTGCTCTTTGAGCCAAGCATGTCTACGTATGACAGACACTGTGACAGCAGCTCTACATGAGGCCTCTAAAGCATCAAAACCACACTGCAAGGCATGTTTACCCACTTGCTCTGCTCCATGCAACAAATCCTGCAACTCTTTCAAATCTGGTTGTTCTGTTTGTGTCATTTTGCTTTTCAGCTGGGATAACAAAAACTGTTGGTACTTTAACATATGAAATTGACAGTTTAATGCCCTCATGGTTAAAGTGGCTGATGTATTCACCTTTTTCCCCCACCTTTCTAATGCTCTGGAATCTCTCTCTGAAGGTAAAGGGTTTTTAGCAGTAGAGCCCTTTATCCCCTTGGGACCCTATGAAATTGTTTCTGGGTCAGCAGTATGGCTTTTATAAAGGAACTGGTGAGAATCAGGAACCCGGTAATACCTGTCTGGTTTAACAGAGGCTGGAGGTAAAGAATCTGGATTAAGACTGGCTTCTGCGTACACATTATCCAAAATATCTAAAACAGGAGGCATAGCCAGGGGCCTGTGATGGGGGAGCAGTAGAAATTCCCTGAGCCTTTTCTTGGAATCTGAGTAATCTTGGCCTTCCCAGTGGAAGTGCTCCCTCAATGTATGCAGGGTTTCCCCAAAAGAGTAGTCCTCAGGGGGGGAGACTGAGGGAATAGACTCCTCAGCATCAGAGTCTTCAAAAGGGGAATAGGCATAATCCTGGTCCTCAGAATGGTCTGAGGTAATAGAAGCCTGGTCTGAGGATGAGTAGTCTTCCTCCAATCTGGGTCTTTTGTCAGAGGGGGGTTGAGAACCCCTGATGAGAGTTATCAAATCCTCAGCCATTTTAAGCATCTGTTTTTTAGGCTTGGGGCCTTGGGAGGAGGTCTGAGGGCCTTGTTTTTTAGTTTTGATGGTAGCTTTAGATTTAGTGAAGGCTTTAATAGAGAAGGTGGTAGGCCTGAAGACGCCTTCAGAAATGGCAGGCCTCACTAAATTTTCGGTTTCCCCACCAAGAGTGGCATCGGTATCTGCAGTGGGAATGGAGACCGAGGAGCCTGCGACCTCTGGTGCTGAAGACACCGGTAAAATAGTTTCATCGGTAGTCAGGGGCTGCGTAGGCACCTCACTGAGAACCGGAGAACCGGTAGTCAGCCTTAGCGTGGTCTCAGTACTCGGTGCGGACCTCAGATGTCGGTCCTTGTCTTTGCGTCTTTTTCCTAAAACTGGCGTTGGTGTATCCGACGACATGATATAATTAAATTTTTTGCCAAAATAATGAAGGGCGAACTCCGCCCGGCGCTTAATAGTGCGCTTGTTGAACCTAGCACAAAAACGGCAGGCCGAGACGTCGTGGTCTGGCCCTAAGCAAGGTATACAGAAAGAGTGAAAATCCTTATGTGGTATTTGCTTCCCACAAGAAATGCAATTATTAACTTTGTCTGACATCGGACTGAGGCAAGAAAAGTTTCCTTCGGCAGAAATACTGTTTGTAAATCTCAGGAGCTGGCCGACCGGCACTTGCGAACTGCTTCTGCTTCGGGCACCGCGCGGCAAGAAAGACTGAAGAAAATGGCGTCTGCTGCCTCTTTTATACCCCTGCCGCATTGATGTCAGGGAAGAAGCGACGACAACCGACGCCGGACCTAGACTTTGGAATTCGGCCGACCGAGGACCCGCCTGACGGCAGGATAACCCATCTGTAATGACTGCAGCTGTATGCACGATGAACATCCAGGACGGACACAGAGGATGACAGCATCAAGAGTCTCGAGTGAGCAGAGAGAGCCCTCTCCAGCACATCGAAAGTAGAGGGTGAACAAATTACAGTAGCAGGGGGGGAGTAAGACTGGATTCACTGCCCTCTGCTTCGAGGGGGGAGCCAGATCCAAACTTCCAGAGGCCGAGATTCTGAGTGGAAGGGCCGACTCCAAAAACCTTGTAGTCAACGCCATCCCCTTGGATCTGACGTAGAGGCTATGGCTCCAAGAGTTGGTCGGCACCAAAAGGTTTGGAGCTGAACCGCTCAGGGCAATGGTCGGCATCGAGGTACCCGGAACCACCGATGCTGACCCTTCGATACTGGGAAATCTCAGACCCGATGATTCCGAAACCTGAGGTCGGACCGGAGAATGAGCAATGGGAAAGAAAACGGACTGCATGCTCCCAGCCCTGGAGGGGGAAGGAGGAGGCAAGGCTCCCATCTGAATCTGGGTCCGAATAACCCTCTTTATCATCCTGTCCACCTCCGCTTCAGAAAGTCGATGGAAGTACTGGATGGAAGAAGCCACAGACCTGGGCCTGGAGTGGCACTGAGGGAGGCAGAGAAAGGGAAACAAGCTTGGGGAATCTCCAGCTCTGGAGAAAAGTGTGGACATTGGAGAAGAGGTGAGCCCTGGTTGGATTCGGCCAAGACTTGGCTGGGGCTCGACCACAGAAGAACGGTCGGGAGACCGCTTCCTGGGCCTTCCCTGTTCTTTAGCCTGGGAATTTTCCCCATCCCTGGACTTCTTGTTGGGAGTTTGAGTCCCAGAAGCCGGGGTGGAGGAGAACAAGCAGCCTCCAGAGGGAGAAGGCTCTTCAGAATCAAATCAACTTGTTCCTCCTGTCGATCAAGGCATGTTGATTGAAAACCCGCACGATTCGAACAGGAGGTCTTTATTTGTTTCACACCAAGATGAACAATGCACAGAGTATGGCCACATTCTGTACATTTCCTAAAGCCTGGCTTAGGGGTTTTGGCCATGGCTAAAGGAACACACACACACACACACACACACACACACACACACACACACACACACACACACACACACACATAAAACAGGGAAGAAAAGCAGGAAGGAAAATAGAAAGATTTTTTTTTTACGAACCAATGCAAAGTGTACAGGGATAGAGTAGAGAAAGGAGATAGTAAAGACAATAAATAAGAAGGGGATAGGAGAAAATTTTACCTGAAAAAAAAACCTCACTTACTCTAAAAGGAACTTAGAGCTGTAATCCCTCTGCTGTCTCACATGAGTGGCAAACGAGATCTAAGGGGAGGAGGGAGACAGGGACATTATGTGTAAGAGAGAAGCTTGGAGCTTGGATCTGATGCTGGAGTATGTGGCCAAATTGGATCTGGGTCCCACATGTTGAAGATCAAATGAAAACAACAACTTCAGATCAACAATTTGGGTAATGTTCTGTTTTTACATTGCTATCTTTTTGTACCTTCACAAGAAATTAACAATTGATCAGAGCTCTTGAATTATCTTGTTCTGACAAGATAGTACCACAGTTGTCTGTAGACATACAAGGTATGGAGTTATCCTTTCTCTCTCATTTTTAGGTTCTGGGAAGAAGACAGGGAGATGGATAGCTTGGGTCAAAGTACTCTTGGATACCACTTTAGGCATAAATTCTTCAGGAAATCCTATCTTTGTGGAAAATGAGATAAGGTTGACCTACCATAAAAGTTTGCAACTCAGATATTCTTGCAGAGGTCAGAGCTATAAATAAAACTGGGTTTCAAGTTAACAGCCTCAATTCAGCCTGATTAGCTGATGCAAATGAAACAAGAGTTAGTTTCTCTAACATAAAAGTTAGACCCCAAGGATGATCCACCTGTTTCCCAGGAGGCTTGGTGTGCAACATCCCTTCCAAAAACGTTTTTACATGAGACTATACTGAAGAAAGGGAATCCATCGGCATACATACCGAAGTGGCCAATAAGTGAACCTTGATGGAGGAGTAAGACAGGACAACAGACAGTAACTTGCACAAATAATGTAGAAACAGATAAACATTATCCCTGAAATGCCCAACTAGAAAACATTCTCCATTTACTAATATATGGTATTCACTATTTTTTATATACCTGCTCTATCTTTTTTAACTCTGCAGCGGAGATTCTTTACATAACCGTAACTGTTACTTCTCACCTTACTGTGTCACCTGTAAACTACAACAGTCACCAACCAGCAGCCATACCACTACACACACATGCTATTTCCAAACTGTAACTGCACTATACCTCTTCAAAAGGCTCTGCCAATTTGTACTACACATATAGAATTCTTGAATACCATCAGACCCATCCATCCTAAAAGCAAAAATAAAAATTGACTCAAAAAATGCCCCAGTCATACTTGTATTCTCATAAATTATCTCAGTGTAGAGACATACACCCAACTCCTGGTCCTATCAATCACAGTAACACAACAAGCGAATCATTTCACCATCCAATACTACAACACTTTCTTTCATCATCCAAAAAGCAAAAACTAAACACCGTCTCATTATCATCTGCAGTTTGTTTGTGTCTTTCGGCTTTTCTCGGTTAGGGGTTGCCACAGCAGAACTCCGGTCCGCTAATGATTGGCAGTAGAGTTTTACGTGCTGGCTTGCCGGGCCTAACGCACAAGCTTCAACGAAGGAACGCCTGTTCATGCATGTATCTGTAATAAAATCACAGAACTCCATGCTTGAATATTCCAATATACTCCACATATTTTGACAGTTACCAAAACCTGGTTAAAACAAAACATAAAAGACAATGAAATACTTTCCCCCGGGTATAACATCATAACAACTGACCTAACCCTAAAAAAAGGTGTGGGTATAACCAGCCTTCTAACTACACAATACCAAAATACCCATTTATACCTCAAATTAAATAGTAAAAAAAAAAAACTTTGTATCACAGCTCTCTACATCTCCTGAAAATAATATAAACATTTTAGAAGATATTCTACACTGGATATCCAAAACCATTACTAAAGAAAAAATATATTGGGAAATGTAAATACTGACTGACAAAACATTACCCTCAACTTTCCCAATTCCAGTATTAACCTATATGGCCTTACACAGCTCATCACCTCACTCACTAGACATATTATAACTTATGATGGGGTGGGAGGTTGGCATAATGATTAAGGTGTTCACCTTACAGGCACAGGGTGCAGGGTTTGATTCTCAAATGGGGTAATTGGCTTGGCTTAAAATAGCCCACAAGGGCAGTTAGCCTAGTACTAACCTATGAACCTATGACAAGAGTTCCACCTAGACTGGATAGTGATCTCTGACACTTACAGATATACCTCCTCATTTACCCTTGCAGACTTCTTTAGTACCCATCCACTGTAATAACCCATCATGTTAAACAACACAACTACAAATGGACCTGTAATCTTACAAATTTCAGCTCACACACCTTTACATCAGTACCAGAATCCATCAACTGGTCGAATCTAAAAATCCTCCCCCTAGATGAAGCTGTCCTCAATTTTAATACAATATTCTTAAACACCCCTTAGAAGGAACAGAGTTAAAACTAAACAGGTCCCCTGCCTATCTAATAATACTAGAAATCTTATACACAACAGGGATAAGGCCTGGAAAAAATTGTTGAATGAACAAAACATCAAAACTTCCCCAAGAGTTTAGAAAGCTTCAAACCCTTAAAAAACAGGAAAACATTGACAACAATATTACAATAACTTGTAGAACTGCCATACATATGCCACCCCCACAAAAAAAAATATTGTTCTCCATTAAAGACAATTTGTCTAGGGACAAAAACATTCCAAATCCTTCACTTAACCTCTCCCCATCTGAAACAACCAGCCAATGTAATACCTACTTCAAAGATGGCATAGCTATCCTTACCAAAAACAACCCCAACTTCCATAATACTCCCTTATACCAACCTCTTCAACTACTTCACTTCTATTTAGTTTAAAAACTGTCACTACTTTACATGTAAAAAAAAAAATACTTCACAATGTCAAACCATGCCCACCATCTGCTGGCAACCTCCCACCTGAATTTCTCAAGCCAGCAGACGTTGCTATAAAACACCCAGTTATCAGTCCCGGTCAAAACAGTAAGCTTATGTTCCTTCAAAAAAAAAAAAAAAAAAAAAAAAAAAATCACATAAACAAAACTACACAAAGGGGGAGTGTCTGCAGAAATATTCAATTTTAGACCTATCAGCATTTTATCCCCCTCTTAAACATATTGGAAAAAAGTATCCACAAGCAAATTCTTCAATACTACCTTCCACAACAACTCATGACACCTACACAACATGGCCTCTTTCCAGCACATTGGACGGATCTCTCATATCCTTCATAGACACTATCGAGAAAGCAAGGGACAATGTTAACTATGTATCCTCTTTATTCCTAGTTCAATCTACGGGTTTTGACACTATTACACAAAGAATCGCCTGCACAAAATATCTTTCCTTGGCCTCTCACACACTACTCTCACCTGGTCCAGAAACTGTTTTCCTGAAAATTTGTTAAATATATTCTATCCCCAATATTGCCAGTAGTCACAGATGTACCCTAAGGTTCACTGAAGTAGTATCCCATACTAAATTGCTTGACATAACCATAGATGACAGCCTAAAATTCGACCTACATATTCTGAATGCAATTAAAAAATGCACCAAAAGTTAAGAATGGCTGACAAAACAAAAAACTTCATCACAATACTAAAAGTAATGCTAGCCAATAAGTACCTACTACCATCACTGCTATATGGGGCATCCATCTTTACAAACCTCCAAACCCCTCTCAAAATTCAACATAAGCAATATAACAACACTACATGCTTTGCTGCAAACAACCCTAATAAAATTCACCACTGAACTGCATCAAAAGAGCTAAATTGGTTATAACTACCACCTCACTACCTTACAAACACCCAATTAATCATGGTACAAAAAATAAACAATCCCTCAGCCTGCCCACTTCTAAGAACGTTTCTCCAAAATGAAACCCTAAATGTGTATCACTCAGAAACCGATAAAAAAATATCTGCAGAACACTCCCTATACCCTTAACATGAAAGCAAAAACCAGGAACTCACTTTTATAACATTCAGGTCATCAACCAACCTTCACATGTTCAAAAACTTCTTTACAAACACTCCTGAGAAATTTCTGGCTCTGCTCATGCTCCACACTGGGTTAGTCCCATGCTGTAGTCCCATCTTTCTCTTTTATCCCACCTTCACCTTCTACCATTTCAAAAGGAAGGGAGAACCACTGTTGCCTGGGCCAGAAGGGAATCACCACAATCATCAGTGGAAAGTCCTTCTGAATCTTCAAAATGACCTTGGTTATTAACAGAAGGGGTGGAAAAGTAAGCGGAAACATTCCTGTCCATGGAAAAGAAAAAGCCTTCTAAATCTATTTGAGTTATTCTCCACAATTGGATCAATTCCTGGAAGACCTCCTGATTCAATTTCCATTCATGAGAGTCTGCCCTGGCCCTGCTCATATGTGAAATTAGACTGTGTTGTAAAGCTATACCCAGGCTACCCTGACTAGTCTGTACAGAGGGTAAGATGTGGTTATCCCTTGCTTATGTACCACATCACTGTACCAATGTCTGTAAACATGAAGTGGACAAACAGATCATAAATGATTAAGAGCATTCATAAGTGCCAACATCTCTTTTATGTTTGTTTGTGTGTTATTATCTGTCTTTTTTGTTCCAAAGACTCTGCACTTTTATCGCCACATACACTGCTCCCAAAGCAAAGTCAAAGATGACTACAGTGACAGACTGTGCTGTAGCTGGAAGGAAGAAATGGAGACCTAGGATTCCGACAAATTTCGTGTCTCCACCAAAATATCTCCCTCTTCACAAACCCAAAATTGGAATCGGGAATGTCACAAACAGAAAACTAAAATTGAAAGTGGAAAGGGATGCTACTGAAACAGGAGGGAAGCTCAAGAAACAAGGACATACTGGGATTTTACATGCAGGCTTTTAAGGAGAATAACAATAATCATACAGAATATTATATCCATAAAGTAGCAGAAAGTATTCTAAGAACTAACGCAACTAAAATACAGTCTCACTGCTGAGCAAAGATAGCAAAAACCACCAGAAGCATGCAGAAACAAAAATAATGCCTGCGATCACCATGGTGCTGTAAAACACTATTACAAACTTTAATAAAACAAAAAAAAAAAAAAACAAAGAGAGAGAACTAGTTCTCTCTTTTTTGTTTTATTAAAGTTTGTAATGGTGTTTTACAGAACCGTAGTGATCGCAGACTTTATTTTTGATTCTGAGAACTAAGCCAACACGGGACTACAGAAAGGAGATTCTGTCGATAGGGATGATTGCATTTAGGGATACAAACAATAAGCAGGAAGTGGTTGGAATTTATTGGAGAAAACTGGCAAGGGAACCGAGGCATTGGGAGCAAATAACTAGAGAGGGAAAGGTAACAGAATAGGAAAAGGCCAAGAATTTATTTGGACTGTAGGTTACAGATTGCCTTCCCTATTAAGGACTAATAAGAGTATAGGCAAAGAAAAAGAAATGGGAGGGGGCTTAAATGAAAGACCAGCACTGGTCAAGTTTTTAGTAGAATCTAGAACAAAAGCTGCCATTAAGAAAGGAATAATTAGCACAGCATATAAAATATTGCATGAAAACTATAAGAATCAAGCAGAGGAGGCCAGAAAGGATAGGGAAGACAGATTGAATAAGCAATTCACAAAGAAACAATGAATGGGAGGATATATGTAGGTCTCCAAAATATGCAACAAAATTGAGAAGATTTAGGATTTTTGCTTGGAAATGTTTACACAGATATTTTTATACCTCAAGAAAATTTTTCCTCAGGTAGACAGTAAATGGAGGTGTGACAGGGAAGAAAGAGGTACTTGTGAACATATTTTCTGGGAGTGCGGTGGGTTGGCGGACTTCAAGGATTCCCTCCGGGATGCACTGTTGGAGATGCTGGATGGGCAGACTGGTGTGATGAGGGAGATGATTTTTCTGAAATGTGATACAGAATCGGAATTGCCTATTATTAGAAGGATCTACAGTTTGTGTCTGGCATCTAAGAAGGGGTAAAAAAAAATACACTTATAAGATGAAGCAAATCATTTCTTGTTGCTGTATTTTTATTTTTTTACCCCTTCTCAGATGTGGGGATTCTGATGAAAAGGAAGAAGTTGGGTTAGTGCCAGACACAAACTGCAGATCCTACCTGCATCTCTCAGATCTTCTGTCTCATTGCCAAGAGTGACAGACCAAAGGAGAAGATGAGAGGGAATCTTGGGTCAAGATCAACAAAGCTGCAAGTTCCAAGGGTGGCACTTGCAGGTAAATTTTGCAGAGTCTTCTGAAAATCCATACTGAGGTAATACTGCGGCCAAGGACATCAATGCCATGCACCTAAATGTGACATCCATCTGTAGAGAGAGTGATATACACAATGATGCAGACAATATCAACAATGAACTCTGCACCAAATATCCAGTGCTGCACATTGATTCTGGCAGCCACATTAGGGCAATGTACTGGAGGGCCAAAATGTTCAAAAACCATGGCATGAAGGGAATAGGCATTAATATTGGTTTTAAAGGCCTGGTTCCACAAAGATGCTTTATGCTTACACCACTGTCAGTGGCAAAACCACTGATACTGACAGCACTATTGACATGGAGACTGTCAAAGTAAAGGGCTGTGGATATGAAGTCAAAACTACCGCTGACACTGCCACTTCTGTTGATGTTGATTCTGACACTTGTACAGTGCTGAACAGCTTCACTGGAAATAGCACCAATACCATGGCCAGTGAGAAGATCACGGAGAAAGAGGACAGGGAAGAAGCACTCCTGTCCACCCTGCAACTAGATGTGGAAGAGTCAAGTTCCAAGAGCCATCTTCATTACATCACAGCCCAATGATGAGGAGGGGAGTGGACAGACCCTGCAAATTTGGTAGACAACAGTCAGAAGGGATACATCAGCTGAGTTCAGCTTTAGACAAGGAAAAGACATTGTCTTACCTGTAAAGTCCTGTAAAAGGACGGTCCAGAATGACAACTGGAAGTTTCAGAACATTGACAGTAGAAACAACAAGAGAACTAGCACACTGTTCATGCCTTTTTTTTTCTTTTCACTGGAGGATGTTGAGATACAGTCCTTGTAGAACTGAAATTCTCTCCAGTAGCATTTTTTTGGAATATGCCAAGGAAGATGATATGGACCAAGACGTGCGTCTTTCGAGGGAAGGGAGTTTGTGCCTGAAGTTAACACATTTCCAAAATGCTAAAACATTTCTATCCATAACTGCACTCATTCAGAGAAAAGACAATGCACTTTCAGACAGCAGGAATAACTGCAGAATCTTAACTATTGGACCACCACTATTAAAAGGCTACACACACTACTGAAATAGTCAAAAGCAAATCTACTGCACCAAAAAATGGTCTGGAAAGGAAGCAGGAATGCAACAGCCAAGAACGTTCAGTAAACTTAACATAGAGTACACATTTTTTAAACAGCAACAAACTGTAAGACTCTTAATACACAGAGAGAAAAAATATGTCAATGCGTGGTGAGAATGCCAAAGCCTAGTAAGAAAAAAATTAGTTAAATAAAATCAATAAGTAAGTTACAGTATAAAATAACAAGAAAATAAGGAGACAACACAAGTCCAGAATGTGAGAGAAAGCCTGGGACTGTTTCTTTACATGTAGAATTGTCGAGTGTCAAAACAGATATGGATAGGAACAAAATTATGGGTAAGTGGAAGAAGCACCAAACCAGGGAAAGACTGAGATGTTGAGATAACTAAAAATTGGGAGTTTCAGTTCTACTAATTGGTAGATCATTTTGAAAGTATGCAAGTTTCCAGATGTTAATAGCAGTGCGAATTTTAACTCATTCCTTACAATGGAGCTCTTCAAGTTTGATTTATAACTTCCAATATGTGGAACCCTAAGCTTTTTGACAGAATCAAATTATGTTCTCTTACTTCAAATACATGTTCATAACTCTAGAATCATAGGGGTTACTAAAGAAGTACAAATAGCAAACTCTTCAGCACAAACTGTTCTTATATTTCTAGTATTCTTTAAATTCTAGTTCTTAAACTGGATTTTTTAAGTCACAGTAAATCCAGTAACTATTAAGTTTGTAATAATTCAGTGAACAATTTATAGTATCTCAGCAACCACTTAAGTTACACACACTATAAGGAGCAATTTGTTCATTCAGGTGAAAGCTTTCATGCGAGGCTAAGCAGTAATATCTGTGCAACTTGGTTGTTGAAATATTTAGAAAAACTGAAACGTGTGGCAAAATAAGCTATTATTATATGAAAATCAATTAATAGCTCTTTACCTTAACTATACAAATGTCAAATATCAATACAGTAGTATTTGCCACTGTGTAAGCTTTAACATGAAATCTTTTAATACTTTGTCTGTAGAATAACTTTGAAATTATTAATCCAAACATGAACAGGCAATATTTGTCACCCAGAGGCATCAGTAGGATGTAACTGCAGAAACACCTGAAGACATCACTTGGCAAAACAAACATAGTGACTGTTTTTACGGTAATTGCCCCTTAAGCAGCATTTGGTTTTATAATATGGTCATGTGACTGTAGTATGTGGTCATGTGACACTTAAATGTGATATAATGTGGAATTTGTACTGAAGTCTTTTCAGTGCTTATTTTATAAAGCAGAAAGTGCTGCCTTATTTTCTTTCACTTTCTTGGAAAATATTGTAGCTTCTCCTTACCTGTGTGGCTATACTTTCATCTGGGAAGTGTTTGGAGCAATCTTTTCTTTCTTGAGTAATTTCACAATTTATTATGTCACATGGTCAACTGATCTACCCAAATAATAGGCAGCTCACTTCCCTCCTGATTCAACAGCCATTTCTTTAGTAAAGGAGACATTTATTTAGAGCTAATAAAGCTCAGATATAATCTTCAGCTCCATTTTCTCCAAACAACTGGTAGCCGAAATAAAAAAAGGTGTATCTCCATCTTTTCATCAGTACTGGGCAGTCTGTAGGATGACTCTTCCATCACAGCTTGGGAAGCACAGAGTACATGATGTTCCTATCTTTAAGCTTAAAGCGGAATAAGCAAAAATGAACTCACCTTCCTGCTCCTCCAGCAAAGGACAGTCCTGAAGAGTTCATGCCAGCCAGAACAAAGTAGCCACCTATATTGGGTGCCTCTCCCATGATGCACCTCATATCAGGAGTGAAGGATTCTGGGCAGCTCACAAGCCGTAGGATCTCACATATGGTCATGGAGGGCATCCTTCGAAGGAGTGAACTTAAAAGAGGTTCTGCATATCAAAAAGAGAAGAGTTCTCTACATTAAAAATCAGTAAACAATGTTCAGCTTAAAAAAGGTGAGCAAAGGAGGATACTAAATCTATGACTATGACTAGGCAGTCAAATCCTACCAGAGTGACACAGCTATAAGAGACCAGAAGTACTGATTCAAAGATCATCATACTCATGTGATTAATGCCTACAGAAAGCAACATGCTCCAGTGAGTAATTTTTTAAAACTGTACTAATACAAACTCCAGTGATGACAAAACTATTATCCATCTACTAAGCATGGGCAGTATCGTGGCTCAGCGATGGCTAAGATTTATATCAGACATCTCCACAAACCAGGGTTCAATGCTCATCTTCACTCACTGTCTGTGTTGAGTATGCATGTTCTCTCTCTGTGCTTGTGTGGGTTTGACGTAGTTCCCAGATTCCCCAATGTCAACCCACAAAAAAACATACTAGGTGACTGGTTTACCTATAATTAATCTTCAGACCTCTTTGTCTAGAAATATGAAATAAAACAAACACAAACTTGAAGTTTTTAATGAAATATTGCATTTTTCTTGAAGGAAAATAACCAAATCAAAGTAGTTTATTCACTCCAAGTACAAGTGAACATAAGAAGAGACAGCTGTCTAAATGAAACACATGCAGAAAAACAAGTTACAGACTCATTCAGCTTCTCACAACACAGTTTATTCATAAGACAAAGGAATACAGTTCCTATAGCTCAGGCCAATACAAAGCAAAGTCAGAGTTCAGTCTTTCTTCCAAAAGGCAGCAGTGAGCAGACTTTCACCAGGATACAGCAGGTTTAAGCATAAACTCTAGAAAGCAATTTTCCACTCGCCAGCACAGCCCTTCTCCTCAGGTCAATAAATAATGCTTACTACAGCTGCACGCTGCCTTAGTTTCGCTTATCTATAGCTCCGCCCTGCCGTAGCTTCCAGAGCGAGTTAAACCTTTTTGTTTTAGAAGCCACTTAGGGAACTCAGGTAATAAATCAAGCCAGGACTTAAAAGTATACTCATCTGCACTTTTTATAACCACCTCCCACCCATCTCAAACCTGCAGACCACTGGACACAGCCTGCCCACATTACTGAGTATATAGCCTGGACAATGTTGGACTTTAAGTTTAAAAGGTTGGAGAGATATCCCTCAGGCAACTCTGCATTTTTCTCACTATGTTATGACAGCCATAATTAAGCACCAATTTAAAGGTATGTTCTAACAAATAATACTTGAGAGAGGTAACGTCCCCATTTAATCACCTAATATACACTTTCAATTTTTCACTTGTAGCTTATCTAGTCTCCGGGAGCATGAGCTTACAACTAATGAATCAAGCAGGGTGTATTTTACTACGATACTCCTGGAATAGGACAGCACTCAGGTCAACTGTAAACATGTCAGAATACACAAAAAACGGCTTTAAAAATCAGGTATAAGCAAGATAGGTGGAAGCACAAACCATTTTTAGATTTGCAAGGGCCGATTCTGTGTCAGGACTCCATCTGACTCTTTGGGGAGCTTTAGCCATAGTACTTTCCATTGGGGACAACTTACCTCTGCAAAATTAGGTAAACATTTATGGTAATTACCTGCTGGTCCTAGAAGGTCTCTAACTTGCTTCTTATAGACTGTCTGGGGCGTTTCTTGTACTGCTTCCACTTTTACCAAATGTGGTTTTCAGCTCCCTTCCCAATGACAAATACCAAATAATTAATTTCAGATATTCCTTCATTACATTTTGAGGGGTTATGTGCCACAACCGAGGTGTATGAACCCTGGCACCAGATGACTGCCAAAGTGACACCCTGACCCTATGTCCAAAAAGTAGGAAAAGGGGTTGTGGATGGATGGATGCGACATAAGGCATCAAACAATGCTTTCACTTTTGACAAACGGCTGTCACAGTCTTCAATAAGGATGGCTACGTTATGGAAATATGCTGCAGCATAGCTTTCATGAGTTCCAAACTTACCCAGAAGTCAGTGGAATATGTCTGGTGCCCTGTATAAATCAAATGGCATGACCCTGTGTTGTAAATGGCCACGTTGGCTTGAAAATGGTGTCCCCTCCCCCCACCTGACTGCTAAGTTAAGAGAATCTCCCCATACACATTTGTAAGATCAAGTGTGGTTAAATACAAGGCTTCCTGAAGCCTTTCCACCAATTTGTCTTCTTCTTGGCACTGGAAAAGCATCAACCTTTACTTAGCTGTTGAACATCACTGCATAAGCTTGTACTGCTATCATGTCTGAGTACAAATACTGAGCTATAGCTAGTCGTTTAGCACCCATTGTTGTTCCCCAATCTGGTGTCCCACAACTCTGACTTGAGGAGCAAAAGCAAAAAAGTTTTCTATTTGATGCTGTAGCAAACTACTTGCTACAATTTTAAAATGTAACAAGCAGTTTGCTACAGTTACACCACCACCCATGGAACACTACAGTCCTCAGTCCAATTGCAGTATTGGCATTCATTTTTTTTTCAATCATCCAAAGCTGTAACAGCTATACTTTATTTCCAGACATACTGCTTCATAATAAGCCTTTGGGATTCTTTAAAGTTTATAAACGAAAGTTACGTACTCACCATAATGATACATCTTCTGTGCTGACTGTCTCCATCTGGTTCAGCCTGTGGAATTTCAGTTTGACACTGGCCAAATCTGAAACCTTTTAACTTGTGTTGATTCTGCCTCCCTTACTCATAGCTCCCTGCTCCTCCCTCATCTCCTCAGATCAAGTTTGCTCCCAGAGTATTAGTAGAATGACACAACATATCCATCTAACCTCCAGTTCCTTCATCAATGTAAGGAAAACATTCAGGGAAAAAGTGAGACTCTAGGCAAGCAGAAAGAAGCACCCCTGCTGTTCATCCATCACAAAGGGGAGATTCACCAAATCAACAAGAAGGTTGGGGGGGCAGGAAATGTTGAACCAGACGGAGACAAACAACATGGATTTATCATTATGGTGAGTGCATAATTTTCATATCCAATGTTATCTGCTCTATCTGTAGTCAATCTGTGGGACAGAGCCCCCAGCCATGACAATTCCTAGGGAGAAACTAAAGAAGAATAAATCAAACAAAAGGCACTCACCAAATCACAGCAAAGCTGGATATTCTGCAACACAATAGAAACAAAAGAAGCCCTGGACATGAAATGAATGTCCAGCTTACAATGTGACACAAACGTATGATGGGTCCAACCAAGCAGCAGCACAGGTATCATCTATAGGTATTCTTGAAAGAAAAGCCATAGAAGTAACTACTGCTCTAGCTGAATGGCCTTTAGGCCTTTGTGTAAAAGACTTGCCTCTCTGAGAATACACAAACAAAGTACAATCTGACAACCACTTGGATAAATTTACTTTAGACACAGGTGAGCCAAGCCTGGATTTTAAGAAGGAAGCAACTAGCTAGATTTTCTGAAGGATTTGGTATGGTCCAGATAAAACTATAGTTGCCCATGCATATCCAAACAATGCAGAAGGTATTTGCATTTGTTAGAAAAATTGGGAAAGAACACAGGAAGGTGAATTGAACTGTGGAAGACATTCTCTGAAACTAACTTATCAAAAAGAAAAAGAAAAAAAAGGATTTGTACAAAGAGACACTCTGTCCTTATGAGAAAACAAATAAGGTATGGAAGAATCAAGTGCTTGCAATTCTGAAACCCTTTTGGGAGAGGTAGTCGCCACCAAAAACATTTTTCAGGATAAAGGATTCAGATCCGAGGAAGCTAAAATTCAAAGTGGGGACCAGTTAAAACCTGAAGAACAAAAGTCAGATCCCAGGGAGGCACTGGATACCCTATTGGAAGACAAAGAAGAAAAGCACCTTTGAAATAGGCCTTGGAAATCTTAAGAGAAGCCAAGGACATATTATCTCTGCTGATATGAAAGACTGGCATGGCCACTAGCTGAATTTTGATAGCAGAAAAGCTGGAGGCTGAACCAAACATCTCAGCTAGAAAATCCAAAACTGACTCCAAGGGTGCCGAGAAGGAATTAAGTCCCTGTGCTTCTGCCCATAAAACATTTTTTTTCCTTTTACTGGTATTACACTTTCTTAGTGGATTCTTTCTGACAGGCTGACAATATATGAACCACTGTCTTTGAAAGTGGGGGATCCTGGCCATCAAGGAATCTGGAGGAACCATGTGGTCAATTTCAGGGACAGAAAACTGGGTGGATCCATCCCGGATGGATGAGAGCTAAGACCCAGGATGGGATCCAACACCCAAGGGGGAGTGTTTCAGAAGAGGCCAGAGGAAGGGAAACCACACCTAGTGAGGTCAGAAGGGGGTGATAAGGATCACCAAAGCTCTGCAACATGCTGCTTTTCTGATGAAGCTTCACTATGAGGGGAAATACGATAAGTGTAAAGGAGACCCGGAGGCCAAGCAAATGCCAGAGCCTCACCTGGGTGCCCGTCCTAGAGTGAGAACAAGGGCATAATGTTGCACTTGGTGTTGGACAAGGAAGCATACAGGTCATAACATGGAGTGCCCCAGCACTGAAAAATCCAAACTGCCACGGCCGGAATTAGGGATCACTCATGGCGCAATAGAATACTCCTGCTGAGACTGTCGGTCAGAATGCTGGACCTCCCCAGAATATGCACTTCCACCAGAAATCACTGAGTGCAGATCACCTACTGACACACCCTCATTGCCTCTTAACTAAGAGGGTAAGAGCACATTCCCTCATGTTTCTTGAGGTACCAGACTAGCAACATGTTGTCAGTCTGAATCACAATCACACCCCTGGGGAGAACGTCATGAAAGGCCTGCAATGCTAGCAGGACAGCTCTTATCTCCAGAACACTGATATAAATGTGAGCCTCTGTGGCAGACCAGGACCCTTGAACAATCCTTCCTTCAAAATACTCCCACCCCAGAAGGGCGTCATCTGTGGTGACCATGGCCAAAAGAGAAGAAATTATAAAAGGTCTTCCCTGTAGTATTAACAGGGACTGCAACCACCAATGAAACTGCTAATGACACTCTCGTCAACCATATCGGGAAATCCAAAGAATGGGTAAGGAGCTACCACTGTATGGCCATTGTCCATTACAGTGCTTGCATATGATACCTGGCCAGGGGAACTAGCCCTATCAACGCTGACATATAGCACAAAATCTTTAGAAGTGCTTGAGCCAAAGGTTTGGAAACTGTAAGTACTGAGAAAGCCTGAGTTTGAAGACCAAGCACTCTGGAGGATGGAAGCCTGGCAATCTGATGGACTATGTCCAGATGATATCCTATGAACTCTAAGACTTGTACAGGGTGAAGGTTCTATTTGGGGTAATTGACTGTGATGCTTAATTTTTCACACAGTTGGAGCAAGAAGTCCCTGGGCAATATCAACATAGCTTTCATGGTTAGACTGAGGAACCAATCGTCCATGTATGGAAAAACCTGAAACCCTTGCAACAAGAGCCAGACTGCGACCACTGCCATGCACTTGGTAAACACCCAGGGGGTTGTGGTGGGACCAAATGGTAAGGCCCTGAACTGAAAATGATTGGCCTCCCTGCCGGAAGTGAAGGAACCGCCAAGAATGCCGATCTATCTTTATGTGATGGCAGGTGTCCTTGATATCTATTGAGCAAATCCAATCATCCTTTCTCATAAGAGGAAATATGGACTGCACCATGGCCACCTGGAACTTGGTTTTTCTGATGAACTGGTTCAGCTTAATCAGGTCTAAGATAGATCTGAGGTCTTTTGTCTTCTTTGCTAATAAAATGAATCTGGAATAGACCCTGGATCCTCTCTGATCTGGTGGGACCTCTTAGATGACTCAGTTTGCCAAAAGTTTCCAGATATCTACCGCTACAGGAAGTCTTTTTTTAAGTGGAACATCAGGGATATGCTTTTGAAGACCTTTGGAAATTTCTATAAGAGGAATAAAGTACAGTTTTGTACCTACCATAAATGTAGATGTTCGAGTGTTCACCCTGCTGCAGTCATCACACTTGGGTTATCCTGCCGTCAGGCGGTCCCGTAGTCAGCCCAAATTCCAAAGTCTTGGTCTGGCATCGGTTGCTGTCGCTTCTTCCCTGACGTCAGTGCGTCAGGGGTATATAAGAGGCATCCAACGCCATTTTGTTCAGTTTTTCTTGCCCCAGATGTCAGGTGCCCCCAAAAGGTAGGCAAAATATGGCTATATAAAAATAAAACAAAACCCTTAGGTACAAGCAAATACACCACAGAGGTAGTATAGGATAAAGTGGTAGAGATACGTTCAGCTAGTTCAGAGGGGATGGAGGGAGGGTAACCTGGACTGCAGCAGGGTGAACACTCGAACATCTACATTTATGGTAGGTACAAAAAGTACAGTTTTGTACCTACCATAAATGTAGATGTTCGAAGATCCACATTGCTGCAGTCATAACCTGTGGGTAGTCCGCTGTCCTCGGTCGGCCCGAATACCAAAGTGTTAGGCTGGCGTCGGTCATGGTCGCTCAGATCTGACGTCAGTACGCCGTGGTACTAAAGCGCATGACCAATGTCATATCCTCAGTCTTTCTTGCCCCAGATGTCAGAAGGCCCTAAAAAGAAAGGCCATAGCCAAAAACAGAAAACCTCCAAACACCCATGTACAAACAATATTTACAATATTTACAACCCAAACCACACAACCACACCAAACTACAGAGGGGAAGGAGGGAGGGAAAATTGGACTGCAGCAATGTGGATCTTCGAACATCTACATTTATGGTAGGTACAAAACTGTACTATGTTCTTCATCTCACATTGCTGCAGTCATAACCTGTGGGTAGAATCCCAAAGCAAAGGTAAAGGGAGGTTGGCAAAATCATAAAGCATTGGGAGCTGCTAACATGCCCTGTAAAACTGCAGTGGCAAACCCAGCCCTAGATTTGGAATAAAGAGGGAGATGGTAATGTTTAGAAAAAGTGTGCACTGAACTCCAAGTAGCTGCCTCCAAAATATCTTTAGTAGCTACACCCCTTAAAAAAGCAGTAGAAGTGGCAGTAGCCCTAGTGGAATGAGGTCTTATACCAGCCGGAATCTCCTTACCATGATGAGAATAACAAAAAGCAATACAATGGCCAATCCACTTAGAAATAGTTTGTTTTGAAACAGGTTTCCCCTGAGAGCCCAAAGCAAAAGAAACAAACAACTGTTGAGACTGTCTGAACCCTTTAGTTCTGCTCAAATAATAACGCAACTGCCTGTGAATATCCAAAGTGTGCAAAATTTTCTCCCCTTTATTTTGGGGATCAGCATAAAAAGTAGGCAAATGAATAGATTGGTTCAAGGCCACATTTGAAACCACTTTAGGCATAAAAGTAGGGTTAGTACGCAGGAATACCCTATCCTTATGAAAAATCAGGAAGGGTTCAACTGCCATTAGAGCCTGTAATTCAGATACCCTTCTAGCAGACGTAAAGGCCAACAAAAAAGCAGTCTTCCAAGACAAAAACTTCAACTCAGATGTAGCTGCAGGTTCAAAAGGAGGTAAAGTGAGTTTTTCCAACACAAAGTTGAGATCCCAGTAAGGAGTAGGAGCTCTACGTGGGGGTCTTATGTTCTTTGCCCCTCTAAGAAATTGCTTAAACAAAGGATGAGAGAACAATGGTGGGTCACAGTCATAGTGAGCCGAAATGGCTGCAGCATAACTTTTACAGAGGAGAAAGACAAACCCTTGTCTAATAATTCTGTAAGATACTGAAGCGAAACACTCAAATTAGGCCCTGAAACATCAAGGCTCTTTGCTTTGCTCCAAATTAAAAATCTCCTCCATTGATCAGCATAAACTTTCCTTGTACTAGGCCTTCTGGCCTCCAAAATGACATTCAAAACTTGTTGAGGAAGCTGCGACCCTCCAGGGTCTAGAACAGAATATGCCAGGCTGTCAGATGCAGGGACTGTATCCTGACATTGAGGAAATGATTGCCTGCCTGGGACAAAAGGTGTGGTATTGAAGGCAAAGGCCAAGGAGGCTCCCGTACTAAATTCCTCAGCAGAGGGTACCAGTGCTGCCGTGGCCAATCTGGAGCTATTAGAATCATAGAAGGCTTGTCCTGTCTGACCTTCAAGAGCACCTTGGGAAGGAGAGGCAGAGGAGGAAAGGCATAGACGTGAAGATTGTTCCAACTGAATGATAGAGCGTCCACTTTCCAAGCTTTTGGATGAAACATCTTTGTGCAAAACTTTGGCAACTGGAAATTTAGTGGAGAAGCGAACAGATCTATGTCTGGAGTTCCCCAAATCACTGTCAACTGTCGAAATACATGGGGATCCAACTTCCACTCGTGGGGATCCACCATCTGTCTGCTCAAAACATCCGCTAAGGAGTTCTGTGCTCCTGGCAGAAACCTTGCCTGAAGAGTGAGGTGCAAACTGAGAGCAGTCTCCCACAAAATCATAGCTTGCCTGCAAAGAGGGTACGAATGGGTTCCCCCTTGCTTGTTGATGTACCACATGACAGTCGTGTTGTCTGTTTGAATCAACACTTGTCCTGGGTGAAGTAGATCCTTGAAAGCATTCAATGCAAATTGGACTGCTAACATCTCCTTCAAGTTGATATGCAAATGTTGAAGTCTGGCAGGCCACGTGTCTTGAACCCATTTTCCATTGAGGTGTGCTCCCCAAGCCTTGTCTGAGGCATCTGTCGTTAAGATCTGACTCGCCTCTGGTCGGGTCACAGAGAGTCCCTTGTTTAGGTGACATTCCTGAGCCCACCACAAAAATTCCTTTTGAATGCAAGGTATTATTTGAATGACAGTGTCCAAATCGTGGCAGTGCTGAGTCCATACACTTTTGAGATACCATTGTAGCTTCCTCATATGCAGTTTGGCATTGGGAAGCACCAGAATACAAGATGCCATGAACCCCAAGGCTTGAAGGACTGTCCTTGCAGACAGCCTGGACCGTAGAGACAATTGTTGGAAGTAAAGGGTAAGATTTCTTTGCTTGTCCGGGGTCAAAAATGCCATCTGAGAGGCTGTATTCAGTCTCACACCCAGAAAGCACATGTCCTGAGAGGGTACTAGACTGGACTTTGTTTCGTTCACAGAATACCCTAGGCACCTTAACACTGCCATAACATACTGTAGATGGTGAAGTAGTTTGTCTTTGTCTTGAGCAAGAATCAGGCAATCGTCCAAATAAGGATAAATTTGTATTCCTCTTAACCTTAAGAAGGCTATCACCGGAGCCAGAACCTTGGTGAACACCCTGGGCGCAGTAGATAAGCCAAAGGGCAATGCAGAGAACTGATAATGTAAAGTCCCAGCCCGAAAACGCAGGAATCTCCTGCAGCTGGGCCTGATTGGAATATGAAGATAAGCCTCTTTTAGATCCAGAGTTACCATCCAGTGATCTTTGCCTATCAGAGGCAGAAGTTGTTGTAAAGTCAACATTTTGAATTTTGGAATGTCCAGGTATGTGTTGAGGATAGACAAATCCAGAATTGGCCTCCAAGTGTTTTCTTTCTTTGGTACAAGAAACAGGCGAGAATAACATCCTAGGCCCACTTCTGACAGAGGGACCTGCTGTATAGCTCCCATTTGAAGAAGTAAAGAAATCTGTTTGTGAGCCTCCACCCTTTGCTGAGGAGGAACATCTGGCATGCCTTTGAAAGGAGGCAATGTGTGGAAATAAAACTTGTAGCCTCGGTCTATAATGTCCAACACCCATTTGTCCTGGGTGACTAAAAGCCAATTTTGCCTGAAAAGTGCCAACTTTCCTCCCAGAGGAGCTGCCAAACAGGAAGGATCTGGCAGCTGAAGATGCAGGTCATTGGGTCTGTTTACGAAAGGACTGGCCCCTGCCCTCACCTGTAGATTGTGCAGGGGAACTCCACGTCCTAGGCCTGAAAGAACCCTGAGCTCTGCCCCTACCACATCTAGATCTGCCCCTAGACTGTACATCAGAAGAAGGGTAAGCCCATCCCTTAGTAGGCCAATTTCTGCTAAACTTAGGGGGCTGCACCTGCAAAAAATCCTTAACAGTCTGCATAGACTTAGCTTTGTCTTCCATTTTCTTCAAGACTGACTCCACAGGAGAACCAAACAAAACCTCAGACTGAAGGGGAGCATCCAAAATTCGAGCTTTAACATGCTCTGACAAGTTCCTTAAGCCAGGCGTGCCTACGAATAACTGATCCAGTGGCAGCCACCCTGGAAGAAGCCTGTAAAGCATCGAAACCACACTGCAAAGAATGCTTACCCACCTGATCAGAGGCATGAACCAAATCCTGTAATTCCTTACATTCTATGCCCTCTGCCAAAGCATCTACCTTAGATTTTAACTGAGTGAGGAGAAAATTCTGGTACTTCAGCATATGAAACTGGCAATTCAAAGCCCTCATTGCTAGAGTGGAAGAGGTATACACTTTTTTACCCCACCTATCCAAAGCTCTAGAATCTTTATCCATAGGAACTGGATTCTTTACAACAGAAGCCCTGACACCCTTAGGTCCCTGGCTAATAGTTTCTGGGTCAGCCCTTGGGCTCTTATACAAATATTTATGAGCCTCTGGCACTCTGTAATACCTATCTGGTTTAACCGGTGCAGGAGGCAAAGAGTCTGGATTAAGGGAAGCCTCAGAAAAAACATCCTGAACAACGTCCAAAACAGGAGGTATAGCCAAGGGCCTATGTTGTGGTAAAAACAAGAATCCCCTAAGCCTCTTTCGGGAATCTGAGAAATCCTGACCTTCCCATTTAAAATGCTCCCTCATAGAATGCAGGGTTTCTGAAAAAGAAAGATCCTCTGGAGGAGAAGCAGAAGGACTAGAATCCTCTGCGTCTGAATCAGAATAAGGAGGAAAATCCTGAATGTCTTCAGCCGAAGACTCTGAGTAATCTGAAGAATGTTCCAAACCTTCCACCTCTGGCTCCACCCTAGGCCTCTTATCTGGAGGGGGCATAGAACCACTGACTAAGGTAATCAAATCTTCTGCCATTTTTAGCATGTGTTTTTTGGGTACAGAACCTGCAGAACTAGGACTGACGCCAGAGGAAGACAAACCAGGCCTGACCTTGGAAGGTACCTTAGAGACAGAAGGGGAAGGCCTAACCACCTTATGCAAAGAAGGGAGTACAGCAACCTGAGAGGCCCCCTCAGCCTGACCCGACTCCTGAGAGGCCACATCTTGCAAAATTAAAGGCTCCCCCTGAGACTCAGCTGAAACCTCGGCTGGATCCACAGATTCCACCGTAGTTTCTAAAGAACCGGCGTCCGGAACGGACGACTCATCCTGCTTGGACTTTAACGATTTTTCCTTGCGCTTCTTAGCGGTAGCGGGCGTCGGAGGATCCGACTGCATATTGTAATTACACCACTTACCGAAGACAAGCCTAGCGCAATCTAACCTACGTTTAATGGTGCGCTTATTAAATCTAGCACAAAAGCGACACCCGACTACGTCGTGCTCAGGCCCCAAGCAAGGAATACAGAGAGAGTGGTAATCCCTATGAGGTATCTGTTTCCCACAAGAAATACAATTATTCACTTTTTCTGACATCCGGATTTAACTGAGGCAAGAAAAGACAAAAATATTCCCCAACGGGGTACTTAGCCCAACTGGTTTTCGGTCTGAAACTCAGAATACGAAAATTTCAGGGCCTTGAGCGGCACTTGCAAACGCTGCTTCTGCTTCGGACCATGCGGCAAGAAAGACTGAGGATATGACGTCTGTCATGCGCTTTAGTACCACGGCGTACTGACGTCAGATCTGAGCGACCATGACCGACGCCAGCCTAACACTTTGGTATTTGGGCCGACCGAGGACAGCGGACTACCCACAGGTTATGACTGCAGCAATGTGAGATGAAGAACATCTGTACTATGTTCATCGTGTTACCCTGCTGCAGTCATCACACTTGGGTTGAATCCCAAAGCTAAGGAGGGGAGGTGGAGTCAAACAGGGTTAGAAGAAGCTAGTAGGCCCTGCAAAACTGCAGTGGCAAAACCAGCTCTAGTCTTAGAGGTAAGTGATAGTGTTTGGTGAAGGTGTGCACTGAACTCCAAGTAGCAGCTTACAGAATATCCTTGGTTGGCACTCCCCTGAGAAAGGCTGCTGATGTAGCTGTAGCCCTGGTGGAGTGGGGCCTAATTTTAGCAGATACCGGTTTCCCATGATGTGTGTAGTAGAAACGTATGCAATGTCCTATCCATTTAGAAATGGTCTGTTTTGAGATAGCTTTTCCTTGTGATTCTGTAGCATAGGCTACAAAGAGCTGGTCAGTTTTTTCTGAAAGCCTTAGTTTTATCCAAGTAGTAACATAATTGCATGTGAATGTCCAAAGAGTGCAGGAGTCTTTCTCCTTTGTTCTGGGGATTTGGGAAGAAGGTGGGCAAGTGAATGGTTTGGTTTAGGGCCACACTGGATACCACCTTTGGCATAAAGGAAGGATTAGTTCGTAGAGAAACTCTGTCTTGATGAAAAATGAGGAAAGGGTTCCACTGCCATTAGTGCCTGTAGCTCTGAGACTCTTCTAGCTGAGGTTATTGCTAGTAGTAGGCCAGTTTTCCATGAAAGAAATTTTAAATCAGTTGAAAAAGCTGGTTCAAAGGGCAGCAGTGTAAGCTTTTCCAGGACAAAGTTGAGATCCCAAGTAGGTGTTGGAGCTCTCCTTGGCGGTCTTAAGTTCTTAGCCCCTCTGAGGTACTGTCTTAGGAGTGGATGTGAAAATAAAGGATGATCCATGCTGTAATGAGCTGAAATTGCTGAGGCGTGGATCTTAATAGATGAAAAGGAAAGTCATTTGTGTAACATCTCAGTTAAATATTGTAGAATCTGAGGAATGTTCGGCTCCAGGGGATTTAGGCCTTTAGCCTGGTTCCAGGAGCAAAATCCTTTCCATTTATCTGAATAGGTTTTCCTGGTGCTGGGCCTCCTGGCCTCCAGAATGACATCCATAACAGCTTTGGATAAAGGTGTTGGCTGGTTGTTTAGGTAATTTGCCATGCAGCCAGGTTTAAAGTCTTGAGCTTGCTGTGTAGAATCAGATTGTCTCGCTGGGTGAGCAGGTGAGGAATTTGTGGCAAAATCCATAGTGGGCCCTGGGCCATGTTCCTTAAAATTGGGTACCAATGTTGGTGTGGCCAGTCTGGTGCAACGAGAATCATTTGTGGCCTCTCTAATCTGACTTTCAGCAGTACCTTTGCTAGAACAGGCAGTGGAGGGAAGGCATACACTGTTAATGTTTTCCAACTGAATGAGAGAGCGTCCACTTTCCAAGCTGGTGGATGGAAGGTCCTTCTGCAAAATTTTTGAAGTTGGTGGTTGTGGGGGCTTGCAAACAGATCTATGTCTGGGCGCCCCCATTTTTGAGCCATCATTTCAAATACCTGTGGATCCATGATTTTTCTGCTTAGGTCATCTGCCAATGTGTTTTTCTTTCCTGGCAGGAATTGTGCTTGTAATTGAACCTGGTAAGGCAGTGTTCCACAAGGTCATTGCTTGCCTGAATAGAGGGTAGGAATGTGTGCCTCCTTGTTTGTTTATGTACCACATTACTGTGGTATTGTCTGTCTTTATTATTAGTTGTCCTGGGTGTAAGAGGTTCTTGAAAGCTGTTAGGGCATTCTGTACTGCTAGCATTGATTTTTGATTGATATGCAGATGCCTCTGATCTGTAGTCCATTTGCCCTGAATGCACTGTCCTGCCATGTGTGCTACCCAGGCATAGTCCGATGCATCTGTTGTCATATTTTGCCTGGCTGTGGGTAAGGTGAAAGGCTGACCCTTGTTGAGGTGACATGCCTGTGCCCACCATAGAAACTCCTGTTGAAGGCAGGGAATGAGTGGTATCATTGTTTCCAAGCTGTGGCTGTGCTGAGTCCATACGCTTTTCAGGTACCACTGTAATTTCCTCATATGCAGTTTTGCAAATGGTATTAGTAGTATGCAAGATGCCATGAATCCCAAGGCCTGCAGAATTTTTCTTGCAGGGAGTTGGGTCTTTGTTGCCATTATTTTGAAATATTGAGTCAGCTGTTGTTTCTTGTCTGGTGTGAGATAAGCCATCTGGGCCGTTGTATTCAAGCTGGCACCCAGGAATATTATGTTTTGTGAGGGCACTACTTTTGATTTCTTTTTGTTTACTGTGTACCCTAGGCAACTTAGAAGGTGTTTGACAAATGCCAGATGCTGTAAAAGAATGTCCTTGCTTTCTGCTTGAACAAGACAGTCGTCCAGGTATGGGTATATTTGAATTCCTCTTTGTCTGCAGTATGCAATTACTGGTGCCAGGCATTTTGTGAAGACCCTGAGCACAGTAGATAAGCCAAAGGGCAGTGCAGAGAATTGATAATGCATTGAACCTGCAATGAAGCGGAGGTATCTTCTGCAATCTTGTCTGATAGGGACATGCAGGAATGCCTCCTTGAGGTCCAACGTTACAAGCCAAGCATTCTTGCCCTGCATGGGAAGAAGCTGCTGTAGTGTTAGCATCTTGAAGAAGTTTGGTACTTGCAGATAGGTGTTCAGAATTGAAAGATCCAGAATGGGTCTCCATGCTTTGTCCTTTCTTGGGACCAGAAAGAGTCTTGAGTAAAATCCTTGTCCTTGCTCCTGTGTAGGTACCTGTTGAATGGCTCTCATGTCCATGAGAGCTGTAATTTGTTTTTGTGCCTCTGCCCATTGATTTGGTGGCAGGTTCGGCATTCCTTTTATCCTTGGTAAGGTATGAAAGTGGAATCTGTATCCTTGAGAGACAATGTCTAGAACCCATTTGTCTTTTGTGATGATGTGCCAGTTATCTGCAAAAACTGCTAATTTTCCTCCCAAGGGAGCTGCCAGGAGAGGTTTGCTTGGTAGTTGAGGACTGAGTCATTGTGTTTGTCTTCTGCTAGCCTGGGGCCTGTCTTCTCCTCCTTTCTGGGTAGGAGTACCCCATTGGCGAGGTTTGTAAGGGCCTTGTGACTGACCTCTGCCCCTTGGGTGTCTGTATTTGTCTCTCTGTGATCTGTCAGAAGCTGGAAAGGAACAGTTTTTCGTTGGCCAATTTCTGCTGAAACGAGGGGGTTGTACCTGCAAAAAATCCTTGACCGTCTGCATAGACTTTGCCTTATCCACCATTTTCTTTAAAACCTCTTCTGCTTTGACACCAAATAATACATCCTGCTGTAAAGGTGCATCCAATAATTTTGCTTTAACATGATCAGGAAGGGTTTGTTCTTTTAACCAAGCATGTTTACGTATGACTGAGACAGTAACAGCTGCTCTTCAGGAAGCTTCCAATGAATCAAAGTATGTTTGCCCACCTGTTCAGCTGCATGCAACATATCCTGCATTTCCTTGAATTCAGACTGTTCAGTATGTGTGCTAATTTTTTGTTTTAATTGAGACATTAGGAATTGCTGATATTTTAAGCATGTGAAACTGACAATTTAATGCTCTCATAGCCAGAGTTGCCATACAAGCTTTAGCTCCCTTAGGACCCTGGGAAATCAAGAGGTCTGTGCTGGTGTAATAAAAGGAACTCTTGGAGCCTTTTCTTAGAATCAGAGTAGTCCTGGCCTTCCCAGTGGAAATGTTCTCTCATGGTATGTAAAGTTTCCCCAAAGGAGTAGTCTTCAGGGGGAGATGCTGAGGGAATAGAGTCTTCAGCATCAGAGTTTTCATAAGGTGGAGAAGTGTAATCCTGTTCCTCAGAAGAATCTGAGGAAATTGAAACCTGGTCAGAGGAAGCATAATCCTCCTCTTGTCTTGGTCTTTTATCAGGAGAGGGATGGGAACCTCTGATTAGGGTAATCAAATCTTCAGCCATCTTAAGCATCTGTTTCTTAGGCATGGGGCCTTGAACTGTAGACTGATGTACAGTCGTCTTTGGTTTTAAAGGAGTTTTAAGCTTAGCATAAGATTTAATGGTGAGTGTAGTCGGCCTGAAGACACCTTCTGCAACCGAAGGTGTTTCCACTGCACTGGGGTCTACTTCTGCTCCGGTGTCGGAAGGGCCTAAGGAAGATGGCTGCGTCGGCCTAGTAGACTCTGCTTGAGAATCCGCAGCTGTCTGGGGTTCCAGTTCTGCGGTCGTCAGGGGCTGCGTAGGCACCTCACTAAAAACTGGAGAACCGGCGACAGGCCCAGCAGGGGCCTCGGAGTCTGGCTTGTTAGGCTGCCTGTCCTTATCCTTGCATTTTTTAAGCATGCCGGTCGTCGGCTGCTCCGATGGCATGATATAATTAAATTTCCTACCAAAGTAATGTCGTGCAAAGTCAAAACGGCATTTGATAGTTCATTTATTAAACCTAGCACAAAATCGACAACCTGTGACATCGTGGTCTGGGCCTAGGCAAGGAATACAATAGGAATGGACGTCCTTATGAGGTATTTGCTTTCCACAAGAAATGCAATTGTTAACTTTTTCTGACATCGGACTGAGGCAAGAAAGGGTTCCCCAACGGGGTAATTAGCTTTACTGAAGACTTCGCACTGAAATTCGAATCGAAAATCTTAGGTGTCGGCCGACCGGCACTTGCGAACTGCTTCTGCTTCGGGCACCGAGCGGCAAAAAAGACAGAAGAAAATGGCGTCGGATGCCTCTTATATACCCCTGGCGCTCTGACGTCAGGGAAGAAGCGACAGCAACTGACGCCGGACCAAGACTTTGGAATTCAGGCCGACTGTGGGACCGCCTGACGGCAGGATAACCCAAGTGTGATGACTGCAGCAGGGTAACACGATGAACATCTACAGTTCCTAAGAGAGACCAACTCCATCAGGTCTACATAGAAAAGGCCAGGGGCAAGGAGGGTGGGGAGGTTAAGGAAGAATGAAAATGGACAACACAGATGGAATTTTATGGTAAGAACAAAACTTCTTTATCTGATGTTGTCTTTTTCATTTGTTTCTCGACCTGTGGGACAGAGTCCGCAGCTACACAACCCTATGGTGGCCCTCATGGAAGGATATTCCGAAGCACAGGAGAGCCAAAAGCAACTCTGTTCCTAGAAATGTCTAGTTTGGAATGAGAAACAAAGGTATGAAACCTTGACCAAGAAGCAGCTGCACAAATATCAATTGATATTCTGGAGGAAAAGGCTTGAGAGGTCGCCATAGATCTCGTAGAATGAGATTTGACACGCCCCAACAAAGACATGAATAAACAAGAGATGCAATCTCAACCATCTGGCTACAGTAAGTTTGGTAGCTGATGTACCTTTCCTAACCTCTGAAAAGGATATAAACAGATGGTCAGATTTCCTGAAGTATTTTGTCCTGTTCAGGTAAAAACATAATTGCCTATGAACATCAAAAAGATGTATTGTGTATTCTCCCTTGTTTTGGAAATTGGACTGACTGATATTGCTTTCAGTGGACACTTTAGCTAAAAAGGATGGACTAGTCCGTAAGGACACTCTATCCTTATGGACTATCAAGTAAAGAGGTTTAGCAGAGAGAGCTTGGAGCTCATAAACTTTCTGCTGATGTAATAGCAACTAAGAAGGCTGTTTTCCAGAAGAGAAAGTTTAGCTCTACCTTAGCTGCTGGTTTAAAGGGAGGAAGAAACAAAGCTTGCAAAACCAAAGTAAGATCCCAAGGGGGAGTTGGATCCTTGATGGGGGGGGGGCAAGTAAAATAGGTGCCTCTGAGAAAACCCTTACATAGTTTAGTAGACGCTACAGAAGAACAGTTTTCCCCAATGTGGAAATGCAAAATGGCTGCCAACTGAATCTTCACCGTGGAATAGCTGGCTTCATTCTGGAACAGGAAAGCCATGAAATCTAAAAATCACATGAACAGGAGCCGTAAAAGATCTATCAGCTTCTGCTGAGCCCAAATAGAGAATCTTTTCCATTTACACTCCTATATCTTTCTAGTAGATGCTTTGTGAGCTGATATCAGAACTTCTTGGGCCGGGGATGAAAGCCTGGAATGTCTAGCCATAACTGTAAATGAAGAAACCATGCGGTCAATCTTAAACCTTGAAGATTCGAATGAGCCTGCCCCGAGAGATGGGACAACAGGTCTGGAAGCAGTTCCACAGTCCATGGAGGACAAAGCAGATGAGATCAGAGAAAGGTGAACCAAACCTGGCAAAGCAAGAAAGGAACAATAAGGATTACTTTGCTCTTCAACCTTTGAGCTTTCTGAAGGAATTTGGGAATCAGGGGTAAGGGGGGGAATGCATAAAGTAGACCGGGAGGCCAAGCATGGACTAGAGCATCACTTGAGGGCTGTTCTTGAGGAGGGATCAAGACAAAGAACTTGCTGCATTTTTTTTGTTGAGGGGAGAATCAAAAATCACAGCAAGATTGACCCCACTTGAGGAAGATCAGGTTTGCCACTGACTGGTTCAGAGACCACTCTTGAGGCATCAGTACAGTTCTGCTGACTCCGTCCTCTAGAATGTTGGACTCCCCCCAGAATGTGCATTGTGACTAGAAAGCGGTTGATAGAGATCACCTATTGCCACACACTCATTGCTTCTAGACACAGCAGATAAGATCTGATTCTCCCTTGCTGGTTGATGTACCCATACTATGGACATATTGTCTAAACTGCACTGGTCCCTGGAGGAAGAAAGATGTGTACTGCCTCAATGCTAGAAGAACTGCTCCCATTTCCAGGACAATGATTTGCAAATTATTCTCCTGAGATGTCCACGTGCCTTGGACCATCCACCCCAGAAAATACCCCTCACTCCCACCACAACTGGGAGGCAGCCATGGTCAGCGTGGCATTTGGTGGAGGAAGAATAAAGGGATGACCTTGGGTGACTTCTGAGGAATGAGGCCACCACAGAAGAGAATCTTTGCATACCCATGATAGTTTTATAGGTTGAGTCAGAGAATATTGATGTAATGGCCACTGAACTGATAACGTCCACTGTAAGATCTGCAGGTAATAGTGTTATCGTGACAGCCATAGAATCTAATGACCTCAGTACTAATTTCGCTTGAGGGGATGGGATTGCTAGGATCTGGGAGACATGAAGTCTCAAGAGTCAACACTCTGTCTAGAAGCAGAAAAAATATAGTTTTGGTTGTGTCCAAACAAGATCCAATAAAGTCCATCAGCTGAACAGGATGGAGCTGCAATTTTTGTGTGTTGATGGTTATGACAAGAATAGAAGCCAGTTGTAACAGGTAATCCCTGGCTTGAATGAGTAGATGGCCTGGCTGAAGCTGTTAAGAGCCAGTCTTCGAGATAAGAAAACACATGGAATCCTGCAGCCAGATATGAGCTGCTACTACTGCCATGCATTTGGTGAACATCCTGGGGGCTGTGGTGAGACCAAATGGAAGCACTTGGAATTGGTAATGACTGGCTCACAGCCTGCAATGAAGATACCGTCTGGAGCATCTCTCTATTTTGATATGGTAGTATGCATCCTTCAGATCTATTGAGCACATCCAGTCATCCATCTTCAGAAGAGGTAGGATGGATTGGATCGTGACCATCTTGAATTTTGAGTTCTTCACTGATTTGTTCAGAGATGTTAGATCCAAAATTGGCCTTAGATCTCCTGTCTTCCTTGGTACTAAAAGAAACCCTTGAGTAGACGTCCAATCTGATTCAGTCGGGAGAGACCTCCTGGATGACTCTTTTTTTTTGGAGCAGCTTTGTAATTTCTATCACTGCTGTCTCCCTCTGATTGGGTGGCACATCAGCCTCATGGATGAATTTGATATCGATTGAAGAGTAGCCATTTTGGAGGAAAAGGTCTTGTGTTCTTCTACAGACATGGACTCAGGGACTGAGCTAGACAGTTCTTTGATCAAGTCTCTCTGTAGCCTGGTAAAATGGGATAAGTAGTTCAGGGCTCATAAAACAAATGTGGACACTCTTGCCAAACCTGTGCAAAGCCCCAGACTCCCTGTTAGGGGGATGGACACTGGAGCTTTCCTGGGTTAGCTCCTTTTTGGTGGCCACAGTTATAATCATGGCATCTACTGGGATCCCTTGATCCAGTGTGATTTGTCTAGGGAAGCACTTAGTATCTTATCAGCCTGCTTGGGTATGGGCTCTATGGTGTCCAGATCCTTCCATGATCTGGTGGAAACTAGCTCAATAAGGGGATCTGCGGGGGGTGGGGGAGACACCCAGGATGTAGATGGGCCAGTGCTGAAGGCCTCCAAGGACACCGATTTCTTTGGGTTAGAGCTTTTGGAGGACCATCCGCCCTTCTGACAGAGGATCTCTAAGATGTCTGCAAAGGAGACATTGTCAAGTGGATGTCTAGCAGACCCTACCCCTTCCTTGAAGTCAGTGTCTATAGTGACCGATTCCTGCAGGGAATCCAGGTGTCTCCTTTTACACCTCTTCTTCCAGAGGACCTTCTTGGTGGGATACTCCAGGGAGGTATCAGAATAAAAACAGGATCCCACTGTGGGAAAAGGTTGGGGGCTTTGCAACACTGGCTGTCCCAGTGGAAGACCAGAGGCCTCAATCACAGATTCCATGGGGGTGGGGATCAGATCCAATGGTGGAAGAACCGGGAATCCCCTAGGATGGGTGAGAACCTTCTCCACCCCCTTGAAAGCAGATAGACTATGATGATCAGAGAGTTGTCACTCTGGAGCTGAAGCCATCAGAGCAGATTTCTCCTGAACCTCAGCACACCTGTTCTCTGAAGGGGGAGTCTGAGCCAAACTATCGAATGCCAAGGCTCCGAGGGGAAGCGACAACTCCGAAAACTTCAGAGGCGAAGTCAACCCCCCCCTGGACCTGACATGTAAGCTTTGCCACCAAGATGCACTGGGCTCCGAAGCTGTTGTAGCAGAGTGTGTCAGGGAAAGAGTCAGACTCCAAGTGGTAACTACTAGCAGATCTGACATCTCAGTTCTCAGGGCCATGGGATCCGACAACTCTGAAGCAGGAAGTCAGATTGGAGAAGGAGCCATGGGACGAAACGGGGAATGTCTGCTCATGGATCTGGAAGGGGATGAAGCTGGCAGAACCCCCATCTGAATCTGTGCCTTAAGAAATCGTCTCATCAGTTTACTGACCTAACACTCAGACAAGTTATGGGTAGACCTGACTGAGGAGGACGTAGAAGGTGGTCTGGACACTGGTTTGGGTGAGGCATGATTGGGAGGAGAGCTCCACGTTGAACATCCAGCTCTCAGGAGACAGGAGGAGCATGGGGAGCTGAGAGACAGGAAAAGTACAGTTTTGTACCTACCATAAATGTAGATGTTCGAAGATCCACATTGCTGCAGTCATAACCTGTGGGTAGTCCGCTGTCCTCGGTCGGCCCGAATACCAAAGTGTTAGGCTGGCGTTGGTCATGGTCGCTTAGATCTGACGTCAGTACGCCGTGGTACTAAAGCGCAGGACCGACGCCATATCCTCAGTCTTTCTTGCCCCAGATGTCAGAAAGCCTTAAAAGGAAAGGCTATAGCCAAAAATAGAAAAACACCCAATTACCAAAAAAGCAATAACAGGTACACCACAAACCACCCAGTCACCCTAAACTACAGAGGGGAAGGAGGGAGGGTAAATTGGACTGCAGCAATGTGGATCTTCGAACATCTACATTTATGGTAGGTACAAAACTGTACTATGTTCTTCATCTCACATTGCTGCAGTCATAACCTGTGGGTAGAATCCCAAAGCAAAGGTAAAGGGAGGTTGGTAAAATCAGAAAGCATTAGGAGCTGCTAACATGCCCTGTAAAACAGCAGTGGCAAACCCAGCCCTAGATTTAGAATAAAGAGGAAGATGGTAATGCTTAGAAAAAGTGTGCACTGAACTCCAGGTAGCTGCCTCCAAAATATCCTTAGTAGCTACTCCCCTTAAAAAAGCAGTAGAAGTGGCAGTTGCTCTAGTGGAATGAGGTCTGATTCCAGCCGGAACCTCCTTACCATGATGAGAATAACAAAAAGCAATACAATGACCAATCCACTTAGAAATAGTTTGCTTTGAAACAGGTTTTCCTTGTGAACCCAAGGCAAAAGAAATGAATAACTGTTGAGACTGTCTGAACCCTTTAGTTCTGCTCAAATAGTAACGTAACTGCCTGTGAATATCCAAAGAATGCAAAATTTGTTCCCCCTTATTTTGGGGGTCAGCATAAAATGTAGGCAAATGAATAGATTGGTTTAAAGCCACATTAGAAACAACTTTCGGCATAAAAGTAGGGTTAGTACGCAGGGATACCCTATCCTTATGAAATATCAAGAAGGGTTCAACTGCCATTAGAGCCTGCAATTCAGATACCCTTCTAGCAGACGTAATAGCCAACAAAAAAGCAGTCTTCCAAGACAAAAACTTCAACTCAGATGTAGCTGCAGGTTCAAAAGGAGGTAAAGTGAGTTTCTCCAACACAAAATTGAGATCCCAGGAAGGAGTAGGAGCTCTACGCGGGGGTCTTATATTCTTTGCCCCACTAAGAAATTGCTTAAACAAAGGATGAGAGAATAATGGTGGATCACAGTCATAGTGAGCAGAAATAGCTGCAGCATGAACTTTCACAGAGGAGAAAGACAAACCCTTGTCTAGTAATTCTGTAAGATACTGAAGTGAAACACTCAAATTAGGCACTGAAACATCAAAGCTCTTTGCCTTGCTCCAAAGAAAAAATCTCCTCCATTTATCAGCATAAACCTTCCTTGTACTAGGCCATCTGGCCTCCAAAATGACATTCAAAACTTGTTGTAGAAGCTGCGACCCTCCAGGGTCTAGAACAGAATACGCCAGGCTGTCAGATGCAGGGACTGTCTCCTGACATTGAGGAAATGATTGTTTGTCTGGGACAAAAGGTGTGGAACTGGTGGCAAAGGCCAAGGAGGCTCCCGTACTAAACTCCTTAGTAGAGGGTACCAGTGCTGACGTGGCCAATCTGGAGCTATTAAAATCATGCAGGGCTTGTCCTGTCTGACCTTCAAGAGTACCCTTGGAAGGAGAGGTAGAGGAGGAAAGGCATATACGTGAAGGTTGCTCCAACTGAAGGACAGAGCATCCACTTTCCAAGCCTGTGGGTGAAACATCCTTGTGCAAAACTTTGGCAGCTGAAAATTTTGTGGAGAAGCGAACAGATCTATGTCTGGAGTTCCCCAAGCCACTGTGAATTGTTGAAACACATGAGGATCCAATTTCCACTCATGGGGATCCACCATCTGCCTGCTCAAAACATCTGCTAAGGAGTTCTGTGCTCCTGGCAGAAACCTTGCCTGAAGAGTGAGGTGCAAACTGAGAGCAGTCTCCCATAAGATCATAGCTTGTCTGCAAAGAGGGTACGAATGGGTTCCCCCTTGCTTGTTGATGTACCACATGACTGTTGTGTTGTCTGTTTGAATCAACACTCGTCCTGGATGAATGAGATCCTTGAAAGCCATCAATGCAAATTGGACTGCTAACATCTCCTTCATGTTGATATGCAAATGTTGAAGTCTGGCAGGCCACGTGTCTTGCACCCATTTTCCATTGAAGTGTGCTCCCCAAGCCATGTCTGAGGCATCTGTCGTTAAGATCTGACTCGCCTCTGGTTGGATCACAGAGAGTCCCTTGTTTAGGTGACATTCCTGAGCCCACCACAAAAATTCCCTTTGAATGCAAGGTATTATCTGAATGACAGTGTCCAAATCGTGGCAGTGTTGAGTCCATACGCTTTTGAGATACCATTGTAACTTCCTCATATGCAGTTTGGCATTGGGAAGTACCAGAATACAAGATGCCATGAACCCCAAGGCTTGAAGGACTGTCCTTGCAGTCAGCCTGGACCGTAGAGACAATTTTTGGAAGTAAAGGGTAAGATTTCTTTGTTTGTCCGGGGTCAAAGAGGCCATCTGAGAGGCTGTATTCAGTCTCACACCCAGAAAGCACATGTCCTGAGAGGGTACTAGACTGGACTTTGTTTCGTTCACAGAATACCCCAGGCATCTTAACACTGTCATAACATACTGTAGATGGTGAAGTAACTTGACTTTGTCTTGAGCAAGAATCAGGCAATCGTCCAAATAAGGATAAATTTGTATTCCTCTTAACCTTAAGAAGGCTATCACTGGAGCCAGGACCTTTGTGAACACCCTGGGCACAGTAGATAAGCCAAAGGGCAATGCAGAAAACTGATAATGTAAAGTCCCAGACCGAAAACGCAGAAACCTCCTGCAACTGGGCCTGATAGGAATATGAAGATAAGCCTCTGAGATCCAGAGTTACCATCCAGTGATCTTTGCCTAGCATAGGCAGAAGTTTTTGCAAAGTTAACATTTTGAATTTTGGAATGTCCAGGTATGTGTTGAGAATAGACAAATCCAGTATTGGCCTCCAAGTGTTTCCTTTCTTTGGCACAAGAAACAGGCGAGAATAAAATCCTAGCCCCACTTCTGACTGAGGGACCTCCTGGATAGCCCCCATTTTTAGAAGTAAAGCAATCTGTCTGTAAGCCTCCACCTTTTGCTGAGGAGGAACATCTGGCATGCCTTTGAAAGGAGGCAAGGTGTGGAAATAAAACTTGTAGCCCCGATCTATAATGTCCAACACCCATTTGTCCTGGGTGACCAAAAGCCAATTTTGCCTGAAAAGTGCCAACTTTCCTCCCAGAGGAGCTGCCAGACAGGAGGGATCTGGCAGCTGAAGATACAGGTCATTGTGTTTGCTTACGAAAAGGCTGACCCCTGCCCTCACCTGAAGATTGTGCAGGAGAACTCCACGTCCTCGGTCTGAAGGAACCCTGAGCATGAGCCCTGCCCCTACCACGTCTAGATCTGCCTCTAGACTGTAAATCAGAAGAAGGGTAAGCCCATCCCTTAGTAGGCCAATTTCTGCTAAACTTAGGGGGCTGTACCTGCAAAAAATCCTTAACAGTCTGCATAGACTTAGCTTTGTCTTCCATTTTCCTCAAGACTGACTCCACAGGAGAACCAAACAAAACTTCAGACTGAAGGGGAGCATCCAAAATTCGAGTTTTAACATGCTCTGACAAGTTCTGATCCTTAAGCTAGGCGTGCCTACGAATAACTGATCCAGTGGCAGCCACCCTGGAAGAGGCCTGTAAAGCATCAAAACCACACTGCAAAGAATGCTTACCCACCTGATCAGAGACATGAACCAAATCCTGTAATTCTTTACACTCTATGCCCTCTGCTAAAGCATCTACCTTAGATTTCAACTGACTAAGAAGAAAATTCTGGTACTTCAGCATATGAAACTGGCAATTCAAAGCCCTCATTGCAAGAGTGGAAGAGGTATACACTTTTTTACCCCACCTATCCAAAGCTCTAGAGTCTTTATCCATAGGAACTGGATTCTTTACAACAGAAGCCCTGACACCCTTAGGTCCCTGGCTAACAGTTTCTGGGTCAGCCCTAAGGCTCTTATACAAATATTTATGAGCCTCTGGCACTCTGTAATACCTGTCTGGCTTAACCGGGGCAGGAGGCAAAGAGTCTGGATTAAGGGAAGCCTCAGAGAAAACATCCTGAACAACATCCAAAACAGGAGGTATAGCCAAGGGCCTATGTTGTGGTAAAAACAAGAATTCCCTAAGCCTCTTTCGGGAATCTGAGAAATCCTGACCTTCCCATTTAAAATGTACCCTCATAGAATGCAGGGTTTCTGAGAAAGAAAAATCCTCTGGAGGAGAAGCAGAAGGACTAGAATCCTCTGCGTCTGAATCAGAATAAGGGGGAAAATCCTGAATGTCTTCAGCCGAAAACTCTGAGTAATCTGAAGAATGTTCCAATCCTTCCACCTCTGGCTCCACCCTAGGCCTCTTATCTGGAGGGGGCATAGAACCTCTGATCAAGGAAATCAAATCTTCTGCCATTTTAAGCATGTGTTTTTTAGGTACAGAACCTGCAGAACTAGGACTGACGCCAGAGGAAGACAAACCAGGCCTGGCCTTGGAAGGTACCTTAGAAACAGAGGGAGAAGGCCTAACCACCTTATGTAAAGAAGGGATTACAGCAACCTGAGAGGCCCCCTCGGCCTGACCCGACTCCTGAGAGGCCACATCTTGCAAAATTAAAGGTTCCCCCTGAGACTCAACTGAAACCTCGGCTGGATCCACAGATTCCACCGTGGTTTCTAAAGAACCGGCGTCCGGAACGGACGACTCATCCTGCTTGGATTTTAACGATTTCTCCTTACGCTTCTTAGCGGTAGCGGGCGTCGGAGGATCCAACGGCATATTGTAATTACACCGCTTACCGAAGACAAGCCTAGCACAATCTAACCTACGTTTAATGGTGCGCTTATTAAATTTAGCACAAAAGCGACACCAGACTACGTCGTGCTCAGGCCCCAAGCAAGGAATACAGAGAGAGTGGTAATCCCTATGAGGTATCTGTTTCCCACAAGAAATACAATTATTCACTTTTTCTGACATCCGGAATTAACTGAGGCAAGAAAAAGACAAAAATATTCTAGCGGGTACTTAGCCCAACTTGGTTTTCGGTCTGAAACTCAAAATACGAAAATTTCAGGACGCCGAACGGCACTTGCAAACGCTGCTTCTGCTTCGGACCATGCGGCAAGAAAGACTAAGGATATGGCGTCGGTCATGCACTTTAGTACCACGGCGTACTGACATCAGATCTAAGCGACCATGACCGACGCCAGCCTAACACTTTGGTATTCGGGCCGACCGAGGACAGCGGACTACCCACAGGTTATGACTGCAGCAATGTGAGATGAAGAACATCCATAATTATCAGATCTGAAGACCTTTTTAGGCAGCTTTGAGGAGGAAAGCTCAGGGGAATTGCTTCCTGTGCTCCCTGGCCTCATTGGATTTTCTAATGGGGATTTGAGCCCCTGAAGTGAAAGGTGTCGAAGGAGTGGAAGGAGGAAGCAAACTTTTCAAGAGCAATTTATTTTGAAGGTCTGCTAGCGCACGTGGATTAAACGCCCCACATATCTCACAATAGCTGTTTAGGTATGCTGGGCCTAGATAGTAAAGGCAATCCCTGTGGGAATCAGATAAGAAAACTTTATGCCCACAGGAAGTGCATTTTTTTTTAAACTGCAAAGGTTTATCAGGCTTCTCATCCATGACAAACCAGATAGCAAAGAAAGGAGAAGCAAAGAAGAAAGACTAGAAGGGATAAGACATATATATATATATATATATATATATATATATATATAAATATAAATATATAAATATAAATATATATATATATATATATATATATATATATATATATATATACATATACTAGAAAGAAGGTGGGAGGAAAGGAAGGAAAAGCAAACAAAAAGACCAGCTGATAGCAGACTTACACAACTCTTAAATCTCAACGCTTCTCAGGTGAGTGGCAAATGAGATCCAAAGTATTCTGGGGAATGAGGCATTGTGGGATGGAGAGGAGGAACTTTGAATCTTAAGCTTGGAAAGCAGCTGAGTCCGATCAGAGGTGGGATCCGAAACCCACAGGTCAAGGAACGGATGAAAATGACATCATCAGATCATGCTTTTTTTGTGGAAAAGACGATCACGGGAATAATAATTGTGCTAAAAGAAAATATTTTATTTGTAGGAAACCGGGGCATGAAGCTAAGAGGTGTGATGTGATATGTAAAACAAGTGGAAAAACAGGACATGCATGGATGGATTGTGAAGAAAATACAGAAGCTAAAGAACAAAACTGACACAAGAATGTGTAGCTAGGGGTTTAGAAAAAGAGTATACAGAACAGATTGATAATAAAGAAAAAACAGTAGATGAAAAATGAAAATAATGAAGTGGAGGAAATGGTGCAAGATGAATATTTAAACTGGAGAGTGGTGAGACGTAAAAAAACTACTGGGAAAAGGGTGATAGAAAAAGCAAGTTTAAGAGTGTAGTTGCGAAAGAAAACAAAAAAGGTAAAGGGTAATGTGAAAGAAGGTAACAAAATTTTATTAAAAGGAAGCTGAGAATCTTATAAAGAACATTAAAAAATAGATGTTTTAGAAAGGTGTGTATCACTTGATATGCATATAATAATACCAGAAGACATGAGAATATTAACAGAAGAAAGTTCACAAACTGAAAAATTATGGGGTGGGAACATTATCTGGAATATGTGAAAAGACACATCAACTATTGCAATATTATGCAATGAAACAAAAAACATTTAGATTATACTACAGTAGAATTAGTTAGAACAACAGTGATATGCATAAAATAGAAGAAAGACACATATAGAATTATTGCAATTTATGCATATGTTATGTTAAAAGAGAGAAATTGTGTTTAAAAACATTCTAAGCTATGTAGGAGTGAAAATGGAAATATTACTGGGAGATTTCAACTGTGATTTAAGAAAAAGGAGAAAAGTAGGAAGTGATGTTAGGAAAGTGGAAAGTTATATATATGGGATAAGAAACATTGGACGTACAAAAGAAATGAGATAAAAACGGAAATTGTTTTTCTACTATTGGACAGCTTAAAAGTAGTACAGGGAGGAATAAAGCAAACAGGATTTTCATATCATCTAGCTACATGGGTAGAAGTGCAAGAAAAGAAGGAATATATAACATTAGGTAAAGGCATTAAGACACTTAATGAAAAGACTTAGATGAGGAAGACAGAAAAAAGATTACTCAGTTATGGAATGATCACGTGAATCAGAATTATTTTATGAAAATTGGACAAATTGGTGGATAAGTTTGAATGACAAATATAAAAAGTGTTTTCTGGAATATCAAGCAATGAGAAAGAGGAGCGAAAAATTAAAATATAAGCAACTAAGTCATGAAGTGTTTAAAGAAATAGAAAATAAGAATAGTTTATGATAAAGAGAAGAAGCTATATGAAATGAAGCAGGAGAAGATTAAAAATGGTATATATGTTATAGAAGCAAAGATATTTTTTACTGGGGAAAAAGAAGAGGTGGTGCAATATTTAAATAAGCTTGTAAGAAAAATGAGAGAATAATAAGGGTATTGAAGAATAATGAAGGTGAGAGAGTGGATACACAAAAAATACATGAAGCAATAAGGGAGTATATAGTGGTGCTGCGGTAGCGTTGTCGCCTCACAGTAGGACGTTGTCCTGTTCGATTCTCAGCTAGAGTGTCTTCTGTGTGGAGATATGCATGGATGGGCATACCTTTGTTGAAGGTTGTGCGTCAGAGCTGGCAACTCGGCACGTAAAAATCTACTGCCAATCATTAGCGGACCGGAGTTGCACTGTGGCGACCCCTAACCGGGAAAAGCCGAAAGACACAACAACAACAACAACAACACAGAGAATACATTTAAAAAAAGGGATACAGAAGAGAGACAGAAATGGAAAGTTAAAAAAAATTAAGTAAAGTGGAAAATAGGAATATGGAAAAAAGTGTAAGAGAACTTAATGCAATTTTAAAGGAATTAAATATGGAAAAAGCCACAGGAATGGATGGTAGAGAGAGTATTACATATATTAAAAAAATGGAACAATGGCAAAAAGTGTATTTGGTGGAAGTATTAAATGAGTGGTTAGAAAAAGGAATAGCAGAAAAATAAATATGTAAAGCAGTTATGAAATTTGTATGGAAAAAAGGAGAAAAAGAGGATATAAGAAATGGGAAACCAATAGTGTTGAATAATACAGATTATAAGACATTCATGAGAATAACATAAATATTTAGTGTAGATACATTACTTGATTATATGATTTTTTTGTAAGAAAGGAAGTCAAGATTTATTATGGATATTGACAGAGATGATGGCAGGAGATATAAGTAAAGCATTTGATAGAACACAATATGATGTTTTGCGGGATATATTAAGAATATAACCGTATAAGTGATAAAATAATTAAACTATTTATGCCAGTGTATAAGAATAATAATGCGAGTGTGATACTAAATGGGTGGTTAAGAGAAGAAATAAAAATAATGTGGGATAAGGCAGGGAGGGTGTCCATCAAGCAGTTATGAATGTAGCTGTTAGTAAAATGAAGAGTGTGTTGAAAATAGCAAGATATAAAATAGCAGAAAGTCAAATACCAATAATTCTTACTTATGCAGATGATATAGTTTTAGTTATAAAGAATAAGGAAAGGATGGAAGAAGGAACTAGAAGATTAAATCAGTAATTAAAAGTGCTTGGTTTATGTATAAAAGACAAAAGTAGTGGCACTGGGTCAACAGCATAGAAGGAATTCTATTCAATGATTGGGTTATAGATAACTTAGGAATAAGATTTGGGACAAAAGAGTATGCAGATAAGCAATGGGAGAAAATAACACAGACATTAAGAGGTCATATAAACTGCTGTACAAGAAAACAAGTGTATTTAATAAAGTCTAATATTTCAGGTAAAACTGCTTATGTAGCAGGTGTTTATATGACACCATCCAAGTTCGAAAAAGAGTTATTTATTGTATTCTCAGTTATATGGGGATTCAGGTTGAATCCAGTCAGAAGAGGGATTTTGTATGTTAAAGATGAGGAGGGGGACTTGGATTGATTAACCTAATTGTTCATGCAGCTTCACTGAATCGTTGCAAAGTTTTGGCAGAATTAGAAGAAAAACATAACTTAATAAATGTTATTTATTTATTCCAGTTCGATGACTGGGGAGGTCCACTGGGCTTGGAACCCGTTTTCAGTGAAGGCCCAGGCAGAAAAGCTCCAACAATATATAGTTACATGAATAATTACTAAGAAACTTTGCATTACTGACAAATAAACTGGTAGCATTCATAAAGAAACAAACTATTACAATTTTGTTTAGGTGTAAAAAACAGGCAAAAGGCCTTGAGGCTAGATTTTACAGTATAGTTATATATACACAATACAAATGAGCAAGATTAGCTAGGTGAGAGGTTAACTAGGAGTAAAAGTGGAGGAGACCTTGAGAGGTTTAGGATGAAGAGTACAGCTGCATTTCCTGTTTGAGTAAAGGTGAGAATGAAGAAGAGTTTTAAAGTTTTCAAGGTTATCGCAGGTCCTAAGAGTGGAGGGAAGAGCATTCCATTTTTTGGCTAAGGTGAAGGAAAGCAGAAGTTGACCAGCTGGGAGCTTGGGTTTGTGGATGGTGATTAGGTTTTGATTGGTAGATCTAAGTGGTCTTTGAGGAGTATATGGTTGTAGGATATTGGATAGTGCAGGGCACTTGGTAGGTTGGAATAGTAGTCTATAGGCAGTCGTGATTTGGAGAAAGTCAAGCTGGTTATGGAGTTCAAGCCAGTTTAATGATTGAAGGGAGGAACAGTGATGAGAGGAAGATTTGGCTTTGGTAGCAAATCTGAAGATTTTATTGTAACATATTTCTAGTTTGGAGTTTTATTAGTTTATTTCTATTTTATAATGAAAGACAAACATAAGAATTTTTGGGAGAGAATAATTCTGGGAAAAAATGGAAAGATTTTGTAAATGACATGAAATAGTATCAGAATAAAATATTTTTATGGAAACTGAATATAAATATGTGTGAAAAAACAGAAAAAACAGTATTCTGATATAATGAATGAACACTATGGAAGCATTTAGGAAATGAAGAAAAAATGTGATTACGATAATACTAGCATGATGTTGAAAAATTTGAATGTAGTGATTTTATGTGGAGAGTGACAATAGGTAAATTGTCTGTCAAAACCAACATGCATTATAAAATAATACAAGAGAGGGTGTGTGTAATTATTGTGGGGAGGTTGAGACAACGGATCATGTTTTTCTAAACTGCTGAAGAGTAAAGGAAGTATGGAAAAATATGTTAAGGTAAGATACTGACAGGCTTTAAAAGTGTTGATATGAATATGTTGGAATATGGATACTATGGCAATAAAAAACAAAGAGGTGAAAGAGATTGATAAACTATTCTACAATTCATGGACAATATGGAATGAGAGACTGAACAAAATCAACTTTAATGGCAAATGGGTATTGTCTGAAATTTTGAAAAAGATATGTTTTTGGCTGTGGAAAAAAAGAGGGGGATAATTAAGACATATGGGATTGCATTATATGGTAGAGGAAAAATGTAAATAAAGTATAATATGTAAATATTGTGAATAAGTTGTGTTAATTAATAAAGAACCCCTACTCTTTTAGATAAGAGTCATGGGATCTTTTACACCCACCTAATCTATCACCAACTCAAGCAGATGGGACCTCAGTTTAACATCTCATCTGAAGGATGGCACACTATAGACTGACTGCAAGGCTGTAATGTTACAGACTGGCTGCAAATCTGTAATGCTGCAGACTGTATGTACATCTGTTAATCTAATGTATCTACAAACTGTTGTAAAAAAAGTAGCAAGGAAGAACAAGACCTTTGTTGTAGTGCTGCAGAATAGAGGACATTAATAACAAGAAGAGAAGTGAGTGGAGAAGAGGCCTGAATGGGATGAATCCAACTGCCCTTACTACCAAGAATAATGGGTAAGCAAGCAGGAAAATCAACACACAGCATGTGTGCACACACACACACACACACACACACACACACACACACACACACACGCAAAAGCAAACTATCATTACACTCCTTAACACACCTCCACTGTTGCTTTAAACTCATATTTCTCCAAATGATGCAACATTTAGCTGGTTCTTAAAACAACATACTGTCTTATGGTACGCTGGTTTGATAAAAAAGGAACTAAACAAACAAAAATTCTAGGGTTAACAATTCACTCTCCCTGCTATTAACTTCACTTACCAAAATGGTCCCAATCTTCCTGCATATTCTGAATTTCTTGCTGGTTTTTGCCTTCTGTGAAGATGGGTTTGGGATTCTTCTCAAAGCCCCCACAAAGCACACCTCCCTGCCAGCTGCGGATGAAGATTCGGCCATCAAAATCTATGATTACTATTAGGTGACAGTAAGAGACAACAACAGAAAACATGAAACACTTCCAAGCCAGGAAAGAATTTCTACAGGAAAAAATTGCAGAGTCCCATTTTTTACAGCCTCTATCAGTATAACAATTATTTTGCAAAGCTATAATTGTACCTGCATACACACACACACACACACACACACACACACACACACACACACACACACACACACACACACCTTTTGCCAGGACAATAAAAGTGCAAATTAGGTCACTACAAAAAGCAAATGAATAATGTGAATATTGGAGGGAAAGGCCAACAAAGCTCTGAAGAAACTGTGTACCAGGTCAGACTCGATCAATCCTTTATGTAGCATTTTGTTTTATTTTACTTTTTCTTCATTTTTTAACCTGTCAAACTCAACAGGCTCATCTACTTCTCTTCAGGGGTGACCCAGCATCGCTGTTGTCACAAAGTTGGCAAACTAAGACTGACATAATGAAACCCCAGATAAACAATCATGTCTAGACAAAAATATCACTGAACAGGTCAAGTGCTACTGAAGGGAATGCTGGCAGGTAAATAACTGGTTCATAAACATATTATTTATTATACAATAAAGAGAAAGTTAAGGCTTCTGATACATACATTGCATGTGAAATATAGGGACGGTCTCTGCAGAGACATAATTGAAACCTTAAACTTTTTGGTGAACTTTAATCAGCCTGCATAGCTGTTTATGTTACTTTTGTAATTTAATCTAGTCCTTTATGACTTAGATGTTGGTGCTATTATTACTGTGCAGCCTAATTACAGCGGAGTATTCACCAAAGCTGAATGAGTGTCACTACTGCTAAACTTCATACCAGTTATTGCTGATTAACTAGTTGTATTGTCATGTTTCTGGTGATCTGCTACCTCCCCAAGACACTTGGATTACAAGTGTATTCGTCTATTTGGCCACGGTGTGTTATACCAAGTGTTAAAGGAAGATACCCACCAGTATATCCACTGACTGTACTTCTGTTTACCCGTGTCTGCGTCAATTACAATATACCTTTTTTCAATCTTTGCTTCTTCTGTTTTTACCCTCCTCTGTATTTAAGGCCCATTATATTACACTCAGTCCTATACTGCGGTGGTGGTGCTGCAGTAGCATTGTTGCCACACAGACGTTGCCCGTTCGATTCTCAGTTAGAGCGTCTTCTGTGTGGTGACATGCGTGAATGGGCGTTCCTTCACTGAAGGTTGTGCGTTAGGCCCGGCAAGCCAGCACGTAAAACTCTACTGCCAATCATTAGCGGACCGGAGTTCCGCTGTGGCGACCCCTAACCGGGAAAAACCGAAAGACACAAACATACTACACTCAGTCCTGCTAAATGAAACAGCAAGTGAAGCCATGATGGAACACAGACTCACTTCATGCTGGCCTAAATCAACGTGAAAGGCAGAGGCACCATTTTAATATTGATTGTAGGTTAATTAATTTCAACTTAACTAAATATTCTGTATTTATTCAATCCCTCCAAAACAATACATTACAAACAGCTTTGATAGGCATTTGCACATTGCTGTAACCTTGATTTACTAAGTCCCCCCCCCCCCACACACACACACACACATTTTTCTCAACACAGCTCGTTAAGCATGTCATGTGTTTGTAGCAGTTCAGATTCCCAGCTGTCCTTTATTTTATTTAGGGCTACTTACTCTATTTATTACATTTGCTAAAAGTGGCATACTTTTTGCTTTAAAATAGCAGCCAGCAGTAAAAATCTGATTGCTCCTGGAAAACAAACACTACCACCAGCTGGCTCTGCTCTTCTCACCCTCACCATGCTTGGCCTCATTTTACCCCCCCCCCCACCCCACCCTGCCCTAAATTCCCACCCAACCTCACTTCAACTACAGTTAAACTAGTCTCTCCCCACAACAATGATTAGCCAACCTCATAATACCACATCACATACTAAACCAATTTCAGTTAAAAGCCCATCCATCTCACCAGTCTACCTTACATTATGCACCTCTCTCTACCCCCTCTCTTCTGACCCACTATCTACACTGCTATAACCCCTCCTAATTCTTACACAATTCTCTCTTATACCAACCCTTCTTTATATGCTAGAATCACCCTTTGCTCACTAGACATACTCCCTAAACATCTGCATTACACCGCTACAAAACCTGTCCATCCCACTACTTAACTTCATATCATCACCATCATCACTCTTGCACCTAAACCTCCCTTCTCCACATTCAGTCAGCCCAACTAGAAATACTACTCAACCACTCCTCATTTCTTTAATCCTCACAACTACCACAATTTTACCAACACAAGCTGCATTTTATAATCCCACTCTAACCAAAGCAGGCCTCAAACACAAAATCAAAACCAAGTAGTAGTTCAGCCAATTCTGTATCTATGTAAACCTACAACCTATAAACGGTGATGCTTACCCAAACCCAGATACTTCAAACACATTAAACAGCACTTGTAGTGAACAAAACCCTACACCTGCCCCACTCAGACCTCATCACTGCAGCTATTCCATGTAAACCTTAGAAGCATCTGCAGCAAACTCCGAGAATTTCCTGCCTGGCTAGTCTGCTCCTCCTTTGACATTGTTGCTGCCACACAGACATGACTAAGACAATAAATTAAATATGAGGAAATCTTAACATTATTAAATTAGAAAACACAAAAGAGCTGGTACAGTAGCAATCATCAATAAAAACAACCATCGACTTTCCTTGTGCCCTCTAAAGCCAGCCCTCTTCAATAATGCTGAAATACTAATCTCTCTCTACTCAAACTAAACCAAATTAAGACAATCTGTACAAAAGGAATCTATATACCCTCAGGCAACAGCATAACTATCGCAGAAGACAACTTCTGCTGGGCATCTACCAATATCCCAAGAAAAATTGATTCTAGGCAATTTCAACACTGACTGGCTGATCATCTACCCTGATAACCCTGCAAACGCCATCAACGTTTGCAGTCTCACATTTCTCATTTCCCACCAAATACAACAAAAACAGCAATTTAAAAAAAAGTAAAAAAAAAACAATCCTTAACTAGATCCTCACTTCATCCTCTGATAATGTAATCTCTTTAGGCACCCACCAAATGGAGAGATGATGCAATCAGCAAGCAAAGGAGAGCTGTACTGTTGGAATGGAATTCATCCTCAAATCTTTGTGAGTACCTTCACGAGGTGGACTCTGTTTTTACAAAATCTCAGCAAGACAACACTGATATATAGACTGTATTTTATATGGCATAAATCATGGATAGAACTATGTTAAAAAATAAAGGCAGCTGGGTATACAAGTCCCAAGATAGTGCACAGAACTGGAAAAAATGACAATATAGAATCCTCAAGACACAGAAACATTCCTACAATGGGGTCAGACCAGGCTGTGGGGAGGATGGCCCCCTGTTGTAGAAATTAGTAGTAGTCACAAAAATCACAAAAACTGACAGGCCAAAAAAGAGCCATAAAGATGACAGACGGGATTACTCAGGATAAGAAATAAATTATGTACTGTTACTATTATGCAAGAAGCCCAAATTTCCACACAGAATATATAAAAAAAAAAAAAAAAAGATTAAAAGAGAAATTAGAGGAAAGAAAAATACACAAGAAAAAAATGTCAAAAGGTTCAAATGCAAATTTGTGTTCATTAATACAACAGATTCATGAAAAAAACATCATATAGGCCAAGAAACCTTAGACCATTTGGAAAAAAGCAACTGAGGAAGTGTAGTAATATAAAGAACAAAATCTATAGATCTTTGAAAGGTATAGAAAAGAAATATGGACATGGGAAAGAGAGAGCTCTGATACGGTGCAATATTTATGCAAAGGAGAAAGACAAATTAATTAATACAAAAAAGCAGCTTCAAAAATATTCAAATACAAGCAAAGGCACATAGACATGGAATATTTTACAATACAAAAAAGGGGGAATGTAGAACAGAAGATTAGCAAAGTAGAAGTTGAAAAAATAGAAGCTGAAGTTATGGAATACCTGCGAAGTGAAGGATTTAGTGTAGAAAGTCTAATACAGGTTATGTCACAACATGATGGAACAATGAGTGGTCCAAGTAAGGAGAAACAGGAGGAGATGGAGAAATCTGACAAAGAAATATGGACATGGGAAAAAAGAGATTTTAATATGGTGTAATATTTATGCAAAGGAGAAAGCAAAACTAATCAATAAAAAAGGCAGCACCAAAAATATTTGAAGAGAAATACAGGCAAAGGCATCCAGATATGGAAAATTCTACAATACAAAAAATAAGAAAACAAGGGGAAAAGTAGAAAGAGGATTAGTAATAGAGAAGTTATAGAAATAGAAACTGAAGTTTTGGATTACCTGCGAAGTGAAGGATTTAGTGTAGAAAATCTAACTCTGATAAAACCACAGCATGCTAGAATAACGAATCCCCAAATTAAGGAGAAACCACTGGAGCTGGAAGAATCTGATCAGTTGCCATACAAATATACTTTGCAGCCCTCAGTAGGAAACCAGTACCAAAGTTCAGTTGGAGATGCGCTGTAAGGGAAGGAGCACGAAACTGTGGCAGCTCTGTCGCAGTCAATGTTATGGAGTGATAGGCCAGTGAGTTACCATATGGAACAGCAGCGGATGATACAGGGTGAAGCTGAAGAGAATATGCATAGGAAGATTTTCTGGAACTTTATATAGAATGCCCGCAGGAAATGGAACACAAAAAATGTGCCATTAGTTTAGAAGAAAATGATCTAAGGGAAGAATTGCTTGACTTAAAAGAGATGGCTTGACATATTAAGATCAATAAAGAAATGGACTACAGAAAATCAGTGTTAGAAGTCTGATAAAACAAATGAGCACAGTAATCAAGACTGTTTAGAGAAATTCATTAGGATATACTACACTACAACTAATTTAACAACATAAAGCCTTGCCACAAAAACACAGGGCAGCAAGGGAAATGAAGGAGAGAAATCAAATGCTATCATGGAAATACAGAACAGAGAAAACTATAAAGCAATTAAGACAAGAAGTGTTGCTGTTAGAAGAGTACAGAAGATTGTACAGATTAACAAAAATACTGAGAAAGATAGACATGATCAAAACAACATGCAGTATCAGAACAGACCAGGATCTATGGTTTGTTGTTGTTTGTCTTTTCCCGGTTAGGGGTCGCCACAGCGGAACTCCGGTCCGCTAATGATTGGCAGTAGATTTTTTATGGTGCCGAGTTGCCAGCCCGACGCCCAACCTTCAGCGAAGGCACGCCCAATTACGCATGTCTTTCGGAGGACACTCGACCGCGGGGAGGACATACAGACTCCACACAGAAGGCACTCCAGCCGTGAATTGAACAGGAGAACCTCTTGCTGTGAGGCAACAACACTACCGCTGTACCACCGCGGCTACCAGGATCTATGGTACGCTATTGCAAATAAAACTATATCAGCACAGGCAGAAAAACTTAGAAGATTTGCAGATAAATACAAAGGAAAAGTACAAGATAAGCAATTTACTGATGACCCAAAAATGTTTTATACAGAACTGGAAAACAAGACAAAAGTAATAGAAACACGAATCAAAAAAAAAAAGAACTAGATGCATTTTTATTTATGAAGATCCTGTGGAACATAACAAAGGTGCTGAATGAACAGAAGAAGTAAAAGAAAGAATAAGAATTTCAAATGTACAGGATAAGAAATGGGATAAAGCAACAGTCAGAGAAACTGAAACAAAATTAAGAAAAGCTCCTAACTGGAAAACCCTAGGCCAGATGCAGTACCTAACTTCTGGCTAAAAATATTAATATCTTTATATGAAGATTTAGCCATGAGTAAGAACTATTTATATGCGCATCCCAAACAGATGCCGACCTGGTTAATAAGAAAAAATAATACTCCTCTTTAAGAGTGAACCTACACGATATCCTAAAAACTATAGACCAATAACTTGCCTTCCAGTGATGAATAAAGCGTACACTGGAATTGATGCTGACTAAGTTTATAGTCATTTAGAAGAAAACTCGATCATGGCAATAGAACAAAAAGGTAACAAAAGAAAATCATATGGAGCAAAGGATCATTTGTTGTTAAAGTCATAATGCAGAATTGTAAAAAGAGGAAGAATCTAACTATAGCATAGTTAGAGACTACAAAAAAAGCATTTAACAGCATCTCACATTCATGGCCAAGGAGTGTTTACATATGTATAAGATGCACCTTACACTCATCGATTACATTAGTGACCATCAAACAGTGGCAAACCACTTTGCAGCTAAGCCATGATAAAGGACAAATTATTATTATCCTAGAGATACAAATTCAAAGGGGGATATTCCAGGGTGACTCTGTCACTGCTCCTCTTTTGTCTTATCCTTAACCCATTGAACTGTATGCTTAATAGATTAGGTCATGGCTACAATCTGACTCCCAGAAAACAACAAAGTGTAAAAACTTAACTTTTTGTGGATTATTTAAAACTGTATAGTTTATCAGATTAGGAACTGAAAGCACAACTGCAAGTGGTCAAAACTTTTTCAGATGATAAAAGAATGTCATTCCATCTTGATAATCATGCAAAGGCAATCTTTAAAGCAGCAAATATTAGTCTGGGATGGAATGTGATATAAAAGAACTTGAGCAAGAGGTAGTGTATAAATATTTGGGAATTGATGAAGGATCGACAATAAAACATGAACAAATGCAAATAAAACCATGTAAGGAATATTTTAGTAAACTAAAATTAATATTGTAAACACACATCTTGGAACAAAGTCCAAGTTATAAACTAATTTACTCTTCCTGTTCTAACTTATAAGTACTGGAACAGCTGGACAGGAAAACAAGAAAAATGCTGCATGCATATCAAATGATTTTTAAAAATCAGCGTATACCAAGATTTATATTCCCTACAATGGAGTAGGTATGGGTCTCCCTGAAATTGATTATATGTATAGATCTGCAATTGCAGGACTGCATACATATTTTCTGATCTCACAAGATCCAAACACAGAGAAAGTTTTAAAAGATGAGAACAAGTCTAAGATGACTTCCTTGTTTAGTTTAGCAGAAGCATATAGGTGTCAAGTGGGAATGGAAATCAAACGAGAAGTAGATAAAAATCAGGCAGCAACTAAATGTACCAAAAAACAAAAGAAAGAATATACGGTGAAGGTTCAGATGAGAAGGCAAGAGCTGTGGCAAACGCATAAATATGCTTCCAAGTACAGAAAAATCCTGGAACAACCTCATGTCGATCAGGATCTAATTCAGGAATGGTTAAGGACAGGTGAATTTAAACAAAAAGATGAAAGGTTATTGGCTGACCAGGAAAGTTTATTTTGCACACATTGATTTACAAAGTCCATTGAACATATCGGAGAAACAGACAATTCTGTAAAACAGAATTGGAAACAGTTGCACATCTTGTTGCTGGGTCTAATATACTAATGGCAAAAGGCCTGTATACTGACAGGCATAACAATGTAGCAAAACTGTTGCACTGGGGATTGTGCAAAAATTATAATACTGAAGTAGCTGAGAAGCACTGGAAATATGAGCCACAAAGCATTACAGAAAATAATGAAGTTTATAACACATGGGATTACCCATTACCAAGAGTTCAAAAAAATAAATAAGAGAAAACCAGATACAATAGTCCAGGAAAGGAAGACAAAAGTAGCATTGATCATTGAAATTGCTACACCCAGTTAATACAGTGTCTTACACAGACAGAGAGAGAGATGCACAAAGTCTCACAATACCAGGATTTGCAGGCAGAAACGAGGGCAATGCGGAAGAAGGATATACAGACAGTTCCAACAGTGGTAGGAGCAATGGGTCTCATAAAAAAGAATTTATAGTCTTATTTAGATATGTCATCGACAGATGAAACTCCATTTGAATTGCGTAAGGAGTCAGTCCTGGGAACAATGCAGGTGCTACGAAGAGCACTTTTGGCTTAACATCAAAAACTGAAATAATACTAATTTCATGAACTTGAATAATACTTTGACTTGGGAATGGGGTCCATCCCCGTCATGGTACTAGAAACCCAAAATCTTGGAGAAATTAAAAAGAGAGTGACCACCTCCCTACATTCGTAGTCATGAAGCTCAAATATCCAAAAGCAAGCCAAATAAAATATAGTCAAGCAAGCGAACTTTAAAAGCACTAACCTTATCTGCAACTTAAAACAATCTAATTAAGCAACTCCATCCTTTGGACAATACAGAGTCTGAATTCAATAGTAATTTCCTAAGCATCCAAAATTAGCTTGCCCCACTCAGAACAAGAGAGTAAAATGTAATCCTGCCCCTAACTATCCCCAAGTTCTAGGGAGTTATTGAAGCAAAGAGAAGGTTTGGAAGGCCTGCAATCAAAATAAAACCCTTCAAAATCTCCAGACTTATAGGCACCTTAGAAGCTATGACCTACATATATATATATATATATATATATATATATATATATATATATATATATATATACACACATACATATATATATATATATATATATATATATATATATATATATATACATACATATATATATATATATATGTATATATATATATACATATATATAATTATGCTTATTGACTAGGCTTATAATAGTCTGAAGACTGACAGAACAGTATGTACCCATGAATCTATATAATCATATCTAATTATAAAATATATATCTATGCTAACCTCCAAAATAAACTAAATAACTCCATATCTTCTGGACTGCCATCAATTTACTATTTGAACCCTGTTGGACCACACAACCTATACACCACCTTCAGCTACCCATAGTGATAACAATGCCCACCTTTCAACATCCATTTCATAGAATATATCACCTTATTACTTAACTTCTCCCTACCTCTTTACAAGCCCAACCCCAAGTTAATAACCATCTCCACATTTTTTATTTTCTTCAACCACTCTTACTTCTACAACCAAAAACACTTGCTTATGTTCCTGCCTAGCACCAGAAAGCTTACAGTCTGAATACATAAAAGTAAAAGCATATCTAGTGTCTATCTTATAAACCACTCTGTTAAGGAATCTTACATTAAATGCCCGTGAAAAAAACCCTACATCTACAGTCCCAAGAAGTGCATAAAATGTCAACATCTTTATGTCACCCAAAAGTCTTTTTTTCCCTACACAACATGGTTTTTGCCCTCATCACAGTACCAGCACTGCACTACGTAATTTTATCAACACAATAAACACCCACTGAAGTAAAGGTGACCTAGTAACAGCCAAGGCCTTGTACATCATTTCTCACCATAAACTCTTGTATAGACAGGTTTCAGTAACTCATCCCTGAACTGGTTCCCCGTCTACCTTAGTAGTAGGTCCCAGGTAGTGAAATGGCAAAATCAACTCTTCACCTTTCTTCCAATATCTGTTGAAGTCTCCCCAAGGCTCCATTCTTGGCCCTATATTATTCATCATCTTTGTTAATGATCTGCCCACAGCTACTAAACATGCCTCCATCATACAATATGTAGACAACTCCACACTTATTTGCATAGCCCACAACCTAAAAAAATACAACTTGTCCAGAAAACTTTCTCCTCAAACAAAAAAGGCTAGTTCTAAATTACTGCTCAACCTCAAAGTGAAACAAATATTTTTCACTCCACATCACTTTACATTTCTAAAACACAAACTTTTCTATATCCTCTGCTAACTCCACTGTTATTAAACTGCTAACACATTAAACCACTAGGTGTATACTTAGATGAAAATTTGAAATTTGATTACAACATTTAGTATGCAGAAGGGAAAGCACGTAAAAAACTAGTCTTTCTTTATAGAATCAAACAATTCCTAACAAACCACTCAACTCACCTTGTCCTAACACTCCTCTAATCTGCTCCCATACTTACCAACTTACAAGCTTCCCTACTAGTAAAACTAGAACAATGTTACAAGACAGCTAAATTTGCAATTTATCTTTCCCACAAAGCTCATTTCCTGGCCCTTAGACAACTACAATGGCTAGATCTACCCCTTACTTAAACTATTGACAACTCACCTCTAACCACAACCTAATCTACAAACCAAACAACCAATCCTCCCTAAATAATATCCAGTTCTACACACCACCATATGATGTATACTCTACTGCCAAAGTCCTACTGCTAAAATCCAAATCAAAACATTTTACAGGAAACTCACTATACTCCAGCTATGTATAAAAAAATGTGGAGTTTCATCCCACTCTACTGCAAGCAAATCAGAGCAGCCCACTTTAGTAACTCCTGGCTCTGCCAGTGCTCCTCCTCAGATTACCGCTCACCTTCTCACTTTACAAATCCACTAATAAAATTCCAACCTTCCTATACTTCCTATCTATAGAATGTTATATAGCTTTTGGATCACACTAAGCCATTTCCATGCAGTTTGTTAGCTAATTTCACACACTTGTTATTTTCCTTTGTAAACCTTTGCTGATGATTGAAACTACTCACATGTAAATACTGTGTTTACACTTTATGATTAATTTTTTTTATAAATTACTTTTTTTTTATGGCTGGCACAGTGGGTAGTGTTGTCGCCTTACAGCAAGAGGATCCCTGGTTTGATTCTCGGCTGGGGTGCCTTCTGTGCAGAGTCGGCTCTCCTCCCTGTGTTTGTGTGGGTTTCCTCCGGTTACTCCAGTTTCCTCCCACATTCCAAAGACATGCAGTAGGTGGACCGGGCACACTAAATTGGCCATAGGTGTGAGTATACATGTGAGTGGTATAGAAGAACCAGAACCACTGTGGCAGGGCTAGCCATCCGGCAGTGTAAACTTTAGCTCTAGATGACTGTCACTGTTGGAAGTGACACCCCGACCCCATGTGCAAAAATGGCAAAAAGGGGCTGTGGATGGATGGATGGATCTGGAGCTTTTCTCTATGGACCTCTGCTGAAAATGGTCCTGTGCTCAGACTGACTTTCCTGGTAAACAAAAAGCAATAATTAATTAAACTTAAAATAAAATAAAACAAAATAAAATAAAATAAATAGTGCATACACCAAGTTAAGTAGTATATAACTAAGGCATAGTCTGAAATGTTTACTAAAATGATGTAAAGCACATAATGGCAATTTGCTTAACTCATTCAAGCTTATAGCTCCTTTTTTGTATACTTCCATTTAACACCCATAGCTCCTTATGGCATCCAGACCTTTTACGGGTCTGGCTTCTTTAACTATGTGCTTTACCAGCTATTAGAGAATGGGCAAACTTTAAATTAGAAAATGATTAGAGAACAAACATATCAAGCTGCCGTGGTGCTTGGACAGAAAAAAACTAACAGCTGCCATTTTATGCTCACTAAGCAGAGCTTCTACTGTTTAGTGAGTGTAAAATGTAAAAAAGATAAAAAAAATAAAATTAAAAAAAAAAGTGTGTGTTTATGTCTGTGTGTGTGTGTTAAGTGTATGCGTGCATGTGAGTGAAAGCGAGATCGACAGAGCAGTTGTTTTACACTCGATAAGCAGTGCTTTTGCTGTTTGGCAAGTGTAAAAAAATAAACAGAAACAAAGTGCATATGTGTATATGTATGAGTCTGTTTTTGTTTCTCTCTGCATGTGAGTGAATGCATGCATGAAAGCAGAAGAGACATGTATGTTTGTATGAGAGAGAGAGAGAGAGAAAGTGAACAGTGAGATTGAGCCGTTATTTTACATTCGCTAAGCAGCACCTTTACGGTTTAGTGAGTGTAAAGTAAAATAGGAAAGACACTTAAAGTGTGTGTGTGTGTTGTGTATATGTGTGAGTGTATGCATGTATGAAAGCAGAAGAGACCGTGTGTGTGTGTGTGTGTGTGTGTGTGTGTGTGTGTGTGTGTGTTTGTGTGCGTGTGAGAGAGAGAGTGTGAAGAGTGAGAGCGATCCTTGGCAGCAGCAGTTAAGAGGTCTGCATACTTCTCAACATTACCTCTCAACTGTACAAATTTTTACAGAATATGTCCAGATTTTTGCCTCATGTTGTTGGTAAGGTACTCATAAAATTTTGGTTTTCAGGTAAATCGCTGGCAAAGCATTGAAAATTGAAGTCAGAAAATAATGACAGGCATTTCAATTTCAGACTTCATTCCCTTAAAACAATGCATGCTAATGCAAAACCTCTTGTTCTATTAACTTTCTAAGTTTATGAAAGCAATATTTAAAAATTGTATTTATTTATTTACTTGCTGGGGAAAGTCCACTGTGCCAGGCAGAGCCCATTTTCATTGGAGGCTTTTCATAGGAGAAAATTCCACAAGAAACGCATACAAAATGTAAAGTACATCAAGGCACATTACACAGTATCTACATAACTTTTCTTCTACTTTCGGCTTTTCCTGCTTAGGGGTCAACACAGTAGAACAGTCCACAGAATGATTGGCAGTAGAGTTTTACTGTGTCAGGTTGCCAGCCCAGCGCCCAAACTTCCACAGAAGTCACACACTCACACCTAGGGCCAATTTAGAGTGTCCAATCCACCTATAGCATGTCTTTGGGATGTGGGAGGAAACCCACGCGACCACAGAGTGGACATGCAAACTCTGCACAGAAGGCGCCCCCAGCTGAGAATCGAACCGGAGAACCTCTTGCTGTGAGGGGCAATGCTAACCGCTGCACCACCATGGCCGTCCCATAGAGTATCTACATAACAAAGGGAGGAAAAGAAAAAAATAAAAAATCAACAGTAGTACAATTAGATAATCACAACAGTAGATACACAGTTAAACCAATTACAATATAGTTACTATATTTAACAAAGCAGCATTGGTGCATATAAAATGCACATATACACACACTTAAAACACACAATCTAAAATAACCTTATACAACAATGCTGACATAGAAGTATGAGTGAATGTGAAATGCTAAGCATATGAGTAAGATTTAGAGCAAGGAAAGACATTAACAGCCTATAACAGAAGATGTAGTATAAAACAGGAAATTAACAGACGTTAGAATGATTATATTAGAGTTAGGAAGGGTGAGAGTAAGACATTACTATCAGGAAGAGAGAAAAAAAGGATAGTTGCTGAATGGATAAAAAGAGAGAGAGGGAGAGAAAAAAATATTAATGAACTTGAGATATACAGACAGAAAAATGTGAGTAAAGGTAGAAAAGGGGAAAGGTAGGATGACATTAAGACCTAGGTAATGGCTGGAGAAGGCTTAGCACAGTTACAAATCCAGTTGGAGTGAAGGCGTGTGCAAAGGGTGGTTTTGAAGGAGGCCTTTTTTGGGCCTTTGCTCCCCCATTATTCATGGCTTTGTCCAGATTTTTTGTTCCAAGAGGTCTAGAGGTATACCTCTTACCTTAACATATGCTTTTATATATTTCTGATGTAAAACGCTTCATCCAAAACCATTAACATATACTACAGCAAGTTTGAAACATTAGACAGAGGAACTATTTTACATAAAAAATATATAAAAAAAATATAGTGCTTAAAAAAACAAGTAAAACAACAATTTTACAGACAGCCCATTCGTTAAGTGGAAAAAATGCCTTTCAGGGTGTGTGTTAATAGGTAATTAACACCCTCCCAAGGGTGTAGAGGCTCAACGCCACACCCCTGGGTGGCCGTTAGTTACACAATTATCACACACCCTGTCGGGCATTATGGCTTGCATAACAGGCACTATTAGTAAAGGCAAGGACTTACTAACAAAATGATATACTATAGCAATAACCCACGCCTGGGTGTGGGTAATGATGGATTTACCCACGGTTGGCGTGGTTTGTTCCCGAGGGCGAAGCCCGAGGGACCAAACAAAGCCAACCATGGGTAAATCCAGCATTACCGACACCCAGAAGTGGGTTATTGCGATTATACAATGACATTATTTAAGAAAAAAATAATTACTTTTCTTAAATAATGGCATTGTATAATCTCCTTGCTGCCCTTCCGCGGCTGTCTGGTATTCACGGAGTTCTGATGTACTGCGCATGCCTACGCAGTACATCAGAGCTGTGGGCAAAAGCAACGGAGAAAGCAAGATCTCCGTTGCTTTTTACTGTTTCACTATGTTAAATGGGTTTAACATAGCGAGACAGCTTTGAAAAAACAACAGAGAATCTCCGTTGCTTATTTTAAAGCTGTCTCGCTATGTTAAACCCATTTAACATAGCGAGACAGTTTTGAAAAAAGCAATGGAGAAAGCAAGATCTCCGTTGCTTTTTACACACTGTGTCACTATGTTAAAGGAGTTTAACATAGCGAGACAGCTTTAAAAAAAGCAATGGAGATCCCCGTTGCTTTTTTCAAACCTGTGTCGCTATGTTAAACTCCTTTAACATAGCGAGACAGTGTTTTAAAATAGACTTATACTAATGGAAAAAGTCCGGGCGACCGGCCCTTTTTCCATTAGTATAAGTCGATTTACAAAGTGCACGCTGACCAATCAGCGTGCACGTTTTGGAATATTACTGGGGGGTCATGGTATAATAACTGTTAGTCTATGGTCCTGCAGTAAAGAAATTAATCAACATTTTGACACTTATTAACATAGATATGAAAATATGAATAATATTTTCATAACAGAGACCTACATACTACTGAGGGGTATAACATGAACTGCTTTGGTGGGAGACAGGAAAATTTGTCACTATCCATTTATATCGCACTATACTGGAGATATTGCTAGTTTTCTGTCTGCAATTATGAAAATGAGCAATATTTCCATATGTGCTTAATACTTCAAAAGAAACAAGTGACTTCCAAACTACTGTGTGACATCAGGTGAAACTTTAGATGATGTGGAAAAAAGCTGTCATTGATATCTGCATTAAAGTTGCATATCTTGAGAGATATTTATTGTTACTTATATAGCAAATAATACAATTAAGTATATGCATTCCCATTTATATAAATATCTCAATAAGCATACAGTCAGAGAATAATTTCTTACTGCCATGTGAAAGAATATATCTGGTTAACAAAAGTGTTATAACAATATATGTCTAGGTTGTACAGTTTCAAGATATGACAACTTATTTGTGAAAGTTTAGCAAAAAATATAATTCTGGAATTGTGTGCATTAAGATTATGGGACCTGGGAAGTTATCTATCCAAAGGAACTACCACATTAATAATATTCCACTGAGAGCTGACCTAGTTGTTCAGGATTTGGGAACTTAAGTGCATAGTGACCTGACTTTTAACCAACATGTCTCCTCTGTTGTACACAAGTCCTTCTAAATTACACAGTTTATAACTAAGAGATTGTGTCTAGATCTAGGGATGTCATTGTCCCCCTTTACTCAGCCCTGAACAACGCGTCTTGCATGTACCAACTTATAGCCTTGCTACTATACCAGGTATCTTGCAGACTGACTCTTGTATGACATACAAGGCACCTTCCTACAAATACTGATGGATTTACCGTACATCAACAAGACAAGTGGCATCAGAAATACTGGGTCTAAGGATATAAACCTCTTCTGCATTAACAACAGAACAGTTTAGAGGGACAGGTATATTTTGCAGAAGATACTGCTGCTCTGGAACAAATTCCCTATCCACATGAAAGAAAGTACATCCCTGTCCGTATTCAAGTGCAAATCAGGTCTAGGGATGGGAAAACAGAAAATATACCTCAGCACTGCTCCCTTACTAATAATGGATAGAGGTTGCTCCTAAATGCTTTATCCTGTGCATGTGTCCCCTCAAACAACCTATGGTATGATCCCAGTTATTCTCATTAGGGGTAATATAAAATTATCGGCCATGGAATGGGTAAGGGCAATCTCTAACTAAATGGGATTGCTTAATTCAAGCACAAAAAGGGAAACTGGGTAAGCTTAAAATGGTCCTCATGGGTATCTAGCATAGTACTTACCAATGAACCTATCATATATTATAGTACTCAAGGAAAGACTATGAATGAACTGACTTATCACTGTAAAGAATATTTCTTGCTGATAAGATTAGTATTTTTACAGCTTTAATAACTTTTATTCTACACAAAATATTTACATTTGTTTATTTTATGTTTTTTATGCTGATTTTTCAAAAAATGCTCTGGAATGCAACAATGTGTGGAGGCTGGTAGAGGTGTGACATTCAGCATCACACAGGTGTTGAGTAAAACTAACTGCAATTATCAATGTCTGCCAAGTATCTAAATCAATTAAAATGATTGTCTGTGCATATGTGTGTATAGCTATAGATACATATATAAATAAATGTCAATACGCATATATACGGGCTCTATATTACATTCTCGAAAGCCGACAATGTCGAATCTGACATTGTCGGCACATGAATATCGAACGCTCAGAATCTCGAGCGTGAAAACAGAAATCTCTGCAAGGGGAAATTTCCGTTTACTGAAATGTAGTGCGGTCTTGGAGTTGGTATATTTAAGTAGCGGGGGGTGTGGGGGGTGCAGAGGGGCTTGCCCCCCTGCTTAATCCCATTAGGGTAAAAATTTAAAGTTTTGATTTTTTTTCATTTTCGAAGTTACGGAACTTCGACAATATGGTGTTGACCATATTGTATTCGATGTTCCGTAACTTCGATGTTATAATATAGACCCTATATACATAAGGTCTTACCTGATATCGTCAAAATTCCACTTCATCAAACTTTAGAAACACGAGACGACTTTGCCAAAAACGGACTTTATCGAACGTTCACATCACTGGAGTTTTACTCCGGGAAAGAAGACACTTGGCCACCATGAGGAAAGTTGCCCTTCTCCCCACTACAGTGTGATCTCGGAGTTGGTATATTTAGTTTGGGAGGTGTTGGGGGACCAACCCCCCCCCACTTGGGTGAGTTTTATATGCTTTAGTGTGCTTGTTTTGCTATGGTGGCAAAGTCTCTCTTTTCCCAGAGTAACATTCCGGTAATGTGAAGATTCAATACAGTCCATTTTCGGCACATTTGTCTCGTGTTTCTGAAGTTCGATGAAGTGGAACTTCAATGATATCAGGTTGAACCGTATACATATATACAGTGTCTGTATGCATGTATGGGAGGGGGCAGAGAAACACAAATAGTATCACCAAGGCTGACATAAGCCAATCAAAAAGTTTAAGAACTAAACTTGTCACAGTTATACAAACAGCACCTGATAAAGCAGCACATATGGCATGGCTGCGACAGCAATAATGCCAGACCAGATACACCCCCACCCTGCAGAAACAAGCATGATCTAGAGTGAATCATGTTGACCTTCCAGTCAGGGCCAGATACAGTCATATAGTGGCTTTAAGCTCCTTCATATAGGAACTAACACCATATCTGAAGCATTTTGATAGCTTGTAAACATTCAAATTCTCTAACAGCATTTTTAAGTACTACTGAAGCTTAAGTCACCAGGAGTCTAAGTACTTCCACAAATCACAAGATAAATACACAAACCAATGCAGGCGCACATCATCAGACAAATGGGCAAACAATGAGTATTCAGTCAGTGTTGAACACAAATGACAGACCAGGCAGTGCCCAGGAAACACAGGAGATAAAGATGGCAGTGAAAGTAGCACACTAGGCACTACAGAACCTGCAACATCTACACAGTGCTGGTAAATACTTTTTATTTATATGCAGCAGTGCTTTTAGCACTCTCCACTGAATCACAGAACTTGTAGGAACTCCAGTAAACTAAACAACAACTTTTAAGCACTTGTGAAGTTTAGCACTGTCATCTTTTCTTGAATGGGAAAGTTAGACTGGGCTGTAATAGCCCCTTTCAGCCAAGGTCCAGAGAGAAAGGCATAACACAGAAGTTAAATAACGTGGTAAACAAAGCAAAAGAAAATTTGCTATAAAAGTCTTGGAAGTTAACAGATACTAAGATAGTAAAGATAGCTAATAAGAAACAGTCAGGATTACAGAGTAATTAATGTACAATTAGGATTACACAATAAAGAGGAGATTAAGGCAATCAGATTTACATAATCAGCATGCAGTGCTGCCTACTAGATTATAAACGTATCTAAGTATGTCTTGGGTATCAGAAACTGTTTATTACTTAAATACTGTAATAATTAATAGCCCAAAGAGCCTTTACACTACACTCAATGCCATGCCACTGCTAAGCTTTAATTCACCACTCATCATTCGGCACTCCCTGAATGTCCAAAGCTGCAGAGATGAGCCAATCTAGGTAAGCTTTCCAACAAACACCCAATTAACATTTAAGAACTAATGAAGATGGGGAAGGAGGAGATGAGAGTCAGGCAAGCAAATGGCTGCCAGAAAGAGGCAGCATTGAGAGAGCAGTACTAATGGCAGTAAAGGACCAGACACCACAGAGTCTAAAGGACTAAAACAGTCACCCCAAGTTCTTTTTATTTATACCTGGATGACAAACTCACCAGGAACAAGCAATTGGTTTAAGTGCATTCATAAATGAGCCAAGTATTTTATTTAAATTAATTTTACACTAATCAAAAAGTGCTTAGGCTCAACAGCATCTGTAATCACTGATGACACTTCAACCACTCATTTCTTTTAAGCAGTTTAGGGAGCACAAGGCTGCACAGATGGGCATGCCCCCTAAATCATTAAGCACAATATACGGATGTTATGATTTGGTTGAAGATGGAAATTAGCAGAATGCACAGTAACAGTGGATGGAATGGCTGGAGATGGAAGTTGTAGAACATGAAGCATATACATCTGTAAATGCATACTATAACATCTAATACAAAGTCCTTAAGAACAGTGATTGTTTAAAAATGCGCTGCCTACAAAAATTTGCATGTCATGTGGTACACTTACTTTCTAGACAGTTCAGTCTGTGTAAAGCCCTCGTTAAGGTAAGACAACATCCACAGATTTGTTCATTATCTAGATACCCAAGTGATGTCAGAAGTAAACAAAAAAAAGATCCTTGCTACTTGCAGAAATGAAGAAATATACTGGCTTTCAAGAATTTCTGTATTTGGAAGCACAGAAGTATAGTTTAGAGTGGAAAATGGCTCACATGGAAACACCAGGAACCCTGTCACTAGGGAGTAATTTAGCAGAAAAGTGGATGCTTTGGTTCCAGAAATTTGACTTCTCTATCAATGTAAGTGAATTAGTAGACAAGTCGGAAAATGTATAATGACATACATTCCTGCATATTGCTGGGGAAGAAGTCTTAAAGGTATTTAACTGTTTTGTTATTTTTCTTGAACAGGAGAAAGCCATGAGGGCAACACTTACAAATTCAGGATCGTATGAAAGTCTAGGAACATAGAAAGGATACTAGGCAACCAATCACAGGAACCATAAGGGGCCTATGCATACATCTTTAAACAGGCACACTTAAAAGCTCTTACCACCCTTTATGATTATTTAATAGTGCCTACCTCCCAAATCAAGCAGAATAGTGCTTCATAACCTTGTTGCAAATGTGTCTTCACCCCTCCAACAATCACAATTAGACTTAAAGACAAAGTAGGGTTTTGCTTGAGCTGTAGTACTAATCTAGTCCATATTATGGGTATATATTGAGTTAGAAATCCATCCCTCCAATAAGTCTTGTTTATTTGCTGGTATAAGTTTAGGTCTCTAGTATGAGTTTTTGATTTTGTCAAAAAAGAAATTGTTTATTAGTAGTTTGTATACCGGTTGGCTGCTAATCATTTTTGGTTATTAGCTGAAGAAAAAAAAGAGGTCAAATAAGACTGGGTCTTTTCATGGCTTGAATAGCAATGCACAGCTCATCCTAGAGCAACCAGCAGGCTACTAAGTACAGTTGAATGATTTACAGCCTTTTTTTTTTTTTTTTTTTTGTTAAAAATTGTTGGGACCTTCCCAGCTGAGCAATATGCTTGGATATGTACAGTACTTATCGTTGGGACCTTCCCAGCTGAGCAATATGCTTGGATATGTACAGTACTTATCAAAGAGGCAATGTAATCAAGCTTGGGTCTGACAAAGAAGAATACAGTAGTAAGATGACTTCTTTGGATCGTGAAGATATTCCTTTGGAAATTAACAGCGCCAGAAAAGAAGGATTTCCTGCCTATAATGGAAACATGATGACCAAACGAGACAAGTTCTTCATACAAGTCCCAAGGTCTGTAATACCACATCTGTTTGAAGAGGAGTGCCACTTATATGAGGTGGGAACAGTTTTGTTGCATAACACTTTTTTTGCATTTAGCTTGAAACCATTTTCAGGGCACCAAGTATATGCATACTTCAGCCCTTTTTGGAGCAGTTCAGTATTACTGGATGAGCAGATAACAGTGCCCAAATTGCAGACATCAGCAGACTTGATCAATTACACTTGAGATACTGGACTTGATGTCTGCAACATAAATGTCAAAGAGGATAGGGCCCAGCACTAATCCCTACAGTACCACACTAGTTGCAACTTCATGTCCAGAGAGGCTACCAACAATGTTCAATACTTGGGATCTACTATACAGCTAGTTTATAATTCAGTGGACAGCATGGGCATTTAAATTAAGCCTAATTTCCAATAATACTAGAAAGGGGTAAGTGTCATAAACATTGTGCCTGCAAGAAATATGCCATTTACATTCTATTTATTTATTTTTACAAAAGGAACAAGGTCCTATAATCACTAATAAATTCTGTACAAACTGCTACAGGAGGACATTTTCTAACATATACAATGGCAAGTAGGTATTCAAAAGAATTTGCAAGTTGCTAAATGAGATGTTTGGTACAGTTGAGAAACAATGAGACAAGAATGCACATTAGAAGTTTGGAAATAAAACCCTGAAAATTAACAAAAAAAATGAACAGATATAAATGCATGGTAATACTATCTGATCTGAAGATATTTTTAAAGCACATGAGCCATCTGGTACTAAAAATGTTAAACAGTTTTTTTTTTGCACCAAAACCATTTTGCAAAAAAAAAAAAAAAAAACATTTTTTGGCCATTAAGTTGCATCATTAGGTCAAAACTTGCTGATGAGAGTATAAAAGTAAGAAATCTATAATGCGACTTCAAGTATAACACTTGAAGTTAATTACCTTAACAGTGTGGGTTGTTTGGCTTGTGGGAAGTTAGGAATGGCAAAATTAAGTGTAAAAACAAAAACAGCATGTTTACAGAACAAACCATGCAGTAACAGAGACATTCCAAATACTGACCAGCGGCAAAGCAATAGTATCTTTCAAGACCATGCTGATTAATGTAAAGATTAAGGAAGATTGCCATAAAAATATCATGTAAATTAAACCTGATGCTATGTTCATTTTATGTGCTTCAGTTAGCTACAGTTCTAAGGAGTAGAACACAGCAAGGACAAAAGAAAATGGTAACATTATGTGTTAAGAAACAGTTGCTTAAATTGCTGACCGAGTAATGGGCTGGTCCATGAGGAATCCATTTCAGTCATAACCTTGAAGTTGCATCATAACAAGGAAGAAATACAGTAGCACCATATAATACAATATAGTAATACAAGGTAAATAACATAACAGGTGATACTTACAACCACTGATGCATAGAATGACAATATTTCAGTTGTACTAATCCAGTCTGGATTTAGTGATCCATATCTACTGGTATGCATAGATAAAGCCCTGATAATGGCATAGGTAACACTGGCAGCTCAGGCACCCGGTGGAACTGGCATGAAGGGAAGTGAAAATGACAAGACTTTGTCTGCTCTCCTCTTTTTAGAGTGGGGTGATGTGGGCACACATGTGGAGACCAGAGACCGCACCAATAGTGGTGTCTATGAGTGCACCAGACAAAGAGATATGGGCATACTTTGCAGAGGCTGATTGCATATCTTCACTTTGGATGCTATGAGCATGTGTGAAAAATTAAGAGTCTACTAAAAACCCTGATTTCCAGTGAGGGTGACATTACTACACACTAATGCACCTGAATCGTGCCCCATAGAACAAATGGACCTAAGAGATCCCCCTAGCATAATAAATGAGTCAACAGGACAACTAGAGAGGGAGCTTATTCTTAAGTAAGGGCTAGTGAGAAATAATCCACAAACATCTGCAAAAAAAATTAATTAATAGAGCATCCGTTGTTTAGATGAAGAACTGGTCTCAAAAGTGTTAAATGCTAATTTATTTGTCAGTACTTGGTACAAATGAGGGTTTGCAGCAGATAACGCTTGAGACGTCCCCACACCGGGCCAGTAATCAAGACGCTTGAATCTTCACCACTGACACTGAAGAGGGACGTTTACTTGGAATACAAACTGACACTCAGTATTTCCAGATGTAGACTTTTCTACATCATGTAAAATTTCCCTTAAGAGCACATAGGGAACACAGTCAGCTTGTGGTCTGGATTTCTCTATCTCCCTCCAGGTTCCCAATGAGACTCCTCACTGGCACAGCTTGAGTTAATTCCTCAGCAGAGTGCTGAAGCCAAATCCTACACCACTGTCTCTGTGTAACCAGTGCTTTGTGTCTCTGCTCTAAGTAGCTGAAACACACGCACTTTGAGATTTGATTTACGAGTGTGAGCGCGCGCGCGCACACACACACACACACACACACACACACACAGATACACATACACACACCCACACACACACAGACAGACAGACAGAGACACAGACACACAAACAGACACAAGCAAGTCAGGTACAGATTTACTAGCTATGCCCCCTTCTGCCCAGACTATAAGGTAGTTATCACTGCTACCAGGCACTACAAAGCCAGCTAAGGCTCTTGCAAGGCTACCCAGTAATCCTGGGTGAAACTAATATTAATACTAATGGCAATGTTGACCAAACAGCAAGGCTTTCAGGAATGGCCAGAGTTATCACCAAATAAATATATGCAAATACACTCTAAACTTAAATATTTTTCTAAAAGGACCAGACACAATGAGAAGTTTAAATATATTTAATAATAAAGAATGAAAGAACATGAGAATACTAAATGTCTATTTACAGTAAACACCAGAATATCAGTCAGAGGAAATATAAAAAATAACACAGATGGAAAGTTTCACAGTTATAGAAAAACAGTATTTAGCTAGTCTCACTATCTATTCCTGATTGACTAAAAGAATTACAGTTCCTACTTAATGAATAGAGCAAGGCAAGATGGGCGAGTAGTCCTTGTTGACAGATTCAAAACAGGATACAGAATGCTCCTAAAACTAAAGTCTTCTCTAATATAGAAACATTATTTCTGTACAGAATGACATCACATGTATCTGGTCATATGACTTCTGGATCCCATGCAACCCCCACTGCCAGAAGCTGTCAGGGTTTAGCACCTATGTGTTACCATACACACAAATAGAAAACATTGCTCAGAAGTGGTGCAGCTGCTGGAAGTCATAAAACCATTCCACTCTTCCTACAGGAGCTACAACCTTTTCTTTAGTACAGATATTGCATCTCTGGCTCCATTCAAAACGGTGGGATAACATCTTTATGGCTTAACCCATAAAGACATTTAATTTCAAGATTTTTCAAAGCAGGTGGATTAACCTCTTCACTTCCAGTATGTGTTGCTACAATGTTTACACTTAATTCAGTTACAATAATACATGTAACTTTCTTTTCCTTCCAACAGGGCACACTATTAATGCATTTTAACACAAGCAACTTTACACATTTTTAACAGAAGAATCTGTACAAATCAGTTTGATATATAAATGACATATAATTATTTACAAAGTTTCAGTTAGCTGTGCTGACACATGTTATACATCCACTGCCCTACGTCTCCTGGCATGGCTAGCAGTACCTATAGTTACATCTCTCCCCCCTTTGAAGACTCAAGCTAGTTTTTCAAGTGCCCCTTAAGAAAATGTTGCTTGAGAGGAATGAGCCTATCTGGGAATACATTATCCCGCACCCTGTCTTGACAGCCTGCCTGCACTGACATTGCTAACCTCACTATGGTGCTGCATTGTCACATCATATGCCTGCAACCCTAGGCTCCACTTTAGTAACTTGGCATTTTGCTGGCTGGTGCGATGTAGCCATGTTAAGGGATTGTGGTTTGTAACTACAGTGAATTTCCTTCCATACAGATAGGGTTGAAATTTCTGCAGTGCCCATACTATGGCTAAACATTCTTTTTCTACTGCTGCATAACATTCCTCCCTAGGTAGGGGACTATGGCTGAGATATACTACTGGGTGCTCTTCTCTCTCTGAGGAAACCTGGCTAAATACAGCCCCCACCCCATGGTTCAAAGCATCTACCTGCACAACAGATTCTTTGCTGTACTTTGAACTGGCTAACACAGGGGGCCCTCCCAAAGCTCCTTTAAGCTTTTGGAATGCCTGCTCGCAGGCTGCGGTTCACACTACCTTGTCTGACCTGTATTTTCTTTTCAGGTCTGTGACCTATTGCACTATAATTAGGAAAAAATTTCTATAGTACCCCGCTGTCCCCAAGAATGCCCTCATCTGTTTTTTTAGTAACAGGGGCAAGCCAAGCCTAAATAGTTTCCACTTTGGCAGGTCCTGGCCTGATCTTACCACTCCTCACTATGTCCCAGGTAGGAGACCTCTGCCATACCCACCTGACACTTACTGGACTTAATGGTCAACCCTGCCCTTTGCAGTCTGCCCAGGACCTCCCTGACCTCCCTGACACGATGAAGGTGCTCATGCCAGAAATGGCTTTAAATGGTACTATCAACCAGGTAAGCAAGGACATAATCTCCTACTCCTGCTAGGAAGCAATCTACTAGCCTCTAGAAGGTCAAAGGGCCACTTTTCATCCCAAAGGGCATCTTAGTGAATAAGTATAATCCGAAAGGAGTCACAAAGGCTGACCTCTATACAGTGGTGAGAGTAAAGGGCACCTGCCATTAGTCCTTGGTCAGATCAACAGTGGTCAGATACTTGGCCTCACCTAGCTGCTCTAAGGTTTCATCTGTCCTAGGCATGGGGTAAGCATCTGATTTGTCTCTGACTATTTAGTTTCCTGTAGTCCACACAGAACTTGGTGCCGCCATCTTTCTTTGATACAAGCACCACTGTGGAAGCCAAGGAACTGCTGGAATCCTGGATTACCCCCAGTTCCGACATTTATATATATGTATATATAACATCTCTTCCCTCAGAGTCTGTGCGACTCTCTCAAGGACCCTGTAAAGGGCCTGCTTGATCGGCCTTTGGGGTTCTGTATCCAAATGGTGCTTCATCAGGTGGGTGCAGCCAGGTTTCCCAGTGAACACGACCCCAAACTCCTGTAACACTGCTTGGCTTTCTTGAGCTTGGGTAGGGGATAGCCTCTGGGACATGGCTACTCCTTCCACAGAGGTGTCAGTCCGAGCCACACTGAGTAGATCACCAGATCCCCTCAGACTCCTCCTGCCATCCACTGCAAATACTTGGCACCAAGGCCTCCCTATCATAAGGCTTCATCATGTTAACATACTAGGTTCATAGGTTGGTACTAGGCTATCGGCCCTATGGCCCATACAAGCCTAGTTATAACAATTCCCTGGCTATTTCTTCCCACACTATTTACTTCCCTGGACTACTGTCTAGCAGGGCAACTGACGTGATCCCTGGGGTGAATTTCCTTTCTCCCATTCAATCATCAAGGTTCCTCTTGAAGAGGGCCAAAGAGGTGCTCTGCTTGACATGTACGGGCAGTCTATTCCAGAGTCTGAGGAGTCTCTGGGTCAGGAACCTATCCCTCCAGCATGTTTTGTTTATTGTGATGACAAGGTTTAGATCCCTGGAGTGTGTGGCTCTGAGGGATTGGCATTTCTTTAAGTGTAGCATGTCCAACAGCTCTGGGTTTGACATGGCCTTGTATGTTAAGCAGAGATCGCCTCGGAGTAGACGATATGTGACAGAGTACAGCTGGGGATTTTTAAGGCGGCCAGCATAGGGCATCTGCTTTAGGCCTGTGATTCTTTTAGTGAGGTACTTCTGCGGCCTTTCCAGTTGTTGCAGATGTCTTGAGAGGTACATACCAAATGGGGCGTTGTATTCTATAATGGGTCTAATGAGGGATGAGTACAGTGGGACAATGACCCCCTTTTTTTTTGGATGAAAAGCCCTTAGTGATGAGGTGTGCCACATAGAAGGATTTCCTGACTATTGTGGCGATGTGGTTATTGAAGGTGAGACCACTGTTCACCTGTGTCCCTAAGTCTTTTATCAAACTTTCGGTGTTTAGTGTACTGCCACCTATGTGGTAATTCATGGGTGCATGTTTTTTTCCCAGAGGAGATAACTATACATTTCTTGGCATTGAGCATGAGCCCATGGCTCTGGCACCAAGCATCTGTTTCTGTAAGGCCCTTTTGTAGAGTATCAACATAATTTGGGGAATCAATAATGGCTCCCAGTTTGCAGTCATCTATGAACTTTGTTAGCCAGAGTCCCTTAGTGCTGGCCTGTACTTCAGGGAAGTAGATGCCAAACAAGAGAGGTCCCAGGACTGAACCCTGAGGTACTCCACTTGTCTGGAGCTGGATTTGGAGTCAGCTACTTTTACAGTGTGGGTTCTGTCAGTAAGCCAGTTAGCAACCCATCGAGTGACGTAGGGATTAATACCCAGCTTAGTAAGTTTATCTATGATTCCAGCGTGGGAGATGGTGTCAAAGGCCTTGGCGAGGTCCAGATAGGCTGTGTGGACTGACTTACCCTCATCCACGGCTGTGGAGATTGATTCAAAGAAGTCAATCAGGTTCAGGAGACAAGATCGGCCCTTCCAATACCCAAACTGGGTGGGGTCCACTGTTTTAAGGTTGCCAATGTCTTTGTTTATAAGTTCCATGATAATACATTCCATGGCCTTGCAGATCAGGCTCGTCAGAGTGATGGGGCGGTAATTCCCAGGATCCAAGGTGGATCCCCCCCTTGTGGAGTGGGATAACTGTAGCTGTGCGCCACTCAGTGGGCATGAAGCCTGAGGTGAGGGTATGATTAAACATGACACTTAGGTGAAGTGCCAGTTCATTTTGTAGTTCATGTAGTACACAGCCCGGGATGTCATCTGGTCCCATGGATGCTGTATTCTTAGCTTTGGAGAGTGCGTTTTTTTACCTGTGTGGCCATTATTACCAGAATTTGGCAATCTTCTGGTATTGAGATGGGCCATTTAGGGGGTGAGAGGGGGGGTGAAGTTGGCACTGAATCGATCTGCCAGGATATTGTCAATATCCTTGGGATCAGTATATTTAATGCCATTCTGTTGTAGCTCAGAGCAGATCTGAGCATTGCTATTTAGATTCTTGACATATTTATAGAATGCCTTGTGGCTGTGTCTACAATCTTTGACAATTTCATTTTCGTAACTAGCTTTGGAGGATTTTATGAGGGATCTCACCTTCTTACCGAGGCTGGTAAGGGAATTTTTTGCATCCTGGGATTTTCCTCTTTTCTTCAACAGCTTCTTCCTTTTGTTGTAAAGTTTGTTTATGGCAGGGGACCACCAGATTGGCTCCCATTTTTTGGAGGAGAGCATCTTGGTTCTATTTGGGATGGCACGATTCATGCATGAGTGGATGTGCTTGTACAGTGCCTTAGTGTAGGACTCAGCAGTCGAACTTTCAGTTCCCGTCTGCATGGATGTCATGAAGCTTGTGACTTCTGACTTGAGTAGCATGAAGTCGGCTTTGGAGAAGTTTTTTATGGAGGTTTCCTTAATGGGGGGTGGGGGTGGGATGTGGATGTTAAGGGTGATTAGCTTATGGTCTGATCTGATCAACGAGGGTGTGACCATAGGTGTGGAGCATCGATTTCTCACGTTGGTAATGACCAGGTCTAGGATATTGGAGCCCTGGTGGGACTATGGATTAGTTGATCCAGGGCATTGGAATTTATGAATTCCAAGAACCGTTGGGCAAAGGTGTTGGTACACAAGTAGTTTTCCCAGTTAATGGCAGGGTAGTTGAAATCACCCAGTATTAGGGTGTTTGGTTGTATATTAACATTTTCCAGTATATTTAGAAAGGTGTAGTGAGAATCTTGGGGCATGGTGGGGATCTGTAGCAAGCTACAATTTGGATTGCAGTCTTACCTAGTGTTAGTTGCACCTGGAGAATTTCAGACGCATTGTGTTGGGCAACTAACCTGGTGGTGTGAATATCCTTGGTGAATATGGACACTCCTTCACCTTTAGTGGTTCGATCCTGGTTTGGTGGCTGAAAAGTGTGGTAAGAGTTGTGGCCTGGTATTGCAGGTGTGCTCTCTGCAGCCTTGAACCAGGTCTCAGTTACTGCACAGATATCGATGTTCTCCATTTTTAGGAGTGACTCAAGAGCGTGCATTTTGAGGTTTAGACTTCTAGCAGTGAGTAGCATTACCTTCAGATTTTGCATGCTTGTACCCGTTATGGTGGTGGTTTTGTCCTTTGAACTTTGCCTAAAAAAGGCACTATAAGGGTGGCAAGAGCCTTTGCTGTACCCCTGCCTCCTGCCTAGCAGTTCTACCATGCAGTTATCACTGACCTTCCTTACCACTTTGAAGCGTCCCTCATAAGCCCCGCCTGTAGCTTACCATGTCTGGCAGGAATGAGAACCATAACCAGCTGCCCCATAGCATACTCTCTGTCTCAAGCATTCCTGTTATACCAGACCTTTTTCTGCTGTTGGGCTCCTGTCAGGTTCTCCTGGGCCAAGCCCATGAGCTCCGTCAGCCTTGTCCTGAGGTTAAGGACATATGCCACAAAAAAACCCTTGTGGGATTGTAGGCTTCACACACACACTCACCCTCCCACTCATCACATATCAAATCTAAAGGTCCACTCACCCTATACCTATACAGCAACTCAAAGGGTGAAAAACCTGTGGATTCCTTTGGTACCTCTCTGTATGCAAGCAGCAGATGGGGCAAATATTTGTCTAACTCTCTCTCAAACTGGTCTGCAAATGTCCATAGCATGGTCTTTAGTGCAGAGTTTAACCTCTCCAAAAGACCATTAGTCTGGGGATAGTATGGGGTGGTCTTTAGGTGCATCACCCCACAGTGCTTCCACAGACAAGCCAGCAGGTCTGACATGAAATTGGCAACTCTGTCAGTCAGTACATCTCTTGGGAAAACAAAGCATTTGCCACCTTCTCTGCCTCAATGGATACCCACAGCCAACGCCTCAGGGTATCTGGTAGCATAGCAAACTATGACTACAATATCCTTCTTCCCTGAGGAACTTGAGGTACTCAGATGCCCCACAATATCCATGGCTCCTCAATCACAGGCAAAGGCATCAAAAGAGCTTTGATCTCGTCTCCTGCCTTGCCAACTTTTTGGCACTGATCTCTTGGTATGCTTTATGCCCATATGACCTACAAAAGGAATGTCACAGGCTATGGCTAGATATGCCAGATGGCAGGCTCAAGGCACTACCAACTGTTGCATTACTTAAACCTCTAGCCCTCCCTCAGGGGTCCACACTCTATACAATAACCCTTTGTTCCAATAAACATACTCCTGTTTTCCTTGAACATCATGTGCCTACCTCAAGCCTCTCAGTGTAGGGTCTGAAAGCAGAGCCTGTCTCAACTCTATCTGTGTAACTCTTCCCAGCTCCCCTTCCACAGGAAGTCTGGTATCTTCCGACAGCGGTGCCCCAGCCTGGGTACTACCACTTAACTCTGATCTTGCAGTCACTCTGTCCAAGGGAAAATCAGTACCTACCAGAAGCTGTGGCTCACCTTCAGGATCACTGCTACAGGATAACTCCATCCCTGAAATAGCAACACTACCAGCCTTGGCTTCAGGTGTGGTGTCTGTCTGGGTCTCCCTAGCCTACCAGACTAACATGCCTATCGCCAAGCCTGATTGAGTGTAACTAACTGCATGCACACAAGGCATTGCATTATCAAAATCATTCCCTCTCAAGATATCTATAGGGATATCCTTAAACACACCTATTCGATTGCGCCCTTTTCAACCCACCCAGTTAAGGTGAACCCTGGCCAAAGGCATTTGGAATGGGGACTCTCTTAAAGCTCTGACTGCAGTGGACTACCCAAACAAGTACTGCTCCTCTTTACCCACTGCAGGCTTCACAATGGTTATGTCAGAGGCTGTCTCTCTTAGCAGTGGCCTGATTTCCATTCACTAAAGGTAGGATATAACCTCTTGTGATAGTTTGGTACCCCTGTTCTCTCCATACTGTTATTCTCACTTGCTTGGTCCCCCACCTTGCCTCCGTGGACATCTATATGCTACATGGCTCCACTGGTTATATTTAAAACACTTAACCCTTGATAATGGCTGTGTACCAGAACTAGTGTCTTCCCCTGTTACTGGCAGACTCTGTTGAGGTTGCCCACTATGGGTTATGTTATATCCATGTGCAGCACTGGGTATCCCTTTCCTGTGCAGTGATGCCCTGCTTGCTAAGTAGAGATCCCCTTTCTTCAGCAGCTCAACTGCAGACTTATATTCTCGGTCTGCCAACCAGATTCTCATGTCCTCAGGCAAAGTGCTAAGGGATTGCTCCTTCACCTAAAGGTCTGCCAGCCCTTCAAAAGTGGTGACCTGGCACCCACTCACCAAGCTATTAAAATAAGTGCTTAACTCAGCAATATAATCACACACACTTTCATCTGTCTTGTGTCTATGCTCACAAAACTTTTTTCTGTAAGCTTTGGGTGTTAACTTAAAACATTCAAGTAAACAACATTTGACTTTATTATAATTTAAACAATAATCAATATCAGACAATTTAGAAACAGCAGTTGCAGCTTTACCATGGAGTAAGAGGGTAAGAGGGTAAGGAACCGTACCCAGAGCCCTTGGTCAACATTATACTGTTTACATGCTCTTTCAAATATCTGAATAAAACTATCAATCACCCTCTGTAAATTGTGGAAGGAATTTACTGACCTTTATTGCTTCTGGGGTTCGGTTATTCCCTTCCCCATTATCTTCATGACTCTAGTGAAGACGCAGCATATCCCTCTTGTGTTGATGCTGCTTCTCATTTTCTTCGGCCTCCAAATGCCGCAGTCTCTCTGCTGATTCTAATACCCAATATTTGGCCTCCAGTTCAAGACTCAACTCCAGACGGATTTTTAAGTCCTCTGAGGAAAATGTGAAATACCCTGTCTCCTACAGCTAAAAATTCCCATCACCAGACTGGTTATCTTCCTGGTTGCTGGTCTGACCTGCATTTTCTCTTTAGTCAGCCTGGCATAGTCCTCTGGGTTCGCACTCCTTGGCAAACTGGTTCTTTGTCAGCTTACCATAATCCTCTGCCGACATTTTTGCCTGCTCTCCCTGACTAAACTAAACTAATAAAAAAAAAAATAAATAAATAAATAAATGAATAAAACTGTTGTGATATGAAACTTTGAATGTCTACCTTGTGGCTGCGGAGAGAATGCACATCTTTAGTGACAACTGCTTACAGGCTACAGAAGTTAAATATCCACACCACTACTCACCAATATGTGACATCCCCACACTGGGCCAGTAATCAAGGAGCCTGAATCCTCACCACTGACACTGGAGAGGGACATTCACTTGGAATACAAATGGATACACTCAGTATTTGCAAATGTACACCTTTCTGCATCAAGCACAATTTCCCTAAAGATCACACAGGGAACCCAGTCAGCCTGGGGTCTGGATTTCTTTGTCTCTCTCCAGGTCCCCAATAAGACTTCCTGCTGGCACAGCTTCAGAGTTAAGTCCTCAGCCGAGCACCCAAGCTAAGTCCCTCACCACTTTCTCTGTGAAACCAGTGCTTGAGTCCGTGCTCCAAGTAGCTGGCACACACACTGAGATTTAATTTGCACGCGTGGGCGCACACACACACACACATACACACACACACACACAACACAGACACACACACAACACAGACACACACACAACACAAACACACACACAACACACACACACAACACAAACACACACACAACACAAACACACACACAACACAAACACACACACAACACAAACACACACACAACACACAGCATACAAGACAACACACACACCACACACACGCAACACACACACACCATGGGGAAGGCTGGCACAGGTTTACTAGCTATGTCTCCTTCTGCCCAGAGTGTAAGGTAGTTACCACTGCCACCAGACACTACAAAGCCAGCTAACTAAGGTTCTTGAAAGGGTACCCAATTATACTGGATGAAATTAATATTAATACAAATGGTAATGTTGACCAAACAGCAAGGCTTTCAGGAGTGGCCAGAGGTATCACTAAATAAATGTATGCAAATACTCTCCAAACTTAAATATTTTTTCTAAAAGGAACAACCACAATAAGATAAACATATTTAATAATAAACAATAAAAGAATAAGAGAATAGTAAATATCTATTTATAGTAAACACCAGAGTTTCAGTCAGCCGAAATATTAGAAATAACACTGATGGAAAACTGCACACAGTTACAGGAAAAAAAAACAAGTTATGTACTCACCATAATGCTCTATCTGAATTGTTGCTTTTCATTTTGTCTTCAACCTGTGGGACCCGGATCCGGCACAGATCAGACTCTGCTGCATACTCCAGCATCAAATCCAAGCTTCAAGCTCCTCCCCTACTCAATGTCCATGTCTCCCTCCTCCCCTCAGATCGAGTTTGTGGCAGAACAGCAGCACCCCAACCTAAACCATATGCCTATAAAAAACTGGCATTACGATAAAGCTTATCAAGAAAGAAACTAGCCAGAATACTGGGGCTATGCCTCTTCCATCCGGTCTACTACACAGCCCACACGAGGCAGGGGGAAGGAGGGAGGGACAGTTGAAGACAAATGAAAAGCAACAACTCAGATGGAACGTTCTGGTGAGTACATAACTGTTTTGTATGAAGTTGTTGTTTTCATTTGGTCTTCAACCTGTGGGACACGGTCCCCAGCTACCAATGAACTCTGGGAGATCCCCATGGAAGGATGTTCCGGAGCACGGCTGAGCCAAAAGATGCCCTGCCCCTGAAAAGAAGGCCCAATTTATAATGGAAGATAAATGTGTGCGATGACACCCAGATAGCTGCAGAGCAGATATCATCTAAAGAAACCCTGGACCAAAAGGCTGCAGAAGTAGCAACAGACCTGGTGGAACATGCCCAGACATGTCATTTGGCTTGATAGGCTAACGAAATGTACTCAGAAATCCATCGAGCAATAGTTACCTTAGAGACAGGCTTCCCCAAGAAAGGTTTAGAAAAGGAAACAAAAAGCTGATCAGACTTAAGAAAGGATTTTGTTCTACGCAAATGGAAACAAAGCTGCCTATGAACATCAAGCAAGTGCAATTTGTACTCTCCTTTATTTTGAAACACAGGTGCCCAGTAGGAAGGTAGCTCGAATAAAGAATCTGAACCACGAGAAAGTAAAAGCTTCTTTTTTAATACAAAATAGTGAGCGCTTTCACAATGGTAACCATTACTTCATTAGACAGTTCATTCAAACAGCAACAGCACTTAAAAACAACCAATCCTACCACTCAAAATTAATTAACTAAGGGCAAAACATAACCATAGTAATTAATTGATTGCTGAGTGCTGAATTAACTTTGAGTGGTAGGATTGGTTGTTTTAGTAATGAATTAAAGTATTTAAGTGCTGTTGCTGTTTGAACGAACTGTCTGATAAAGCAATGGTTACCACTGCGAAAGCGCTCACCATTTTGTATTAAAAAAGAAGATTTTACTTTGTTGTGGTTCAGCTTCTTTATTCCAGCTACCTTCCTACTGGGCACCTGTGTTTCAACATTTTCAACTTCTGGGCTGGTTTGGATTTATTTCTCTTCTTTATTTTGTAAATTTGGAAAGAAAACTGGGAGATTGATGACCTGGTTAATATTGGACTCTGATGCCACCTTCAGAAGGAACGATGGATTTGTTTGCAGGGATATCCTGTCTTTATGAAATACCATATAAGGGGACTTGGCAGACAAGGCTTGGATTTCCAAAACTCTCTTGGCTGAGTTAATTGCAACTAAAAAGGCCATCTTCCAAGACAGGAACTGCAACTCAACCGTATCCGTTGGTTTGAAGGGGGAAGAAACCAGAGCCTGCAGCACCAAGGGGAAATCCCAAGGGGGCGGTGGGTCCTTAATTGGAGGTCTAAGGAGAAAGGTACCTTTCAAACAGGCCTTACAAAGCTTGGATGAAGCCAAAGAAGCCAAATTCTTGCCTATGTGAAAATTAGAGATTGCTGCCAATTGTTCCTTTACCATAGAAAAACTAGCTCCATGATAAAACTGCAAAATGGCCAGAACTGGTGCCATAAGGATCCAGATCATGCCGAGAAGCCCAGATCGAGAAACGCTTCCACTTACTCCAGTAAACTTTCCTGGTAGAAGATTTGTGAGACGCTATCAAAATCGTCTTAACAGGAGAAGACAGCCCGAGAGTCCTAACTATCAAGGGAACTGGAGTAGCCAAGTCATGAGCTTCAGGCTGACTAAATCTGGGTGAGGGATCCGTGAGGGATGTGTAATCAGATCCAGAACTTCATCTAGCATCCAAGGATGAGACACTACATAAGACCACAGTGAAGAGAATCAAACTTGGCGAGGCCAGAAAGGGGCAATGAGGATCACTGAGATCCTCAGCCACCGAGCTTTCTGAATTAATGTGGATATCAGAGGAAGCGGAACGCAGGCATATAGAGGACCAGAGGGCCAAGAATGAACTAAGGCATCTCTGGGGGCTCCCCCAGATGGGGGTTCAGAGCAAAATACTCGCTGCACTTTGTGTTGGAAGGAGAGGCGAATAGATCACAGCAAGGCTGACCCCATTTTAGAAAGATCAGTTCCACTACTGAAGGATTCAGAGAACAATCTTAAGGCATCAGAATAGATCTGTTGAGCCTATCCGCTAGTGTGTTGGACCTCCCCAGAATGTGTGTTGCCACCAGAAAACAGCCAGAGGACATCACCCACTCCCACAATCTCATGGCTTCCCGAGAAATGGGATAAGATCTGGTCACCCTTGTTTGTTCATGTAGCAGACTACAGACATATTGTCTGTCTGGATGGCAAAAGTCCTTTGAGGAAAATAGACATATAGAGCTTGCAAACACCAAAAGCATTACCCTCATCTCCAGGACATTGATAAGCAGATGGGTCTCCAGGGAAGACCATGTGCCTTGGAATGTCCTTTCCCATGCAATGCCTCCCCTCCTGAGCAGGCAGGCGTCCATGGTCACCGTGATTTCAGGGGGGAGGAAGAATGAATGGATGACCCAGAAGATGGTCTGGAGATTGAAGCCACTAAAGTAGAGAATCCTTGCAAACCCGAGATAATCAAACTGGATGTGATAAGGGAAGGTCTAGCAAGGACCACTGAACTGCCAGAGTCCATTGGGGGACCCTCATATGAAGGCGTGCCGTTGGAACAAGAGTGATTGTGTCCGCCATGGACCCCCAATGCCAAGGAATTGAATCCGCTGGGGGACGTTCGGCTTGAAAGATGTAAGAGACATGATGTTGAAGAGATAAGTCTGTCCGGAGTAGAAAGACCCTGCCTTAGTGTTTATACCAGACCCACTGAAGTCAAGAACCTGCAGTGGTGCCAACTGGGACTTGCTGATGTTTATGACTATGCCCAGATAGTGAGGGGTCTTGAGAAGAAGATCCCTGCCTTGACATAGTCGATGCCTGGAGGGAGTGGAAAGGAGACAATTATGCAGGCAGGGGAAGACCTGAAACCCCTGCAGCCACAGGTGAGCCACCACTACCGCCATCACTTTGGTGAACAACCTGGGTGTAATGATGAGCCCAAAGGAAAGTGCTCTGAACTGAAAATGACTGGCTCCCAGCTGGAAGTGAAGGAACCTCTGAGAGTGCCTGTTCATCTTGATGTGATAGTACGCATCCTGGAGATCCACCAAACACACCCAGTTGTTTATCTGCAGGAAGGGCAGAGTGGATTGAAGGGTGACCATCTGGAGTTTTGTCTTGGCAACTGACAGGTTTAGGGTCGAAAGATCAAGAATGGGTCTTAAGTCCCCAGATTTCTTTGGCACTAAAAAGAGCCTGGAATAGATGCTTGATCTGGATTGATCTGGGGGGACTGACTGGATGACTCGCTTTTTGAGCAGCCTGGAAATTTCTATGGCTGCCTGCTTCCCTTGCATGGGTGGGACATCCGGGACGTGTTTGGGGGAACTGGGGGAGGATCAAGTACCCCCTGGATATTATCTGCAAAACCCAATGATCATGAGTGATAAAGTCCCTGGCTGTTGGGTGTACAGAGAGACGTCCCCCAACTGCCACCAGAGATGAGCAGTCGAACAAACCTTCAGGGCTGCTACAAGGGTCTGTCTGGGTAAGGATCATGAGACCCTTGGTTCCTCCGGCTCCCCTCTGCCATGATGGCGGCATCTGTTGCATCCTCCACTGCCTCTGGGGAAAGGTAAGTCCTGGGCGCTGAGGGAAGTGCCTTGAGATTTTCAGAACCACATCTTCACCCCATGCTGATTCCTAGAGAAGGATCATTGCGGGGTTGAGAAGCAAATCCCAATGGCAGACGAGGTCTTCCCATCTTTCTCACTTTGGAAAAACGTGTCTCAAACAGTCTTGCCAAAAGGAGTTGAACTGCCACAAGGGGAATTTGTAAACGACACTTTGAAGAGCTCAGAGAAAGCACAAAGCCATAGCCAGGCATGACGCCTAATGGCTACACCTTTTCCGGCAGCTGCAGAGGCACCGTAGCATATGACAGGAGTCTAATGGAAGTATTAGATATTGAAGTAAGGGTGGCCATATGGGAGGAGAACACCTTTTTCTCTTCTGCCGACACAGACCCTGAGGCAGGCTCAGTGACCTCTTTGACCAGGTCCCGCTGCAGTCTGATAACATGTGCCATGTAGTACAGTGCACGCAATGCAAACATTGAAGCGCAAGCATGCTTTCTGAAATGGTCCGTAGTCCGTGACTCTCAGTCTGCAGTATGGATCGCAGAGCTCTCCTGAGCCAGCTCTTTTTTTTTTGTGGCCACTGCAACCTCCATGGCATCGACCAGGGATCCCTTTGACCAATGCTGCCTATTCAATGGAGCACTGAGAATTTTGTACGGGTGCTTGGGGATAGGTTCGACCATGTCCGGTTCCTTCCATGCCCTGGATGAAATGAAATATACAAGGGGATCTATAGGAGGGGACAACCAGGAGGTAAAGGGTCTTGTGCTATACGCTTCCAAGAACACTGAGTCATCTGAGTTGGGCTTTTGGATAGACCACCCTCCTCACAGGTGCAGGATTTCCATCATGTCTCCTCCAAGTCGGTATCTTCCGTGAGGGACTCCAGTGGGGAGTCCAAGTGCCTTCTCTTGCATGTGTGTTCCCGATGGAGTTCCTTAGGGGGGATTTCTGGGGAGGACTCTGATACCTTGGGGAGTTCCTGGGGGGAACCTCCTGGAGTGTAGTGGTGACAGGCTGTCCCTGAGACAGAAGGAGCCAGAATGGACTCAGAGGATGATGGCGTCAAGGGTCTTGAAGGAGCTGAGAGGCCCCTCTCCACCACATCAAAAGCAGTGTGTGAATGAATCTCCGAAACAGGGGTGAGCAGGACCATATTCGCTGCCCTCTGCGCTGAGGGGTGAGCCACAGCCGAGACTCCGATTGAAAGGGCCAACTCTGAAAACTTCAAAGTTGACTCCATCCCCTTGGATCCGTTACAGAGGCTATGGCTCCAAGTGTCAGTCGGCTCTGAAAAAGTTGGAGCCGAACCACTCAGGGCGATGGTCTGCATTGAGGTACCTGGAACCACTGGCGCCGACCCCTTGACACCGGGAAACCTTGGACCCAATGACTCCAAAACCGGAGGTTAGATTGGAGAAGGAGCAATGGGAAGGAAAATGGACTTCATGCTCCCAGCCCCAGAGGGGGAAGGAGCAGGCAAGACTCCTATCTGAATCTGGGTCTAAATAAAGCTCTGCATCATCCTGTCCACCTCATCTTCAGAAAGGCTGCGAGAGGACCGGATAGAAGAAGCCACCGACCTGGGCCTGGAGTGGTGCTGAGGGGAGGCAGAGAGGGAGGACCGAGCCCAGGAAATCTCCGACTACAGAGAAAAGCTGGGAGAATGGAGTCTAGGTGGGCCCTGGGAGAACGGAGTCTAGGTGAGCCCTGGTCAGATCTGTCCGAGACTTGGCCAAGGGTGCGATCACAGAAGAGCAGTCAGAGGACTGCTTCCTGGGCCTGTCCCATTCCATAGTACGTGACTTTTCCCCATCCCTGGACTTCTTGGTGGGAAGTTGAGTCCCAGAAGCCACGGTGGAGGAAAAAGTAGAAGCCTCCGAAGGGAGGCTGCCCCTTCAGAATCAACTTACTCCTCCTGTCGATCAAGGTGCAGGGATTGAAACCCACGCCGACTGAGCAGGAGGACTCTACACCCAGACCTCACACAATGTGTGGCCATCAGAAGGCGGAAGCTTATAACCACACTCTGTACATTTCCTAAAGCCTGGCTTAGAAGGGTCGACCATGGCTAGAGGAAAGCTACACTCCACCACAAACACAACAGAGAAAGACAAGAGGATGAAAAGAGAAGAGAGAAAAAGCGAGATTTTTTTTTTTTATGGAAACCGACGTGAAGTGCACAGGGATAGAGTAGGGTAAGGAGATGGGAAAGATGCAAGAAATGAAAGAAGGAAGATAGAAATTTTTTATCAAAAAGTCTAAACTCACTTTAAAGTGAGTTTGGAGCTGTAACCACACTGCTGTCTCTCACAAGTGGCAAACGAGATCTGAGGGGAAGGGGAGATAGGGGCATTATGGGTAGGGGAGCAGTTTGAATCCGATGCTGGAGTATGCAGCAGAGTTGGATCTGTGCCGGATCCGGATCCCAAAGGTTGAAGACCAAAGGAAAACAACAACTTCAGATAAAGTATTTAGGTAGTCTCACTATCTATTTCTAACTGACTAAATGAATAGAGCAAGGCAAGATGGGTGAGGGGTCCTTGTTGTCAGATTCAAGACAGAATAAAGAATGCTCCTGAGACTTCAGTCCTCTAATATTGAAAGATTATTTATTTCTGTACAGAATGATATCACATAGATCTGGTCACCTGGCTTCTGGTTCCCATACAACCCCTACTGCCAGAACCTGTCAGGGTTATCACCTATGTGTTACCATACACACACAGAGACATGTGCAGCTGCTGGAAGTCATAAAACCATAGAACCATTCCACTATTCCTACAGGAGCTACAACCTATTCTCTAGTACAGACACTACGTCTCTGGCTCCATTCAAAACTGTGGGACAATATCTTTATGGCTTAACCCATAAAGTAATTTAATTTCAACAATATTTTTCAAGGTCAGGTGGATTAACCTCTTCCCTTCTAGTATATTCTGCTACATTAAATTAATTTACAATAATACATGTACATTTCTTCTCCTTCCAGCAGTGTGCACTGTTGATACATTTTAACACAAGCAACTTTACAAATACATTTTTAACACAAGCATCTGTACAAATCCTATAATTATTTACAAAATTCCAGCTAGCTGTGCTGGCATATGTTACACATCCTCTGCCCCACTTCTCATGGTGTGGCTGGAAGTACCTCCTATCGTCACAAGGCTTGACATAAAACAAAGCTTTACACTGTGTATGTTTAATGCACTAGTATGAAGAAAAAATTTCCCTATAATTTCTTTTGGTATTTCATTAGCAGTAAAGGTGTTCCAAAGAGTTAGAATGGCATGAACAGAGACTAATAAAGATGCGGAATAGATTAAGACAAGAGGGTCACTATTAAATAACAGCTACAAACCTAAAATATATGACCCATGTTCTGACTTCAGACAGACCAAAGCCTGACACAAATGTATTCTCAGCAACTGTTTAAATGCCAAATCCAGAGGACAAAAAGGTATTACAGAGGTTTCTAGGAATTATGTAGTATAAAGTTTACATCTACTATGTTTGAGAAGACTATCCTGTAAATTAGCTGTGAGAGCAAGAAGTAGCATGGGAACGGAACTGTGAACAGAAAAAGATGTTTGAATGCTCAATAAACTATTTCTACTTGCATCAAAATTAATATAATTGATGTGAATAAGACTGCAGTGCTGCAAGCAGATGTTCATCAGAATGTTAAAGGAGTGGTCACATTACAAGAGAAAAGATCAGCTGCTCATGGGAAAATGGTATTTACAGATGTATGGGAGAGAAAGACACACACAAATGACAAAAATGTAGCAATAGTGCATGTATTTCAGAACAGCCTTAGAGAGTAAAGAAGTTCAGATCAAAGCAGCACACGAATCCATGAAAGGCATATTTAGAAAATATTTGTACCGGGTACCTCTAAAATTGCAGAGGATGTTACTTAAATATAAGAAAGTGAAATACAAGACAGGCAAGGAATTAACATAACAGATATCCTGAGTACAGAATATTTTCTAGAGAAACAAAGCAATGTTAGGAAGAGAATTAGAGAGTCTTTAGGTGATACCACAGTCACATACAACAGAAAAAATAAAATAAATTCAGATATCTACTAACAACGCCATGACTGCTGTTACTTAAAGACATTTCAAGGAGTGGCTGGCCTGACCAGAATTTATCATTATGGACTGTAGTTCAGTCTTAGTGTTCTTTGAAGAAAGAAAGAAGTTGTACACGGGGCTTATTTTTCAACGCTGGCTAAACAGTAGTTCTCAACCAATAGAAAGATGAATTCTTGACAGTATACATGAATCAGAGCACTCTTCTTCCTAGTCCCCACAGCCCCTGCCTACTTTCTGTCCTTGCCTTTCTTGCTGCTTCCAAAACAACTCATTGCTACCTGTAATCTTACTTTCACTTTCTATTCTACTATGACCTGCTTCCTTCATTCTTGATGTGCTTGGGCAAGGGCCAACACTCACACCAGGTTTTCAAACAAAATAAATAAATAAATAAGCAAACTATATAATTTACTGGCCAGGGACAGTAACTTATGAAAATAAGTAGCACAGAGTTGTGTCAGCTGCAATAAACACTAACACAATGTACATATTATTCTAGGTTCTCTGAAATAAGCAAACTGTCAATACATAATCAGTACATTCAAGTCTAAATTCTGGAAGAGAATGGGAATTCTGACATATAAAATCCAGGCCATATTTTCATCAGTCTACTAGACAAAGGAAGAGAACTATTCAAATAATTAAGAATCTCATGATAAAGAGCAATAAGAAAATGTTATAAGGATTGTCATTTCATGGTTCTGGAACTCAGAAATACTACATTACAAGATCGCTCTTTGGTTCAGCTGCTAATGGGCAGAAAAATGAAAAGCAAATTAACAACTTTAGATACATCACCAGTGCCTGAAAATCAGCAGAGAGTACAGAAAATACTGGAAAGAAATCAGCAGAGACATAAATACTATTAGTATGAAAACTACAAGATACTACCAAATGTAAAGGTCAGGGAAGATAAAAATACAGAAGACACAGGAAGTTTCAAGCCTGAAGCTGAAATAGTTGGTAAAGTAGCCAACTCATGATTGTTTATTCGTTGTGGAGAAAATGGAAAGTGGTATCTGAGGAACTGCATACATTTGTATAAGGTCTGAATCCTGACCAACTGCCCTTTGCTGGAAAGAAAATCAGCTTATCAGTGTCTAAGCAAATTATTTCCAAATGGATTTGCAGTGCAGTTCCTTTTTTATGGTTTCACAGATGGTTACTAGGCTATCAGTCCAAGGAGCCATTTTAAGCCTAGCCAAACTTACCCAAAATTTACCAAGCTACTGCTGACATGTCAATGCACCAAGAAATTTTATGGTTAAGACATAGGCTTGTACATATCAAGCATTCACAAGCTGCCCATGTCTATTACAGACACGGTTGTCAAACCAGGGGTAAATTTGAGATTTCTTATCCACTGGTCCCTGTTACATTTGAACATGGTTATGGATAAGCTTTGCTTCATATGGATGGAAAAGCCTGTTCCAGAGAAGGTGTAATTGTTTTTTTTTTTTTTTTTTTTTTTTAAAGAAAAGGGGTTTCTTTGAAACACATACATGCTCCTCCAACATGTCCCGTTTGTGTCACAGACAAGGTTTAGGCCCTTATAATGGATATTTCTGATGCTATTTGCTTTGTGGCTGTACAACAAATCCATCAGTGTGGGACCAGGGGATGCCTTGTATCTTAGGCATAAATTGACACAGCAGTCTTTAGGAGACAAGTAGAGGGGAAGGGTTTTTGAGGCAGTCCACATAGGAACTGTTTACTCCCTGTAATCTTTTTGTGATGAACATTTGCAGTCTCTCTTGTTTCAAGTGTCTGGTCAGGTACATGCCAAAGGGTGCTTTGTACTCAATGACTGTTCCATTGTACTCTGCTCTCAGAGCAATGACCTTCTTGGACCTGGATACCATGTCCTTACTTATATGTTGTGGAATGTAGAATGACTTTCTCACCACAGAAGACATGTGGTGGTAAAAGCTCAGGTTACTGTGCACATGCTTTTCCAGATCCTTGACCACTGGGTCTACTTTTAGGGTTGTTTTAGCAATGTGGTAATTTCCAGGAGTGGCAGTCTTTCCAAAGGGTTTTAGTATACAAATTTTTTTTTTGCACTGAGTTTTAGTCCATGCCTCTGGTACCCATAGTTTGTCTGTGTCCGACCCTCTTAAAGGGCATCTGTGTCTTTAGGGGATTCAATAACCATGCCTAATTTGTAGTCATCTGTAAACCCGGTCAACCAAAGGCCCTTGACATTTGTCTTGACTTCAGAGAAGTAGATGCTAAAAAGGACAAACTGCAGCATCAAGCCCTCTGGGATGCCACTGACTGGCCTCTTTGTGGAGGCAAATCCAAACTTCTTGTGCCTTATCAGTGAGCTGGGCTGGCTATTCATCAGGTGACATATGGTTTTATTCATTTAATAAGCTTATATACAATGCTTGAGTGTTGTACTGTGTAGAATGCCTTGGCCAGGCTGAGGTAGGCAGTGTGACTGTTTTGTCCTCATTCATAACTTTAGTGACCTTCTCAAATAAGTCAACCAGATTAAATAGGTATGACTTGCCTTTGACAAAAGCAAACTGGGTAGGGTCCAGTGTCTGTAGGGATCTTATGTTATAATTTATCAGATCCCTGTTAATTCTTTCCATGCCCTTGCATATGAGACTAGTCAGGCTAACGAGTCTGTAGTTCACAGGGACCGTGGAGGGTCCCCCTTTGTGTAGAGGGATAACCATCGCAGTGATCCATTCATTTGGCATAAAGATTGTATGGTGACTGTTGTACAAATCACGGCAAACAGCCACCAGGAATAGTTCAAGCTCACTCTAATACAGCAGTAGCTACTTTAGAGGCTTTCATGCAAAGTGCAGATTCTTAAAGCAGACATTTGATCCTCAGTCCACGCCTTCACTAAACCGGATGTTCATTCTAAAGCAAGAACTGGATTTGCTACAACTGTCCTTTATGACATCCTAAATTTGCAGGGAGTACCCCTTACTAATCTTATCAAGCTCTTTGAGACATTCTATATGTCAAGAATATTGGAACAGTGACTTAATGCAGAACATCAAAAAATGTTTAAGAAACAGAGACAAGAGGAGGGTTGAGAGGCAGCAATATTTAGACACACAAACAGCAACCAGGCAAATCAGAACAGCAATGCCAAGGCTGCCATGGGAATTTGCACTAGGAATAAAGAACAAAGAGTTATTTAGAAATATAGCAGAGAGGAAAAATTTCGGAGGAGAACTGATCAAATTACAGGGACTGACATTACAAAGAATCAGATGATAAATCCTAATTTCTAAATCACTTTGTTACATTCACAAAAGAATTTCAGGGACAGACTAAGTAAAAAATGGACAAACCCTGTCACTGGTACAAGGATAGACACAATGGGACTTCAACAGGCTGAAAGAAGACCAAATACAATGCCCAGATGGAATACTTTTAAAATTCTCAATAACCTGCCTGTACTCTTTGTGAAACCACTAACAGATGTTCAACAAGTCAAGGGTGGGGTGGGCAGTCACATTCTGCAAGACTGGAATATGACTACAGTACTCGCACCATAAAAGAGATAATAAAGTCCAACACAGGGAAAAGTGCAGGAATGGCTGGTAGTGTTCTGGTGGATAAATTACTGGATATTCCAGTAGGACTTTGAAGCTAAAAAATTCTGAAGATAAACCTGATCTTGATTTATTACAATATGATTGAGGAAATGGACAAGCGCAACCAAGCTGATGCAGTCTGCCTTGACATCAGTAAAATGTCTGACTTAAAGCCACACTGCTACTAAGCAAGTTTAAGTTGTTGGACGGAGAAGAATGGGTGAAGGGAATGATGCATAAGGCAGCAGTAAAGGACAGTCTTAACAGAGAACATCAAGGTAAGCACCGGTATGAAACAGGGTCAATCCTGGATCTATCACTCTTTCAGTGTGCATGTCAACTGCATAAAAATTGACAGCGATCAGATTTTTCAGACATAACATCAAGACTGTTTCAAAAGAAGTTGGTTCCACAGTACACAGGCATGAAGCCCTGACTGTGACCCAGGCAACCTGGGTTTGACTACAGAAGACAAAGACGATAAAAACTAAAAAATTGGAAGTGACCATATTTGCATATTATGGAGGAGGTGAGGTTTATGATGAGAGAGCTATTTGATCGGAATGAGTGTGTGACAACTGATAAAAGCAGATCCAGGCAAACTGACACATGGCTTTTGCGGTTATAGTACTTGGGGGACAGAGAGAAGGATTTATAAGGGGTAGGTTGATCTGATTAAGTAAATAAGAAAACATATAATCCCTTAGAACCTGCCATGTTTACAGAACTACAGGGATTTTATAAGAACTGGCTAAGTAATGGAGGATAAAGACATGTACAACAGGATTTTGCCAAATGAGAAGCAGCTGGCTGTATATATCTCAAACACTATTTTTCATTTGAATTTCTTTTCTTGTTTATGCAAACGCATTAGTAAAAGTTATATTACCTTAAAAGAAAACCTCATGGGTCATGGCCTTATAGTATAAAAATAATATAGGAAAGCAGAAGAGAGCCATGCAATTTCTGAACTTGCATGTCTGCAGGATTTAGCTGTGAAAAACAAAACACATTTGATGCTTTTATAAATGCTACCAAAGCCCTCTACATTACCAAACTGCATGACTGCATCTGGGAGAATAAATGAGATTTGACAAAACAAGATTATAAAATAGTAATCAACATTTCTTGGACTTGTGGTTACAGATTACAAAAAAAAAAAATAAAAATTAACTTTTGAGGAATGCAGCCATTTATCTTTAGAGGGTAAAATAGCCTTCGTCTAGTAAATGAGAATATCAGCCTTTTTGTCTACAGACATCAAGATGTAATGCGAGAAGCGCAAGAACCTGGGAATGTGGCACTCCTACACACTGGCATAACTACTGAAACCTGTTTCAGGGATGAAGACGTGAAGTGCGAGACTTGGGGGGGGGGGGTTACAACTTATTCATGGATGACAACAGCAGACGACTGTGCCACCATTTGCAAAAATTGGAACACAAACAAGACATACCATTATAAATCCCACTAACATTTCCCCAAAATGTGCTGCCATGAGAAAGGCAAAAAAAGTGACATCAGTCATTCTGAATTATACCGCACTGCAGGCCTTAAGGGATGTGACAGATAATTGTGAAGAAAAATGCTTGACAAAAGTGGATAGGTCAGAAGAAAATCTAAGGTGACCTAAACATGCTAACAAGAAACTGGAATTAAAGAATGGAACAAACATTTTACTTGCTAATGGTAGACCCAAGTTTATCCTAGGCAGTTACAAAGGTATTCATAGCAGCAGTTGCCAAGTAATCATAGCGAAGACACTTTTACTCATTTACTTTTATTTATCAAGTTTGTTAACCAGGGTAGTTGACAAATCTACAAGGCTCCATTTCAGCCACTGCCTAGGAATATGACATTGTAGTGAAATATAATATTCTTGTGAGTTAAACAACATAAGAAAATATAATGTCATAATGTGCACAAAGACAAAACACATACACCAATATCCAGACTGTTAATATAAGCTGATAATGTTTTTAGAAATTCTGTTAAATATTTTGTCTAATACAAGTCCAATGGCAACATGCACTCAAAAATAATGCAAGAATTATAAAGCAGAAAGGTAGGTATACTTAGATTAGGATAAGGTTGCCATTAAAATTAAGCAAGTGCTGTTGGAAGTTAGTACTTATACATATTTAAATATTCAAATTGGTTATAGAACACACGGTCATTAATAGATAAGAAAGTTATGTACTCACCATAACGATAAATCAGTGTTGTCTTCTTTTATCTGGTTCAACCTTTGCATTATCAAATCCTACTGGATCTGAACTCGGCGCCTTTTAAAAGCTCTGGCTCCAAAACTCTGACTCCTCCCCTACACCCATAATCCCTCTCTTCCTCCAAATACCTCAGATCAAGTTGGCCAGCTTATCAATAAACATATTTTCATTATCTCATTGAAAGGAATACCTGATAATCTATACCAAGATATGACTCAGAGGAACTGCAAACAAATGAGGTTGTTTAATGACAAGGTTTCTGGTTAAGTCCATTCAAAGAAGAGCACCAGGTGAGGAATTTGAAAAGGGGAAGGAAGAAGGGATATTGAGCTGGATGAAAAGAAGACAACATGGATAGAACAGTTGTGTAAAATCTTACCATAACAATAGATGTCCTTCTCTTCCATGATGCAGTATTCCAAACCCTTGGGCTATCCTCTCTTGCTACCCGAATGTCTGGCCAGTATACAAAAGCTTCTAGTCACTGCAAGGTATGTGGAACATCTGACATTGGCTAAGGGAAGGTGTGGCATAAAAATGACATCTGCAGTTACCATACCTCAGAACTGAGCACCCCAGTCAGACCCCAGTCCCAGGATAACTGTATTAGTCTAGTGCCATCCAAGAAGGTACAGTTTAGTAAAGAAGGGAAAAGGAATACTGCAACATGGAAGAGAAGGACATTTACGGTTATGATAAGATTTTACACAACTATTCTATGTCCTTCTATTCTCATGGTGCAGTATTCCAAACCCTTGGGTGAGTGTCAAAGCTCAAAGGGAAGAAGAGGGTGGAGTCTTGGAACTGTTTTCTAGGAATCCATGGAGGATTGCCCTGGCAAATCCTGCCCTAGATTTGGAAATATGTTCCAATCTGTAATGTCTGGTTAAGGTGTGGACAGAGGTCCATGTAGCTGCTTCTAAAATGGAAGCAGTGTCCAGCCCCTTAAAGAAGGCTCCAGATGAAGCCACAGCTCTAGTGGAATGAGCCTTAATCTTGGATCCTAAGGACTTTCCATGGTATGAGTAGCAGAAGGAAATTGTCCTGGAGATCCAGGTGGAACTGGTCTGCTTTGTCACTGCTTTCCCCAGAGCTCTGGGATGAAAGGAGACAAACAACTGGTCTGATTTCCTGACAGACTTGGTCTTGTCAAGGTAAAATCTAATGTGTCTGTGAACATCAAGGGGGTGTAAGACTCTCTCACAGTCATTCTGTGGCGGAGGGAAGAAGGTGGGGAGATGAACAGCTTGCTTTAAGGATAACTCACTGACAACTTTGGGCATGAAGCAAGGAGTGGTCCTAAGAGTTACTCTGTCCTTGTGGAAGGTAAGAAAAGGGGAAATAGTCATGAGTACCTGCAGCTCTGACACTCTTCTGGCTGATCACAAAAAAACGGCCAGAGTGCAAGCAAAACTCTTATTTAATGAAATACAGTGAAGCACTTTTCATTTGTAAAATAACAAACTTCATCAGACTAAAACAATGTTAAACCACAACTGAACTTCTTGAATAGCATTTTATAAGCCCGCCCTACACTAGAAAGGAAATGTCATAACAAAATTTTATTTTTTTTAAATATATAAGCACATATATATAAAACACACATAATATATATTAAATTCTTTTATTAATAAATAATCTAGACATCCTAGTTAATTATTATTAATTAAAATATTTCTTGTTGCAGAAAAATATATATAAAAATATATGCATAAATAAATATACTTATTAAATCACTACCCTAACACAGGTCAGCAATAACTAAAACCAGCTTACAAATACTCTCACCTAAGTAATGCTTTTAGCCTGAGCATACTTATTGATTGCACAGTAGTCATTCAAACCTGGCCATACATAAGAATGTAGTTTTAGTTGCCATATTAATTCTGCTCTTTCTAACTGTAGCATCCATGGCCCCCCTAAGTTGCTCATGGACCTGTTGGATACCACAAAATTCAAATGTATGTTCACCATACTCCTGTATGTGTTTTGCAAGTGCATTTGTTAAATTCATCTTTCTAATGGCATACAGGTGCTCATATACTCTTTCTTTTAGGGTTCTAGTAGTCTTTCCTATATAATAAGCTGGACGGTGCTTACACATTGCCACATATACCAGCCCTTTCAAATTGCAATTTAGTTCATCATATATATTATATTTCTGACCATTAATTTGAACATATTTTCCCTCATACATATGCTTGCATAAATTACACATTCCACATTTTTTAATGCCTTTTACTTGGTGTTTTTTTTTTGTTATTTGACACATTTCAAGAAGAGTTTTTAAATTCTTGCCTCTCCTAGCTAGCATTTTTACACCATCCTTAAATGCATTAATGACAGGTGCTTCAACCTTGATGAAATGCCAATTCTTTAAAATATATATATTTTTATCTCATAAAAATGAACATTAAATGTTGTAATGAAGGTTGCATTATAATGTATGCACTTATTTTCCTTTTATATATATATATATATACCTGGTTCACCTGTCGATTTAGGATTGGTGAAAAATGTCCATTATTCCTTTTATGGCTAACCTCAGCATACACTTCATGCAATAAACTAACAAGATAATCCCTACTTATAAACATCTCTGTGAGATGCCTGTACTCAAAAATAAAATCTGCTTCCAAGCTAACCATTTTAGCAGCACGGACAAATGGTCCTTTTACTACTGCTTTCTTATTCGATAAAGGATGGGAGCTTGAGAAATGCAGGAAAGAGTTAGAGTAAGTTGGTTTCCTGTGTATTTTTGCAATAAATCTTTGGTTAATTCTATCCTTACTAAGGTTAATGTCCAGATAGTTTATTTCTTGCTCATCTATGGCATATGTGAATTTTAAATACTGTGTTGTGTTATTGATATATGCTAAAAATTGTTCCACAGATTGTTGGTCACCTTTCCATAGGATAAATATATCGTCCAAATAACGGAGATGCAACATAATGTTATCAGCATAATTGCCTCCTAGGACATGTTTCTTTTCCCATCCTGCCATAACTAAATTGGCGAAAATGGTCCCACAAGGTGACCCCATCACAACTCCTACCTTTCGAAGATAGTAACTGTTATTAAATATTAAGAAGTTATTGGAAAGTACAATGTCAAACAGATCAACATATAAATTGATTTCTGATTGTGGCACAGCTTGTTCAAATAAAAACTGCTCTATAATCTGAATACCCTCCTGTTGGGGTATGACAGAAAACAGATCCTTTACATCCACTGTCAAGAACAAAACCTGATCAGAATATTCAATACCATTCATCAAGCTTAGAAAGTGCCAATAATCCTTGCAGATCTGTACTTGCCCATCCAAAAACTTATTTAATCTACTATCTAGAAATTTGGCACAAGAGTATGTAACGGAGTTGTGACCATCCACTATAGGTCTTAAAGGTGGATTGGTTACATCCTTATGTACCAAATATAGTTGGAATAGTGGGTGAAATAATGTTCAAATAATTGTTTTCCAAAAACATATCATTCAAAGCAATAGAGATTCTCCTATAGGCCATATTCAACTCATTTCTAGTAACATGATGTGTCAGTGCTAAGTATTTCATATATCCTTATGTCATAATCATGGATGTCCATGATTACAAGCCCACCCCCTTTATCCGGCTTCATGATCCTGATCTTATGTTGCAATAAATAAGTAAGCAAATCCCTTTCCTTCATATTTAAATTATCCTGGAAAGTACTGTTTTTCTGAGGTAGTAAGTGTCTAATATCCAACTCACATATTTTCTCAAAAAATATGAAAGCCGGATGCAGAAGTGGGTTGAAGGTACAGCTAATATTGAATTCTACATTATCTTGACCATGTCCTTCACCGAACATGATTTTAAAATGTAACTTTCTTAAGAAAAGTTTTAGATCAATGAGCACTGAGGCCAAATAGGCATCAGTAGCTGGAACAAACAAGAGTCCCTTAATTAATAAATTGACAATTTCTTCATCGATAATTGTTTCAGAGAAATTGTAAACCTTAAAATCTCCCTCTGTATTCGTAATAATAGAAGGAACTTGTGCACCACCATGACTACTGTGACTAGTATCAGCATTACTTAAATTAATCAATAATTCGCCCCCCACCCCCCGATTCCTCCTGGATGGTGTGTAAAAATCCTGCCTGGAACCTGGATGAAAATTGTTGCTCTTATCCAGGTTATTATGATTCCCAATTCTCTCAGATCTCCTTAATGGTGGAAATTCCTGCTCATAATCATAACTACTATTTTCAATTAATAGTCTGCTGTTCAGTCTGCTCATTACTGTTGATGCTACTTTCATTACTGCTATTTTGGGCATACTGCCTACCTTGACCTGAATTAAAATTGTCCACTCATGGTGGCTTTGGATATGCTTGACCTTTACTGTATTGCTGCTTGTCCCTAACTAACTTAGAATTTTTCTTACGCTTTAAATCAGCAATAATATTTTCTCTGCTTGAATATATTTGTTGGTGTTTACATTTATAATATTCAGCATCATCTTGCAGTTGTAACTCAAACTCATTACATTCACTTATAAGAATTTCAATATCCTTACATTTACATTTTATCAAAAGCTCAATCAAGTTGCCTTCCGACTTTGTTCTTCAGTATCCTCTTGTAAAAATAATACTTATGAAGAGTTGCTGCACTCCATGGTCATAAAATAAACTTCCAAAAACGAAAAAAAACAAAAATCAAAGTGCTTGCAGGACTTGTATTACTGTTTGTAAATGGCACTGCAGGGATTCAGACCATTCTGCCTGGATCATTAGGTCGCCCAGGTAATGGAATATTTGAATCCCTTGAGTCTGGCAGTAGGCAATCACTGGTGGCAAGTATTTGGTGAAGACCCTTGGTGCTGTAGAAAGTCCAAAGGGCAAGGCAGAAAACTAAATGTGTGAGGAGCCCACAGAGAAGCGTAAATATCTCCTGTAGTTGGGCCTTATTGGGATGTGCAGGTAGGCATCCTTGATATCCAAAGTGGCTAGGAATCCCAGAGGTAAAATCAAGGGGAAAAGGGTCTGCAGAGTAAGCATTTGAAAGGTGGGCACTTGCAGGAAAAGAATGAGGTGGGAGAGATCTATGATCAGTCCCCGAGGACCATCCTTTCTGGGGACTAGGAAGAGTCTTGAACAGAAACCACTTCCCTTTTCTGACAGAGGGACAGATTGGATTGTTCCTTGGAAAATAAGACTGTCTATGACTGGTTGAAAAAGAAGGAGCTGTACTTTGGGTGGCTGAGGAAAGCCCCTCAAGGAAGGTGATGCGATCCAGGTCATGAAACAACCCTTTTCTATGATGGATAAGACCCACCTGTCTGAGGTAATGTTTTTCCAAACAGGAAGACAGTGAGCCTTGGTGATAGGGAAATGGTATCGAGAAGCTTGAGCAGTAATGGCAGGTAATCACAGACTACCTGCCTTGTCCTGAAACAGAGGCTTCTGAGCTGGGTCTCTTCCTTTTGCCCTTTCTGCCCCTGGAAAGAGGTGGAGGGACAGAATGTTTTCTTATAAATTGTGTTTTGGAGGAGTAATTCCTGTGGAATTTGGGGATAGGAGAAACAAACAGGTGCTTCAGGTCATGTAACACCTTCCCTTTCTGTTGTAGATTTTTGAATAACTCAGCTACCTTTGTCCCAAAGAGGGCAGAGTTATCCAGAGGGTCGTCCAATAGTTTTGCCCTAATGTCATCAGATAAGGGCTGTAACCTTAACCAGGAACATCTCCTCAGGACTTAGGCAGATGCAGCAAATCTGACAGAAGCTTCAGCAGCATCACAGCTGCATCTAATAGAATGCCTTGTGACCTGAGAAGACAGAGATAAGAGGTTGGATATCTGTGCCTTGGCAGGAGAGTCAGGGATCTTAGACAAAAGCTTAGTGGTCTGGCCTAACAGGGCTATGGCATATTTAGACATACGAGTTTGGTAATTTACTGCCCTGAATCCTAGGGTAGCGGAGGTATAAACCTTTTTCCCCCCAAGGAGCTCCATGGCCTTACTGTCCTTATCTGTAAGGAGAACTGAGGTGGAGGGAAGCAGTTTTGAAAGCTTATCAGCTGAAACTGATACAATGCCAGGATCTGCAACAGGGCATTAAATTAGAAATTTGGCCCCCTCAGGGACCTTGCAGAAACTGTCAAGGCCTTCAAGGGGCAGGGGGCTGTGATTCATGGTTCACACATGCTGCATTAAAAGTATCCAAAAATGCTGGCAAGACTGGAGGGATAGAGTGTCATTTGCAGAAGTTCATAATACCTTTATTGTACCTCTGACATCTCAATGGAATCCCACTTAAAGAACTCTCTCACTCTGGAAATGGTCTCCCCATTGGTGACGTCCTCACCTGGAAAGTGTGTCTCAGCAGAATCATTCCCTGGGGTGGCATAAACAAGGGGAGATGGCAACTGAGACACATAGGACAGAGAATTCTCTGAAAAGGAGTCAGAGCAATCCTCAGCTTCAGGATGAGGAATATCTTGAGCCTAAGGCCTAGGGCTAATTAATGGGAGAGTCACTGGGGCTGATGAGGGCGTAGCAGGCCTAAGAACCATGAAAGCATTGAAGAGACTCTGAGAAAAGGCCTGCTAGTCTGGTTGGCTCTCTGCAGGAGGAGAAACGTGTTTTGTATTCTGTTTTATTTTCAGGTAAGGCCTAAATGGCATAAGGCCCAAGGTATGTCTATGTAAAACCACGTTCTGTAGCAGTGGAAGGATCCAGCTGGACAGTCAGAACAAGCAGAGGTTGCTCCTCACTGTCAGAAGAAGAAGTCTGGGTTACCTTCACGGATGTCGTTCCTTCCACTCAGAGTTCTGCGGCTTACCAAACAGTACCCACTATACCCATACTGGCGGCTGCCAAACGTTCCTCCATGCTGTCGGCCACAGGAGGGATGTCGGGTAGAGGAGGTGCAGCAACGGATTCAGGTCTAGCAACTTTGGCCTTTTTCTTAAGTGGCTTGACAGGCTGACCAGATGGCCCCTCCATAGCTAACGTTAAGCTTTCAAGATGCTGATTCTCCAAATAAATGTTGAGGCTATGCAGATGGCTGCATAAGGTCTTAGGGAAAAAGGCCTGACAGATGGCGCAGATCTTGTGGTCATGCATAGGCCCTAAATAGAAAAGACAAAGCTCGTTGGCACCGTTATGGGGGATCTGACAACCGCACCTATGCTTTTCCTTCCAGGATGACATGAACCTAAACAGGCATGCAATGACCCAAAAGAACAAAAATGTCCCCAACAGGGTACTTATTTTTGAAAAAGATGATCCAACAGCTGGTACACCAGGAACAGCTGACGGTCAACTGGCAGCAGAGAAGTTCTGAGGTATTGTACATGCAAACGTCATTTTTATGGCCCATGTTCCCTTAGCTAACGTCAGACATCCCACATACCTTTGCAGTGACTAGAAGCTTTTGTATACTGGCCGTACATTCAGGTAGCAAGAGAGGACAACCCCAAAGGTTTGGAATACTGCAACATGAGAATAGAAGGATATAAAGAAGTTATGTACTTACCATAATGCTCCATCAGAGTAGTAGTACTTCATTCGTCTTCAACCTGTGGGTTATGGATCCGTATCGAGATCTGTCACGGCTGCATTTCCAGCATCTGATCAGAGCTCCAAGCTCCTCCCCTTACCCATAATGCCCCATGTCTCCTTCCTCCCTTCAGATCGAGTTTGCTGCCAAAAAACATCACACATTCGCAACCTAATAGCACCTTGCCACAACTAGTAACCTGACAATCCTGAACCCAAGTACAACTAAGGACCTTTCTGATGTAACCATCTCCATACATGGTCAATATCACAGTGACAAGGTGGAGGATGGTTGAAGACAAAGCCTCTCCTGTAAGTCTGTATTTGAACACTCCTCCTGGGTCCATCTCATTTGCTCACAGTGAGATCATGTTCTGAGCCTAGTGTTCACTCTACTTAATACAGAGAGTAACTTGAGAAGGCCAACCCACTTAGGTTCTTCCTTCCTCTCTCCTTGCACATTACTAAAAAAAAAAAAAAAAAAAAGATTGCACTTAATTCATCTGCTTTTACTGCATTTGTGTTTCCTCCTACTTTATTTTGCTTTTGCCTCTTCTTAAAGTACTCAATTTTGTTTATTCTGCTGCATTTATTACTGCTTGGTAGTAGCCTGATTAAATTGTAACTGTTATTCTGTGTCTTTTGGTTTAAGCACTTGGGTTTCATACCAGTTGTTTTACATTAAGAAGGTTTGTGGTCTGCATTGTTGTGGCAGGACAGGTAGCTTACATCCTTCTAAGCTGGGAATTAATTATTGAAGGCTCAGTGTCTGCTATTTTAAAAGTGTGTTAGTTCTGGTTTAAGCACCTGGGCTTCAGGTCAGTTATTCTACATTAAAAAGGTTTGTGGTCTGCACTCTTGTGGGAGGAGAGGCTGGATTCTGCCCTTCTGAGCTGGGAATTTCTGGTCACAGGCTTATTGTGCCTGCTTATTTGAACTGTTTCTTTCTGAAATTGCTGTGCCATGTTGCTGTAGCAGAGCCCAGATTTAGGCCTGCTGAATCTAGCTTTGTCTGTATAATTTGAGCACTGATCCAGGCCATCCTTTTTGGAGAAGGTTCCCCTGCACCCTAGTGGCAGGAGTGTGCAGTAAGAACTTGTCTGATTGAAGACTGCTGGAACAGGGCTCAGTTTTGAGCTTTTTTCTGGTTAATTGTGTAACTTGTTTAAATCAGTTTGTTTTCTATTGTTTTATATACATAAAAATTTGCACTTTACTCATCTGCTTTTACTGCATTCGTGTTTCTTCCTAATTTATTACTAGGGGCATTGACTGCATCTCTGATTTTTGATGTATAACAATAAGTATCCTTTTCTGTGCATTTAAAGTGTTTTTTTGATTGTATCCGCTTTATTTTCTGAAAAAAAATAAACAAAAAAAAATATACTTGTTCCCACCTTTCTAAGCTAGTATAGTCCAGTTTTCAGGTTAGTGCTAAATTCAGGGCTGTGTTACAAATCACTGTGTTTGCCCACATCTTGGCGAGAATGACGTTTCTCTGTTCACCTGTGATACAGGGGAGCTTTCAGCAGCCTATCTGTCCCTGGAGGAGTGGTTTCAGCCCAGACATAAGTAGTTTATTGGCCATTTTGGGCTAATTTCTCTCTCTTTCATTTCCCGGCTATAAAAAATAAATTTGCTCAGTTTTGCGTGCCGGGCAGCACCGGTTAGCTAGGGTATAAATATTCCTGGCTCCACAAAGTATTTGCTTCAATTTTTCCCTTGGAACTAAGCAAACTTTCAACTCAAGCCATTCATTTCTCAAGCACTTATAAACCCTAGCACAAGACCCCTCTATACTGTACAGAAGGACAAGGCTCTCTATTCGACCTTACCAGCCAATCAGTAAAACAGTTCACTGCACCTATCCAAGCATGTCCAAAGAGCAGTTTCAGGTGTACTCTTCAGTCCAACTGGTGAATCTGGGCATTTTGAAGCAATGTTACAACTGCCTCAAGTACGCAGACAACCCTCTCCTCCTACCACCAAACATTAATACATGCGAGAGATGCAATTATACAGCCAAACTGGAGGCTAAGCTCTCTCAACCCAAGTCTGGGATCAGACAGTCAAGAGGAGAAAGGAAATACTTGCATCACACCACCAGTCTCACATAGACCGATTAAACCAGCACCGGCAAAAAACACACATAAATACACAAAAACATACTCGGAGGCTCTAAATAAAAATCTGCAAAAGCAACAGAGACCTTCAAAGCAGACATCCAAGCAACCTCCACCCCCTCAACACAAACCATAAAACACACACTTCACAAAACCAGTGTGCCATGCAATCACAGCCCTTAAGGCAAAATAACATACCCAACACACTAGTAATAGGTGACTCAATAATCAGGCACACTGATGTCCCACTCACTAGGCTGAATAAGGAGAAGGTTACTGTTAGCTGCCTGTCGGGTGCCAGGATCCACTACATAACACAAGCATTCAGGTCACTCCAGAACAAGTACAAATACGACTCTGTCATTGTCCATGTTGGTGTGAATGACCTGAGCCATACCTCCCTGGACTACATAAAAAGAGACATGGAAGAGCTCTCTGATCACGTAGCCCAGGCCGGTATGACCCTGACCCTGAGTAGCATCCTGCCCTCACCAAGAATGATACCACAGTATGAAGAAAAAATTATCAATTTCAACAATTGGCTAAGTTTCTGGTGTCATTCAAAGGGGATCCAGTGTCTGTCTGCCTGAGATGACATGCTTGACAAGCCACGCTGCTTCACTAGAGACTGCTTGCACCTGTCACCCTTAGGCTTTCGAATACTGTCCAAGGCTCTTGCCACCTCCATAGTGCCTTTTTTAGGCAAGGCTCAAAAGACAAACCCACTGCCGTAAATAGCACAAGTAACAAAAAACTGAGGGTAATGCTACTCAATGTTAGAAGTCTAAACCTCAAAATGCACACACTCGAGGCACTCCTCAGTATGGAGAAAATCGATATATGTGCAGTAACAGAAACCTGGTTTAAGGCTCCAGAGAGCACCCCAGCACTACCAGGCTACAACTCATACCATACATTTCAGCCACAGAACCCAGACCGAAATACAAAAGGCGGGGGAGTATCCATATTCATCAAGGATACGCACACCTCCAGGTTAGTGGCACAGCACGATGCTTCAGAGATCATCCACGTGCAACTAACAATGGGCAAAACTGCAATTCAAATTGTAGCTCGTTACAAATCACCAACCATGTCCCAGGGCCCCCATTCAGCATTTCTGGAAACACTGGGAAACATAAAGGTCCTACCAAATACGCTAAAATTGGGTGATTTCAATTACCCAAACATTAACTGGGAGAACTACTCCATTACTAACTCCCTTGCCCAACATTTCCTAGAATTTATAAACTCAAATGCCCTGGTTCAACTGGTCAACACTCCCACCAGGGGTGACAACATATTGGACCTGGTTGTCACCAACATGGGTGACCGGTGTTTCACACTGGAGATAAACCCCTCGCTGGATAGATCCGACCATAAACAAATCACTCTGGATATCCGCATTCCGCCCCCACCCCCGGACAAGGAAACCACCATGAAAACTTTTCAACAGAAAACTTCACATTACTTGAAACCGAGGTGGAAAGTTTCAAAGCCCCCATGCTAAAGAATAATGCTGTCAAAGCTGCAAAATCCTTTACTAATGCATTCTATGGGCACCTACAAGAATGCATGGATCATGCTACCCCAAACAAAACCAAGAATCACTCCTCCAAGAAAAGGAAACCAGTCTGGTAGACCCCTGTCATAAACTAGCTATACAATAGAAGGAAACTAGTACAGAAAAGAGTAAAATCCCAAGAAGGGAAGACATCCCTGATCAGTATTAGCAAGAATCCTCATAAAATCATCCAAGGCCAGCTTCGAAAGAAAAATAGCCAAGGACTCCAAAGATAACCACAAAGCACTCTTTAGCTATGTCAAGAATCTAAGTGGCAATGCTCAGATCTGCTCGGAGTTGGTGCAGAATGGCAAAAAATGTACTGAACCAACAGATATCGCCAACATCCTGGCAGACAGTGCAAACGTCACACTCCTCTCACCCCCAAAAAGGGCCCATAACCATACCAGAAGAATGTAGAGCCTCTGAAATCACAGACACTCAGGTTAAAACAGCCCTGTTCAAAGCCAAAAACACAGCATCAACAGGACTGGACGGTGTCCCAGGCTGCGTCCTACATGAGCTCAAAGACGAACTAACCCGTCACCTAAACACACTGTTCAAACTCAGCCTCTCCACGGGCTACGTACCCATATAGTGGCGCACAGCGACAGTTATTCCACTCCACAAAGGTGAGACACACCAGACCCTGGGAACTATTGTCCTATAAGCCTGACTAACTTGGTATGCAAGGCTATGGAGCGCATCATCATGGAACTCATTAACAGAGACATTGGGAACCTCCAAACACTGGACCCTACTCAGTTCGGCTTTGTTAAGGGCAGATCATGCCTCCTAAACCTGGTGGGCTTTTTTGAGACAGTTACCAAGGATATAGACGAGGGAATGGTGGTACACACAGCCTACCTAGACCTCGCAAAGGCCTTCAACACCATTCCCCATTCTGGTATTATAGACAAGCTCACCAGTCTGAACATAAACCCCAACGTCACAAGATGGGTTGCCAACTGGTTCACGGACAGAACCCACATGTTGAGTGTTGCGGGAGCTAGGTCCGACTCTAAACCAGTTACAAGTGGTGTTCCCCAGGGCTCAGTCCTAGGACCCCTCCTGTTCGGCAAATACTTCTCAGAGGTACAGGCAAGCACAGGAGGACTATGGCTAACCAAGTTCATAGACGACTGTAAACTAGGGGCTATAACCGTCTCTCCAGCTGACACAGACATCCTCCAAAAGGGTCTCACTAAGACAGACACCCGGTGTCAAAATCCTGGCCTCAAGCTAAATGCCAAAAAGGGCATAGTCATCCCCTTTGGAAAAAACAAAGTACCCACAAACTACCACATAGGTGGTAGTCCCTTAAACACGGAAGACGTAATAAGGGATCTGGGGACCCAAGTAGGTAGTAATCTCACCTTTGATAATCACATTGCCAAAGTGGTTAGAAAATCCTTCTATGTGGCCCACCTAATCACAAAAGGGTTCTCAGCCAGATCAAAAGAGGTCATTGTGCCCCTCTACTTATCACTTATCAGACCCATCACAGAGTACAACACCCTATTTGGGATGTACCTTACAAGACACCTGCAAAAGCTGGAAAGACCACAGAAGTACCTCACCAAGAGGATCACTGGCCTCAAACAGATGCCCTATGCAACTCAACTGAAAATACTCCAGCTGTACTCGGTTGCATACCACCTACTCAGAGGTGATCTCTGCCTGACATACAAGGTCATGTTCAACCCAGAATTGATGGACATGCTCCACCTAAAGAAAATCATATCCCCTCGAGCCACATGCTCTAGGGATTTAAACCTCACCACAACAATAAATAGGACGTGCTGGTGGGATAGATTCCTGTCCCAGAGACTTTCCATGCTTTGGAACAAGATTCCAATCTACATTAGACAGAGCTCCTCACTAACACTCTTCAAGAGAAACCTTGACGAGTGGATGGGAAACAGAAACTTTACCCTGGGGGATCACTTCAGTGGCTCTGCCGGACAGAGGCATAGGGAACTAATCTAAGGGGGTGGCGAAAGCCAACATATTCTGGCTAGACTTATAAATGCCTTTGGGCAGATAGCCTAGTACCTACCTATGAACCTATGAAGTACAACTACTCAGATGGAACATTATGGTGAGTACATAACTTCTTTATCTGAAGTAGTTGGCTTCATTTGGTCTTCAACCTTTGGGACAGAGTCCCCAGCTACCAAACACCTGGGTCGCCCTCATGGAAGGATATTCCTGAGCACTGCAGAGCCAAAGGATGCCCTGTTCCTGGATACAATATCCAATTTGTAATGAGAAATGAAGGTACAAGATGAGGACCAAGTAGCTGCAGAAAAGATATCATCCAGCGAAACCCTTGACCAGAAAGCAGCTGAAGAAGCCATAGACCTAGTCAAATGCACTGTTACCTGCCCTGAAGGGGAAATTCTTTTAGCAGAGTAGGCTGGATTAATGCATTGTGAAATCCAATAAGCAATTGTTACTTTGGAAATTGATTTGCCTAAGAAAGGTTTGCAATAAGAAACAAGTAACTGATCTGATTTACAAAAGGTTTTCATCCTGTGCAAGTAAAATCTAAAAAAATGGAAGATTGGTTGTCTGATTGATATTTGCTTCTGATGCTACTTTAGGAAAAAAGGAGGGGTTGGTACGCAAGGACACTCTGTCTTTGTGAAAGATCATATAAGGAACCTTCATGAATAAGACATGAAAGTTCCGACACCCTCTTGGCAGAACTAATGGTGACCAGAAGTGCAGTCTTCCAAGATAAAAATTGTAAATCTACAGAAGCTGAGGGTTCAGGGGGGGGGGGGCACTAAAGCCTGAAGTACCAAAGTAAGGTCCCACGGAGGTGTAGGATCCTTCACTGGGGGTCTAAGAAGAAAGGTACATTTAAGGAAGGTCTTACAAAGTTTAAAAGAAGCCAAGGATGATACGTCTTCCCCCACTTGAAAGCTGGAAATAGCTGCCAATTGGACTTTGACTGTGGAGGAACTGGAACTCTGATGAAAAATTCCCGCCAAAAACTCAAACTGCAGGCACAAGGGCAGTAAAAGGATCTAATGCACGCTGCAAAGCCCACATGGAAAAATGTATCCACTTGCTACGATAAACCTTTCTATTGGAAGACTTGTGAACCGCCATCAGAATATTCTTAACTGGGGATGATAAACCTGGAATCCTGACAATCACGGGAACTGGAGCAGCCAAGCAGTGAGCTTCAGACTGTCCAGGTCTGGGTGAGGAATCCTTGAGGAATAAGAAATAAGATCCGGGACTGGATCCAACATCCATGGTGGAACTATGTGAGACAATAGGGAGGGAAACCAAACTTGGTGAGGCCAAAATGGGGCGATGAGGATCACAGTGCTCCCCAACATGTGAGCTTTCTGAAGAAACTTCGAAATGAGGGGTAGTGGGGAATAAGCATACAGAAGACCAGGAGGCCAAGCATGGACCAGTGCGTCTCTGGGGGCTCCCTCCCCCGAGGGGGGGGGGGTCGGAGCGAAGAACTTGCTGCATTTCGCATTGGAAGGAGATGCTAAAAGATCACAACAAGGACGATCCCACTTTAGAAATATTTATTCTGCCACTGAAGGATTCAGAAACCGCTCGTAAGGCATCAGAACAGACCTGTTGAGCCTGTCCGTGAGAATGTTGGACCGCTCAGGGATGTGCGTTGCCACCAAAAAATGGCTGGTAGAGATCACCCATTCCCACACTCTCATGGCTTTGCGACGTAAGGGATAAGATCTGGTTCTCCCCCTGTTTGTTGATGTACCAGACTACCGACATATTGTCGGGTCTGAATTGCAATTGTCCCCAGAGGGAGATGGGCACGAAGGGCCTGCAACGAAAGAAGAACCACCTTCATCTCTACGACACTGATATGCAAGCTGGTCTCGGTTGGGGAACACGTGCCTTGGACCATCCTTCCTAAGCAATGCCCCCCCCCCCCCAACTGGGAAGCGTCCATGGTCACTGTGGTTTTGGGAAAGAATTAAATAAAAGGGCGCCCCCTGATTAGATCGGGGGATTGAATCCACCATCGAAAAGAGTCCCTGCATACTCGGGAGATTCGAACGGGATATGACAATGGCAGATCCAACAGGGACCATTGAACAGCAAGCATCCACTGGAGAATCCACATGTGAAAGCACCCTAGGGGTAATAGATTGATCGTGGCTGCCACAGACCCCAACGACCTTAGTACTGTTTCTGCTGTCGGAACTTGGGCTTGAAGAACGTATAAAACATGTCATTTGAGACTGTATATCCTGTCTGGGGTGAAGAAAACTTTCATTTGGATCGTATCCAACCGAGCCCCAATGAGGTCTAAGATCTGAACAGAGGCCAGTGATGACTTGTTGAGATTGATGGTGATGCCTAGTCTTTTCTCTAGCAAGAGGAAATGGTTTCCTTGGTAAAGTTGATGCTTGGAGGGGGCAGGGAAGAACCAATCGTCCAGGTAAGTGAAACCCTGGGGGCTGTGGTGAGACCAAAGAGAAGGGCTCTGAACTGATAATGACTGGCTCCTAGCCAGAAGTGGAGAAACCTCCGGGAGCACCTGTTCATCTTGATATGATAGTATGCATCCCGGAGGTCAATCGAGTACATCCAATCATATGCCCGCAGAAAGGGCACGATGGACTGAAGGGTGACCATCCAAAATTTAGGCTTGGCTACTGACAGGTTCAAGGTGGAAAGATCCGGAATTGGTCTTAAGTCTCCCATTTTTCTTGGCACTAAAAAGAACCTGTAATAGATGCCTGATCTGGACTGGTCTCGGGGGACAGCCTGGATGACTTGTTTTCCTAGCAGCTTTTCTATTACTATACCTGCTTCCTCCTTTTGCGTGGGTGGAACGTCCAAGGAGGTGCTTCGGTGGTCATGGTGGTTCGTTGAATGGGATGGAATATCCTCTGGATATAATCTGCAACACCCAATGATCTGTTGTTATGGACTCCCATGCTGCTGGGTGAAGCAATAGTTGACCACCGACTGCCTTCAGAGATGAGCAGTCGGGCAGCCCTTTAGGACTGCTGCCCGAGTTTGTCCGAGAAAGGTTCTCGGGACCCAAAATTTCTTGGACCCCCCTGCTCCTAAGGTGGCATCTATCATAACCCCCTCTGCCTTTGGGGGAAGGTGAGTCCAGAGTGTCCTGGGAAAACGCCGGAGACATCCGGAGCCACATCTTCTTCGTCCCTCTCAGATTCCTTGAGAAGGATCTTTGAGTGGAGAAGCGCATCTTGATGGCATACGGTTGTCTTCCCATCCTTCTCACTCTGGACCAATGTCTCTTTGACTGACTTCCCAAAAAGGGAAGAACTGTCATAAAGGGCGTTTGTAAAGGACGCCTAGAAAAGTTCTGAGAATTGACAAAGACGGAGCCAGGCAGGGCACCTAATGGCAATGCCAGTACCGGATGCCCTAGCAGCTCCCTCCATGGCATGGGAAAGAAGACGCATGGACGTATTTGCCACAGACTTGAGAGTGGCCATCCATGCGGAGAATGTCTTTTTATCCCATGCCGACATGGACTCCGGGGTCGAATCAGCGATCTCCTTAACCAAGTCTCACTGCAGTCGAACGATGTGTGCCATGCAGCTCAGCGCTCTTACAGAGAAGGTCACTGAAGCATACACCCACTTTCCAAAAAGGTCCATTGCCCTGGACTCTCGGTCAGGATGAAAGTACAGTTTTGTACCTACCATAAATGTAGATGTCCGATAGGTATGCATCTGCAGTCCTAACATATGGGTTGTCCTGCCTCAGGCAGCCCTTCGGTCGGCCGGATTCCAAAGTCTGGGTCTGGCCTCGGCTGATGTCGCACTTCATCCGACGTCATAGCTGCTGTTTATTGGGTATAAAGGCATCAGCCCACGCCATTTTCCTCAGTGTTTCTTGCCCCGGATGCCAGGTGCCCTCTAGTAAGGCTAAATTTGTATAAATGCAAATAATTCCAAACAGTAGAGAGCAAACAATATAAAAACATATATATATATATATATATATATATATATATATATATATATATACACATATATACAAACAAATACACCATAACAACTTCCCCCAGCTAGCTAAAAGATGGGTAAGTACCCTAGGAGTACCACAGAGGGGAAGGAGGGTGGGTAATCCTGACTGCAGATGCATACCTATCGGACATCTACATTTATGGTAGGTACAAAACTGTACTATGTCCTTCAAGGATGCATCTGCAGTCCTAACATATGGGTAGAATACCATAGCCAAACTGGGGGAGGAGGCACTAAGATAAAGATGGTGTAGTTAAGATCCCCTGCAAAACAGCAGTTGCAAAACCTGCTCGGGATCTAGAGTATAAAGGAAGATTGTAATGCTTGGCAAATGTATGCACGGAGCTCCAGGTAGCAGCTTCTAAAATGTCTTTGGTAGCCACTCCTCGTAGGAAAGCTGTAGTGGTGGCTGTAGCTCTTGTGGAGTGAGGTCTGATATTATCAGTTGTTGTCTTTCCATGAAAAGAGTAACAAAAACAAATGCAATTTCATATCCATTTTGAGATTGTCTGTTTTGAAATTGCTTTTCCTTGCATTCCTGTTGCATATGCTACCAAAAGCTGGTCAGTTTTTCTGCTGGTCTTAGTTCTGTCCAGATAGTAGCGTAATTGTCTGTGCACATCCAAGGTATGTAGCAGTCTTTCCCCCCTGTTCTGTGGGTTGGGGAAGAATGTAGGTAAATGAATCGCTTGGTTCAATGATACTCTGGAGACCACTTTTGGCATAAACGTAGGGTTGGTTCTCAGAGAGACTCTGTCCTGATGGAAGATAAGGAAGGGTTGTACTGCCATTAATGCTTGTAACTCAGATACCCTTCTTGCTGAAGTGATTGCTAGTAGGAAAGCAGTTTTCCAAGACAAGAATTGTAATTCTGCTGTTGCTGCTGGTTCAAAAGGGGGAAGAGTTAACTTTTCCAGCACAAAGTTGAGGTCCCATGTAGGTAAAGGTGGTTTCCTTGGAGGCTTTACATTTTTGATTCCTCTCAAGAACTGCCTGAGTAGAGGATGAGAGAAGACAGGAGGATCCAAGTTGTATGCTGCTGAAATTGCTGATGCATGGATCTTAATGGAGGAGTAAGACAGGCCATTATGGAACAGCTCTGCTAAATATTCCAGGATATGTGCTATGTTTGCCAAAGAGACATTTTCTCCCTTTGCTGCACTCCAGATGAGGTATCGTTTCCACTTGGCTGAATAAGTCTTCCCTGTGGAGGGTCTGCGTGCCTCCAGGATAATATCCTTAACCCTCTGAGATAAGTCTGGGTTGTTTTGTTTTATGCAATGTTCCAAGCAGCTAGCTACAGTGTTTTCAAGTTTGGATGTAGGATCTTGTAGTTGTCCTGTGTTAGTAGTAAGGGACATAGAGGTAGATGCCATGCGTGTGTCCGAGACATGCTTCTCAGTAGTGGGTAACAATGTTGCTTCGGCCAGTCTGGAGCTATCAGGATTACCGTTGGTTTATCCTCTTTGATCTTCAGTAGAACTTTGTACATCAAGGGAAGAGGTGGAAATGCATATGCTGTCAGGTTTTTCCAGCTGAAGGAAAGGGAGTCCACCCTCCAAGCAAGTGGGTGGTATGCTCTTGTGCAGAATTTCTTCAATTGGTGATTGTGTGGGGAGGCAAACAGGTCTATCTGTGGTAGTCCCCATTTCTCTGTTATGGCTTTGAAGATATCTGGATGCAGCATCCATTCGTGAGCATCCGTGGTAGTTCTGCTTAAGGTGTCTGCTAGAGAATTTTCTTTTCCTGGTACAAATCTGGCCTGAAGTTGAATGTTGAGGTTCAGGGCCACATTCCACAGGTCCATTGCCATCCGGCATAGAGGATATGAATGTGTACCTCCCTGTTTGTTGACGTATCACATGACTGTGGTATTGTCCGTCCTTATCAGCAGATGACCCTGTTGAAGGAGTGGTCTGAATGCCTGGATCGCATATTTCACTGCCAGCATCTCCTTTAGATTTATGTGTAGATTCAGCTGGTCTTGGGTCCATAGGCCTTGTATACACTTGTCCACCATGTGAGCCCCCCATCCTAGGTCTGAGGCGTCCGTGGTGATGGTCTGGCTTGGCTGTGGTTTGTGGAAAGGCAAGCCTCTGTTCAACTGACAGGCCTGAGCCCACCACAGGAATTCTTGCTTCAGGCATGGAATTATTGGAATCTGGTCTTCTAGACTGTGCTGGTGTTGAGACCATACATTCCTTAGGTACCATTGTAACTTTCTCATATGTAGCCTGGCATGCGGAATCAATATTATGCAGGATGCCATGTAACCCAGGGCTTGCAGGACTTTCCTTGCAGTAAGCTGAGTTTGTTTTGTTAATGACATGAAATAGCCTGGTAGTTGCTTTTGTTTTTCTTCTGTGAGAAAGGCCATCTGAGTTGATGTGTCCAGTTCTGCCCCCAAGAATGTTATCCTTTGGGATGGTACTAGTCTTGACTTCTGCATGTTGACTGTGTATCCCAAGGCTTGCAGCAGTTGTATGACATTTTCCAAATCTTTTGTTAATTTTGCCTTGTTGTCCGCTTGTATTAGGCAGTCGTCCAGGTATGGGTAAATTTGAATTCCCTGAAGCCTGCAATGAGCAATTACTGATGCCAGGCATTTCGTGAATACTCTGGGCGCAGTAGATAAGCCAAAGGGCAATGCTGAGAATTGATAATGCTCTGATCCTGCAAGAAATCTGAGGTATCTTCTGCAATCTGGTCGTATAGGGACGTGCAGGTATGCCTCCTTGAGATCTAGAGTCACCAGCCAAGACTCCTTGCCCAGCATGGGAAGAAGCTGCTGGAGGGTCAGCATTTTGAATTTTGGAACGTTGAGGTATGTGTTCAGTGCGGACAAGTCGAGAATAGGTCTCCACTGATTTTCTTTTCTTGGTACTAGGAAAAGCCTGGAGTAAAAACCTTGGCCTTGTTCCATAGGTGGCACCTTTTCTATAGCTCTCATCCTTAGTAAGTTGTTGATTTGTCTTAGAGCGTCTGTTTTTTGGCTTGGTGGTAGGTTTGACATTCCCCTCTTTTTTGGTAGAGTGTGGAAGTGAAACCTGTAGCCCTTGTCTACTGTTTGTAAAGTCCATTTGTCTCCTGTAATGTAATGCCAGTTGTCTGAAAATAAAGCTAGCTTTCCGCCCAAGGGAGCTTCCAGTTGTTCCCTGGTAGGCGGTATCAGAGCCAAGTCATTGTGTCTGTCCTGTGGAAGTGGTTGTAGTTGAATCTGTGGCAGTACTTCTGTGATTGGTAGGTTGCCACTGACGTCCCCTGTAGGCACCCCTAGATTGATTTCTGCCTCTTGGGCGTCTATTTCTGCCTCTCTGTGCTCTGGAGCTGTCTGGAAAGGACCAATTCTTCGAAGGCCAATTTCTGCTAAACCTCAGAGGTTGGACCTGTAAGAAATCCTTGACTGTTTGGACAGATTTTGCTTTTTCTTCCACCTTCTTTAGAACCTCCTGTGCAGGGGAGCCAAACAAACTTAGTTTCTCCATGGGAGCATTTAGGAGTTTTGATTTAACATGGTCTGGTAAAGATTGTTCTTTTAACCATGCATGTCTTCGAATCACTGTTCCAGTCATAGCTGATCTAAAGGAAGCCTCCAGTGCATCATAGCCACATTTTAAGAAATGGTTACTGACCTGCTGAGAGTTATGTACCAAATCCTGAAGAGACTTGCAGTCTATAGGTTCAGGAGAGGACAGTTTTTTATTTAGCTGGTCTAACAAAAATTCCTGATACTGAATCATGTGAAATTGACAGTTTAAGGCCCTAGCCGAAAGAGCAGCAGAAGTATAAACTTTTTTACCCCATCTCTCTAATGCTCTAGACTCCCTATCAGAGGGGAGAGGGTTTTTGGCAGAAGCAGCTGCCACACATTTCGGGCCCTGTGAAATGGTTTCGGGGTCTGCAACAGGAGCCTTATACAAATGGTAGTGTGTGCCCGGGACCCTGTAATATCTATCAGGCTTGGCAGGGGCTGGGGGAAGAGAATCAAGAGCAGTACAGGCATCATTAAATGCATCATCAACTACTGTTAGTACTGGAGGAATGGCTAAAGGCCTATGCTGTGGTAAGTGTAAAAAAGTCCTTAGCCTTTTCCTTGAATCTGAAAAATCCTGGCCCTGTCATTGGAAATGCTCCCTCATAGCATGTAAGGTTTCCCCAAAAGAAAATTCTTCAGGAGGAGAAGCAGAAGGAATGGAGTCGTCTGCATCAGAATCCTCATAAGGAGAATATGGGCCTTCCTGAGGGTCAGTAATGTCCGAATCCTCCGAGGAATAGTCTGTAGAGACAGGTTCCGGGGGTTCAGTCCTAGGCCTCTTATCTGAAGGGGGCTGAGAGGCCCTGTCTGGGTGAGGTTGGGATCCCCTGATCAAAGAAATGAGATCCTCAGCCAGGCTGAGTATTTGAGAACTAGAGGTAGGCCTATGTGGTGGAGTTTTAGCAGGTAAGGCCTTACAAGATTTAGCTGCTTTAGCCCTGGCAAAAGCCTTGATGGACATAGAAGCAGGGGGTCTAGCAGCCCCACGTGCAGGGGTAGATATGTCTAAAGGAATAGTATCTGACAAATCCTGGGTGCCTGCTTCTGTAGCAGTAATTTCAGTAGCAGATTCAACCATGCTGTGTGAGGCCTCGGCTATAGGAGGCATGCTTTCGGCCGAAGGAAGAACCGAGCGCTCAGTTTCAGCCGAAACCGAGACACTCGCGGTTGGCCTAACTGCGGTTTCAGCCGAAACCGCGGATCGCGAGTGTCGGTCCTTTTCCTTGCGCTTTTTAGCTATTTGTGTAGCCGGAGTCTCCGACGGCATTTTATAAGCAAAAGCGGGACCAAAAAACTCCTCTGCAAACTCCGACCGACGTCTAAGTGTCCGTCGGTTGAAGGAAGCACAGGCTAGACAAGCTGATACGTCGTGGTCTGGGCCTAAGCAAGGAAGGCAGTAAGAGTGGAAATCCTTATGAGGTATTTGTTTCCCACAAGTTAAACAATTATTTACTTTTTCTGACATCGGCTGAGGCAAGAAAGAGTCCCCAATGGGGTACTTAGCTTTTTAGAAGTCTTCGGTAGTAGAAATCTCTGGATCTGACCGACCGGCACTTGCGAACAGCTTCTGCTTCGGGCACCACGCGGCAAGAAAGACTGAGGAAAATGGCGTTGGCTGATGCCTTTATACCCAATAAACAGCAGCTATGACGTCGGGTGAAGTGCGACATCAGCCGAGGCCAGACCCAGACTTTGGAATCCGGCCGACCGAAGGGTTGCCTGAGGCAGGACAACCCATATGTTAGGACTGCAGATGCATCCTTGAAGGACATCCACAGAGCTCTCCTGCATGAGCTCTTTCTTGGTGGCAGCTGCCACAACCATAACATCCACGGGGGATCCCTTGTTCCAATAAGCCCTGTCTAAAGAGTGACTAAGCACTTTATCCGGGCGCTTAGGGATAGGCTCCATAGTGGTCGGTTCCTTCCATGCCCCAGATGTTATGAGATCCACCAAAGGATCCATGGGAGGGGACACCCAAGAAGTAGATGGGCCTGTGCTGAATGCCTCCATGTTCCTTACACATTCGTTTGCGAGGAAACCCCTCAGTGGGACTTTCTGGGGAGGACTCGCAAACCTCCTGCTGCTTCCTTGGGGGAGCTTCCTGAGGCAAAATGGGCACAGGATGTCACTGAGATGCAAGATGGTTGGGACCACACCCAAAGCAGAGGGAGTCGGGATGGAGTCAGAGGACGAGATGGTCAAGGGCCTCAATGACACTGAAAGAACCCTCTCCACCACATCAAAGGCTGAAGGGGAACGGACCTTCTGGGAAATACTAGCTGGAACTGTTCCCCTCTGACCTGACAGGAGTGTCAGAACCGAGATTCCAGGAGCCAAGACACCAAGGGAAGTACTATGCTCCAAAAGGCACAGAGCTGACAGCAATCCCTTGGATCCGACCCTAAGACTACAGCTCCGACTCGGTCAGATCAGACACGCTCAAGGTAATAGCTGGCATCGAGGTAGATGATACCGTCGGCGCCGACCCCCTGACCCTGAAGGTCCTTGGATCCAGGGTCTCTGAAACCGGTGGTCAGATCAGAGAAAGAGGTATCAGTGTAAAAAAGGACTGCGAGCTCCCCCCTCCAGAGGGAGAGGGTGCTGGCAAGACCCCACAACTGGATTTGGGTGCAGATAAATCTCTGCATCATCTTGTCCATCTCTGCTTCACTGAGGCTCCAGGTGGAACAGGAGGATGGTGCCACAAAAACTGGTTGAGAATGCCAGTGAGGGGGAGACCTAACTGGTGACCAGGCCCGTGATTCATCCGGCTCAGGGTAGAACCTTAGGGATTGAAGCTGGGGCGATCCGGGCCTAGTTGGAGTTCTAACTTTGGCTGGCGGGCCAGGCGGGGCTGAGTGGCCTGGAGACTGCTTCCACGGCTTGTCTCTCTCTTGATCTTCTCCCCTTCCCCGGACCTCTTGGCGGGAGTTTGAGTCCCAGAAGCTGGGGAAGAAGAAAACACAACTGCTGTCCCTGAAGAGGGGAGCACAGGAGCTACCACCCCGAGGAGGGAAGTAGTCCTTTTAGGATTAATTTGCTCCTACTGTCCTTCAGTGCTCTGGGATTGAACCCAGCACAGATAAGACAGGAGGTCTAAAGGTGCACCGTGCCCAGGCACACTACACACAGAGTGCGGCCATCAGCTGGGGAAAGCTTATGGCCACACACTGTGCACTTCCTGAATGCTACTTTAGGGGCTTCAGACATCCCTAAATAGGTCAGGCACACTCCCATATGCACAGAAAAGGAGATAGGTCGAAAGGGAAAAAACGGAAGTTTTTTTTTTTTTTTTTTTTTTTACCGACGACCGTCACGGGAAGGGAGAGGATAGAAAGTGAGAGACAAAAACTTTAAGGTAAAAAAAGTGTCAAAAGGATCAAAAAACAACACTTACACTACCAACTGTACAGCTAGAGTTCGGACTATGCTGTTTTTCAACCGGCAAATGAGATCTGAAGGGAGAAAGGAGATGGGGGAACTATGGGTAAGGGGAGGAGCTTGAAGCTAAGATTAGATGCTGGAAATGTGGCTGTGATGGATCAGATACAGATCCATAACCCACAGGTTGAAGACCAAATGAAGTCAACTACTTCAGCTCTATCATTATGGTGAGCACATAACATTCATATCTCAGTGTTAACTTTTTTTGCCTACTTCAACCTTTGGGACAGGTTATCCCGCTACCATAAAATCCTGGGAGATATTAAGGGATGATATTCATGAAAGTGGTGGAGCCAAAAAGATGTACTTGATCTCGATTGTAGATCTAACTTGTAATGGAATATGAACATCTGTGTGATGAACGGAGATACTGCCAGCACAGCTATGTGGAATTTTTGTAAATAATTGTATGTCATTTGTGAATATCAACATGATTCATATAAGATACTTTTGTTACAAATGCATTAGAACTGCATGTTATGTGTATATCAAACTTGTTTGTACATTCATGTGTTGAAAAGGGTTTTTGCAAAATGCAGGTGTTTAAATTGGATCCACAGGTGTGCCCTACTGGAAGAGAACAGAAGTGTACATGCACTATTATAACTGTATACATTTTAACAGTGGAAACAGGAATACAGGAGGTTAACTTCAGAAAAATAGCTGAAATTAAATTACTTTATGGCACTTAGAGACAAAATGTCTATATTAGAGAGCTCTCTGTATTACCTTTAAGGTGAAATAATTACTAGTTTTGAAATGTGAAGGAATGCAAGTGTTTTATGGCTTCCAGCAACTGCCAAAGATCTGAGGTCTATGTATTTTCACAGGTAGATGCTAAATACTGCTAGCTTCCAACAGTGGGGGTTTCACCTGGGATAGAGTCGGATGACAAGAAATTATGTCATTCTTAAAGCTATCCCAGCAGTAATATTGGAGTTATTAATCCGAGTTGGAAGATCCATTCACCACATCTGCCTTGCTCTTAAGTAAGTTAACTAGAGTATAGTAATTCTCGGAGATTCAGTCAGGAATATAGTGAAACAGTTTAAATGTTAGTTTTTTTCTATTTTATTTATTTATTTATTTAATTTGAGCCTATCCTGCAATGTTGTTTAAAATGTTTCCTGTGGTTTTTAACTCTGATGTCACTGGGACTGTATATTTAGTATTGACTTGTTCTTTTACTATTTATTATTAAATATATTTAAACCTTTCATTGTGCTGATCTGTCTAGAGATATTTAAGTTTTGAGAGTATTTGCATATTTATTTGGTGACACTGTGGGCCACTACTACTAGCCTTGTTCTTGGTCAAACTACCATTTGTATTAATATTAATATTAAACAGTAACATTGGACACCCTTTGTTAAGGGCCTTAAAGTAGCTGATAAGGAGTTGGCTGTTGGCATTGATAACTACCTTACAGTCTGGGCATAGTTAGTAAACATGTGTCAGCCTTTCCCAAATATATATATATATATATATATATATATATATATATATATATATATATATGTGTGTGTGTGTGTGTGTGTAAATCAAACCTCAAAGAATGTGCATGTCAGAGACGGGAAGCACTGGCTGGACAGAGAGGGAGCTGGAGGTCTTGGATTGGCCACCCAGCTAAGATCTCGTCTATAGCTGTGCCAGTGGGGAGTCTTCAATGGGAAGTCTTATTGGGGTTCTGGAGAAAGAGGGAGAAATCATCCCCGGACTGACTGTGGTCTCTGTGTGCTCTTAAGGGAAATTGCACTTGATGCAGAGTGCTACATCTGGAAATACTGTGTGTGTACCTGTTATCCTAGTGTACGTCCCCCACTGTTGCCAGTGGTGAGATCTGCGGCGCCTTGATTATTGGTTCAGTGTTGGATCATCACACTGTGGACAGTGAACCAAGTTGCTGCAGCACAGTTTTCATGAATAGGAACTCTGCTCATCACTGGCTTTAGTGGAAAAGCTCACTAAGACTCTGACACTGCTTGTTGTGAGGGGAAAGGCTGGATTGTTTTTGCTTTCTTGTATGGTGCACTGCTTCACTGCCTTCTTCTGTTTTACATATTGTGAATTATTTTCCTTTACATTGTGTTTTACTTGCATTCTGCTTTTAATAGCATATTTAAACTAGGAAAGAGACCACAGCTCCCTCTCTCTCATGAATCGCACATAAATTGAGTGTTTTCCCACCCTGGTGCTGTTGGGTTTTTAAACTCAACTGTCTTTCTAGTTGCCTGCCCCTTATGTTAACATGACTACACATTTCCTTACCTCTCCTCTTCATTGGCTATTGTGAGTAAGCACAAAATTATCATTTTGGGAAATCATTCCACTTCAGCTATTTAAATTTATTGGCCACCCTCCTGTATTCCAGAGGGCTAGAATGCAAAATGCTCACTCCCTTCCAATTTATCTTGCACTTGTAAAATTAGTGTCTCTCCGCTTAGATAGCTTAAGTTATACCTCTTTCATATCTTACTACTTAGTGCACACTGCAGCTCTTAAGCTATATATAATTTTTTTCTGTCTTGCCTTTAAAATCTGCAACATCTTCTCCATGATCACCAATTATTAGACAGCCCACATTATGCCTCTCAGTAGTCACCTTGGGATTAGTCTTCTGTTTTGCTCCTAGTGAGAGAAGGGGCATAGGGGCATTATTTCCTGGAGATGACTTCATCACTAGAAAGCCTAATAACCGCTTCATAGGTCCCAACTTGGAATACGTGCTTATAGTTTGCTCCTTGTGAGACCACAATGCATTGATTCCTGACTGTTTCTGATTGGGCAGTGAGTGTGTGTTTGAACTTCTTGATTGGTCTGGTTGTTATTCAAGGCATCTACCTGGAAAAGGCTACAACAACCCTACAGACCTCTGCATCACCTAGAACAAGACTTCTTTCAGCTCTTGCCAGTTAAGGGTTGCCACAGCAGAACAAAGGTCCACGGAATGATTGGCAGTGGAGTTTTATGGTCGAGTTGCCAGCCCGGTGCCCAACCTCCCACAGAAGGCACACACATGCACGCACTCACACCTATGGCCAATTTAGGGTGTCCAATCCACCATGCTCATGTCTTTCGGATGTGGGAGGAAACCGGAGCACCCGGAAAAACCCATGCCACTGCAGGGAGGACATGCAGCACAGAAGGCACCCCAGCCGAGAACTGAACTGGAGAACCGCTTGCTGTGAGGCAGCAAAGCTAACTGAGGCTGCCCAAGAGCCTGTGGTCTGCTTTTCATCTTGGGGTTAGTGCTACTGTTTTGAAGAAACAAAGCAGCATTGTATCTCAGCAGCATGAAGCTGTGGTAAGAAAAACACTAATAGTAGCCAGCCAATCAGGCAAATCCCCTCTATACATCATTCCTGACAAGTTAAGTACCACTCGATTTGCTGCTGTCTAACTTAACTGAAAAATATCTCCTTAAATATTGCATCCATAAATCATCAGGATCTACTTATTAGTTTCCCTTCAAGTGGCTAGCAGTGACCTTTATAGGCTCAGACACCTTGAGCTGACATTTTCCCTGTAAAAGTACCCTTGAAATTTCAGCAGTACACATCTACACACAGGACAACTAGTCAGCAATGACGAGCGCTGCCCGCAGAGTTGCAAACCAGATATTCCTGACATTACTTTATATTCTCACTCCAGCCATCTAATCAAAAAAACAAATAGGTCTGCTGACATGGATATGAACTTGCCCACTATCTCCGTTTCCAGCCTGGTGATTAAGGACATCCTGAGGCAATATAAAAATTGCATGTTTACTGTCAGCCAGTCAATTCTCAAACAAACTGTTATGGTCTGTGAGAGATGTATTTACACAATGTCACTGGAGGCAAAGTTCACACATAAAAGCACTCCTAATATCAATCAGGTTAGTTGTCAGCAGTACACATGCAGCACCCATCACACACAATTCAAAGCTGAGACATACACCCAAATATGTTGAGGCACTTAAATGTAATCTTCCTCAACCCCAGAGACCTCCTAGATAAAGTACAAATAACAAATACCCTCCACAGCCCTGAATGCACACTTTCAAAACAGCACCCACATGTCCAGTGTTAGCATTTTGGGGGCTCCCAGCAAGTATATAGTTGGGGGCCCCGATGTATTTTCAGACCAAGTATTACCATGGCACTGCCACCCCTCCTAAGCAACTTTTAGTTCATGCTGCAAACTTTTAGTAGTACACACAAATTGACCTGTGGGGCAGCCATGGTGGTGCAGTGGTTAGCGTTGCCGCCTCACAGCAAGAGGTTCACCTGTTCGATCCTCGGAAGGGGTGCCTTCTGTGCGGAGTCTGCATGTCCTCCCTGTGGTCGTGTGGGTTTCCTCCGGTTGCTCTGGTTTCCTCCCACATCCCAAAGACATGCTGTAGGTGGACTGGACACTCTAAATTGACCCTAGGTGTGAGTGTGTGCATGTGTGTGCCTTCTGTGGAAGGTTAGGCCCTGGGCTGGCAACTCGACACTGTAAAACTCCACTGCCAATCATGAGCGGAGATGATCTGCTGTGGCGACCCCTAACCGGGAAAAGCCAGAAGAAGACGACACACAAACTGACCTGTAGCTACAATGCTCTTACATTACAACAGGCCTATGTACCACAAAATGTTAGCCCATTTCATAAAGGGACATTCACAGTTACTGGCATTTAGTTGCAACAATGATAATTACAATAGCTCTATGTACAGGGCTGGAGTTTGGTGAAATTGCACTCTAGGCACTGTCTACTGTTTCAGCACCCCCCCCCCCCCCACACACACACACATCCTCCAGTGCTCCCCTCTGTTTTCCCCCCATCTCGGGCTCCCCATGCCATACACATTACTTTTTTAATCCTTTTCTAAGTTTTTGCCTTACTCTTCAGTTTTATCAAGAAGTCATAACTTTCTATGTTCTCTGATGTGCATTTTAAAGTTTTTTTTTTTACACAACCTTTTCATTCAATGATGGCTTGAACAGAAATTATGATTAGGTAAAGAAATTCACTATGGTTCAGCTTTCGTTTTCCTTGCATCCTTTCAACACATCTTTCCTGATCAAGACAGAGCATTAACTATTTAGGAAATAACTCAAGCTGGTGTCCCCAGAAGCTACAGGGGTTACTGATTCTCTGGGAAGCAATTTAGAGCATTTTCTCAACCTTTTAATCTAACAGTGATCTAAACAAAAATTATGAGAAAGAATTTCAGTCTTATTTCCTAAGTTGTGCCTAAGGATTCATTTTCAAAGCTGACAAAATGAACTCACAATAAACTAACAAGACAATTGCTCAATTGTTGTGAGGATACAAAGGTCTTATCTGGAAATACAGCCTGCATCCCTAATTCCCCCAAAGACGTTCAATACTTATGCATTTCTTTGGTGTTAGATTGTGATGAAAGCAGAGATTCCAGCTGTCACAGTCATGTATTTCGAGTGACTGCTGACATACATATTCATAGCATGCCCCCTCACTCAAACCCTCAAAAGCAGCCACCTGTATACATGTCTGATGTGTGACTGTGAGGAATGTGAAAAAGCATAATGATTACCGTATTGGATTCTACTTTGTTGCTCCTAGAAAGTACACTGCCCCAACACAAGCTATAGTAACTTTCTTTATACAACTCTAACGTCTGTGAGAAAAGTTAAAGAAACAATAACTACAATGTTATCAACCCAAACAAGCTATAATGAACTCCTGTGCACACTTATAAAGTTTGACTGTGATGAAAATTAAAGTAATAATAACCAGAAAATCCTCAGCACCCGCCATAACCTACATCAGCAGGACTGGTTTTAGAATGGGCATGGTTGAGAGCAGAGGCCATTATCAGCTTTATCCTAATAGGGTCCTATTGCAGCCTGCTCAGGTTAATGAGTATAATCAAGAAAATTAGTATTTTTTTCTCCTCATTATCCCCCAACCAGCAACAGCTTTTGTGACACCACACGGTCAAGGACGGTTAAAGGTGCCTTGCTGCATCCATTTATACAATCTGGGGAGTGGGAGACCACCAGACTCCTAGAAGATCTAAGTGTCTGAATGTTCTGTGATACATTTTATGCCTTACTTTTGAAATGTAATTATTGTTAGCTGCATTTTTACTGATAACCTGAAGGATAATGTAGGACTCCTAGCATTATTAGGTGTGCGCACAGATAAAAAACTGATATTTTTTACATACACACACAAGCATAAGACATATCAATACTAGTGTTGTACTTATTTCAGTAAACAGCAAAACATGGGGCAACACTGGTACTGCCACACTAGAGCAGTGACTGCTGTTTAGCAGCCACCAAACAACAGCAGGTATAAGTCACTTTTATTTACCTCACTGAGAAGTAATGCATACCTGTCACTGTCCTTAATTTCACAGACTTTCCCTGATTTTGGCTAACAATTTTGCTCTGTCCTTACAGTCAATAAATTCAGACATCAGAGTTTTATACATCTTATTGTCCAATAATGCACGTTGATGCAAAAGGTGGTATTCTATTAACTTTTTTTTAAGTGAATTAGAGGACCATTTAAAATATGCTGCTTATTTTGAGCCCTTATTTTACTATTAGTTTTGGCACTGTGCAGAGTTCTTCAGCAATGAAGTTGACCGTTATAGTATCTGGTCTTCTTCGAGTATTTAGAATACTCCCTGAAAGAGAAAACCATCCTTGAAGATCAGAAGCATCAGCTTTTCTTAAAATCCAAGTTTTGCACTAAGATCAGTCACTCTGGGCTGCTGATCTCTCTAGTGCTTACCTTGCTCATGTTCATTATCAGCTTTACCCTAAAAGGGTCGTATCACAACCCTGTTAAGGTAAAAGAGCATAATCAGGAAATTAGTATATTTTTCCCCTCATTTTTCCACAACTAGAAGCAGCTTTTGTGGGACCCGCCCAGAGTCAAGGATGAATAAGGGAAGCCATTCAGCCACAGGTATTGCAGGTACCTAAAGCTGGCTATGTTGTTAATTTTAGTGGAGAGAACATCCAGCAGCAGGGTTTAACTAAGCTAGGGGCACTATTTCAGTAGTAAAATATTTGATGGAATTGTGAAGTATATTACTCGAAAAAACACTTACTATAACCAGAACATCTTTGAATTTTAAAATGAGATATAAGAGTTATTATCAGCTATCTGGTTTACTAAGTATACAGATTTGCTCTACTAGCTTTTGTTGGTTTGACTGATGTTATAATCAGTTTAAGATAAATTGCTGTGGTTGGGGGTGCCTAGGAACAGGGGGCCCTAGTGACCGCAGGGTTCGCTGATGCCCAACGCTGGCTAGGAACACCCATGTCAACACATACAGCCACATCTCATGGAGATTCTATTTCTAAGCCCATAAGAAAAGCCACCACACAATCCAACATTCTGGTCATTGGAGACTCCATTGACAGACACACTGATGTCCCTCTTGCTAGGCTTAGTAAGGTGAAACTCATGGTCAGTTGGTCATCAGGGGTTAGGATCTGCCACACTATGCACATACTCAGCTCACTGGACCACAAGTACCAGTATGACTCAGGCATAGTCCATGTGGGTGTAAATGACATGAGTTACACCTCCCTAGACTATATGAAGAGCGATATCATGAAGCTTTCGGAATGCGTGTCCCAGGCTGGTATAAGCCTAGCACTGAGCAGCATTTACCTTCTCCAAAGATGATGCCACAATAATACTACAAGATATAACCAAATTAGTTTCTGGTGTCATTATTTGTTAACATGGAAGCAGATGGTCAACAGTTCACATAGCTTTTGTCAGGAAAGGTCTGCACCTCTCCCCTCTAGGCTTTCAAATGTTAACTAAAACACTGTCCTCCCTCATAGTGCCTTTTTTAGGCAATACCAAACTGAAAAGTACTTCCAACATAGCAAATCAAAAACAAGAAAATCTAAAGGTGTTACTGCTCAATGCTAGGAGTCTAAACAAAAAACTGCACACCCTACAAGCTCTCCTCACCCTAGAAAATGCTGACGTTTGGGCAGTCACTGAGGCATGGTTTAAAGACATGGATAACACACCAGCAGTGCAAGGCTATAATGTCTTCCAAATATTTAGACTAGTTACAACATAGCTAGGGACTAAAGGTGGAGGTGTCTTGATTTACATAAAAAATAAATATACCTCAAGGCTGGTTAAACAGGACAATGCACTTGAGCTTCTCCAAATTCAAATCACCACAGACAAAATCCTATGCCACTTCCTTGCAAGCTACAGGTCCCCTTCTATGACCCAAGAAACCCATAATATGTATTTAAACTTACCGGAAACACTCACCATCCAACCCAATACCATATTTGTGACAGACTTTAATTACTCCACTATTAACTGAGAATCACATATGACACCAAACATACAGGCACAGAGATTCCTGGATTTTGTGAATACAAACTCCCTGGACCAGACTGTCAATACACTAGCCAGGGGTGTAAACATACTTTAACTGGTCCTTACTGACGTAGGAGACTGCAGCACATCACCTAGTGTAATGTCTTCTCCTTTAAGATCACATCACAAAATGGTTTCTGTCAAGTAAAAATAAAACCTTTAACCCCAGTTAACCCAGGAATATTCAAGAACTACTCTAAAGCTAGCTTCCAACTATAAAGTGATAATCTAACAAAAGTTCAAGCCCCCATAAACCCCAAGAACACTACTACCTATGAGGAATTGTTCAGAGAAACCTTATACAATCGTGCTCATAGCTGCATAGAGGCAGCTGTACCCATGAGGAAGAAGTACAGAACTAACAAAAAACATGGCACCCTGGTGGAATCACAACACCAATATGCTGTATAACAAAAGAAAGAAAATCATGGCAAAAATTAGGAGGTGCAGCACCCAGCAGGATAAAAGCACTCTCGAACTAGCCAAACTAAACAAACAACTTAAAGGACCATGACTGTTGTGGAGATTTTTCCCTCTGACTACTGATTTTCCCATTTCAGGGCTAATCAATCAGCAGTCAGACAGGAAGTGTGAGAGGAAGCCAGGGCTTTCAGAAGCTGGCCAATTGTGGTGTCTTCGGCAAGACACAATCTATATAGCCTAAAGGCTATTGCAGCAGTGGGAACAATTAATACATTTAGTTCAACTTCTATATGTTCTGGATGAGAAATTAGATTTTTAGCTGGGATAGGATACTTTCTGGAGTAAGCTATGAAGAAATGGTAGTGAGGAAGTCATCTAAGAATTAATTACATAATTCAAACAAACTAGAACACTGGAAATGTATCATGAGATGATTAAATATTTAGTGTTAACTACACCTTCAGGCTATTAGAAACATTTTTTCTTTCTCTACAACAAAAAGCCCCACAAACAAGTTAGATAATTATGTAAACAGGACAGAAGGAATAAAAAGTATAAAAAGAAAATGCTAACACTAGAAATATAATTTTTGTAGGAAATTAGACAGAAAAACTTGAAGAAAAAATACCAGTTGGAATTTTCATTTGAAATTCTGCATCAGTATGCAAAGACATGAAAAACTTCAATTTACATATAGAATATTAAGTGCATATTCTAGGATCAAGTACAGGAAGGGGCACAGCATTTAGAGTCAGTCAGCAGCTTCAACAGGGAACACGTGCAAGAAAGAAGCAGCAAGGTAATGGAATATAAAGTTTATTCACAAACAATGTCTGCCATGCTGCATGTCCAAGTAGATTCATCTCACTGTGAAACAGTTCCATATATTGTCATGCTGCTTATTTGCTCATCTACTGCCTAGCAATTTATCTGGTTTACCCTTACACATTCACAATTAAAAGACACAAGTCTATTAATACAATGTTCGATACATAACCAAAAGGAATGCAAACTTCCTATGTGGGTACAAGCCTTCTTGAGGGAAACACTTGTTCCTGCAACAGTGACTATATTAGTATAGACCTCATTCTTCACTATTATGATACTCGCCCCTTAACCTTCTTAAAAAAAGACTCTTTCCCAAGCTACAATCATTCAGTACTCCAGCAGAGGAAAAGAAAGCTCCCACCTGGCATATTGTCCTGAAGAGGTCGACGAAGAGGATGAGTCACAAGGTAGAAGTGCTCACAAGGATGCAAAGGGATAGTAACTGGTTCTTCGTTTGACATGCCTAATTCGTATGCCCACTGGGAAGGAGACAAAAAGAGAAGTTAATCTGTGCAATGGCAGCTGCCCTGATTTGTTCACAATTTCCCAGGTATTTACAATCTAAGCGACCTTGGCAAAGGCAATGTTACTTCTTCTAATGAATTTACATGATAACAAGGGCTTTACTTTTCAACAATAGCAAGACTTTGTGTTCCGACATCATTAAACTAATGTAACTTAATTTTAAAATTTAAAACAGCTATGCGAATGAGCTGGCTCGGTGACACAGTCTGAGTCGTGAATATACGCACATGACCAATGAAAAATTAGCAACTCAGGATCTGGAGAACTTATCCAGCGATGGAAGGTAGTAACTGGCAGACACTACAAGACTTATTCCAGGCAAAGGGACTGGTCCCAGACCTATAGCGGCAGTAGCCAAAGATATCTGCTATGCTCTGAAACAATAAAATATGGCCTGCCACTCTTCCATGTAGTGCCCAGCACTTTAGCTAGTGAGAGAGCGTATGCTGAAGCAAGCAGACACAGCACTATGCCGTACTTGCCACCAACTGGAGGGCAGCATTGGAGCAAGTAGAAACAGTTTCTGGTATTCATTGCACATAAGCCAAGCAGAAAGGTTAAAGCTAGAATACAACAGTAAATGCAGGATGAAAGTTACTTGCATCCTGCAACTGCAGTGGCATCACATATTAAAAACAGTATATTCTTATATTGTCTGAGATATTAAGTACTTAGAACACTTTATATGCCATGTGGAGATGACAAGATAAAAACTTTGAATAAAATGGAGAATAAAATTATTCTGAAGTGTAATACTATGAGTCCCAATAGCTTAAATGCCGACTTGGGTCTACAATATAGAATGTATACTTTATAATTGTTATGTTAAGAAGATGTACCATAATGGTTTGTTGGAAATGACTGCCCTTTTAAGAGTATTACATTGCAGTATTTAATTCTTAATTGAGTAATTGCATGTGCGTTTAAACATTCTTCTGTATCAGTAAACAATATCTTATTTCAATCTTTTTAATTTCTCCAAATCTTTTCGGTTTCTAATACTATGATAGGAATGGACCCCATTCCTAAGTCAAAGTACAATTAAAGTTTGTGAAATTACAATTGTTTCAATCTTTGAGGTTAGCCAAAAGTGCTTTTCACAGCACCCGCAATGCGCCCAGTAATGAGTCATTCTGCAATTCATACGGGGTTACATGCTTGGTTGTTGTTGTTGTGTCTTTTGGCTTTTCCCGGTTAGGGGTCGCCACAGCGGAACTCCGGTCCGCTAATGATTGGCAGTAGATTTTTACGTGCCGAGTTGCCAGCTCTGACGCACAACCTTCAACGAAGGTACGCCCATTCACGCACGTCTCCACACAGAAGACGCTCTAGCTGAGAATCGAACAGGACAACGTCATACTGTGAGGCGACAATGCTACCGCAGCACCACATCTAAATACAATTGTAGATTTTTTTTTATAAGACCCGTTGCTCCTACTACTAGTGGAACTGACTGGGTATCTTTCTTCCACATTGTTCTTGTTTCTGCCTGCAGATCCTGATATTTTATGACTTTGTGTCTCTCTGTATGCAAGACATTGTAGTCAGTGGGTGTGGCAATTTCAATCATCAATGCTACTTTTGTCTTCTTTTTCTTGAACCACTATATCCAGTTTTCTAGCATCTATCTTTTGAACTGTTGATAATGGGTGATCCCATGTGATATAAGCTTCATCATTTTCTATGATGCTTTGTGGCTCATGTTTCCAGGGTTTTTCAGCCACTTCAGTACCATAATGTTTGCACAATCCCCGGTGCAATAGTCTTGCCTCATTATTATGCCTTTCAGTATACAGTCCTTCTGCCATTAGTATGTCACAACCAGCAACAACGTCTGTGACTATTTCCAGTTCGGTTTTACAAAACCTACATTTGTCTGTTTCTCCCACATGTTCAATGTACTTTGTAAACCAGCATGTATGTAGCCCACTGTCTTGGGCTGCCAATATTAACCTTTCATTTTGTGGCTTGAATTTGCCTCTCCTTAACCATTCCTGCATTTGTTTCTGATCAACATAAGGTTCTTCCACAAGTTTTCTATACTTGCAACTATATTTATGCTTTTTCCACATTTCTTGCCTTCTCATCTGGTCCTTCACCTTGTATTCTTTCTTTTGTTTTTGGCACATTCAGTTGCTACCTGATTTTTATCTACTTCTGGTTTGATTTCTATTCCTGCCTGACACCGATCTGCTTCTACTAAATTAAGCAGAGAAGTCATCTCAGATTTATTCTCCTCATGTTTCAAAACTTTCACTACATTTGGGTCTTGTGAGGTCAGCAAATATGTGTGGAGTTCCACAACAGCAGATCTATACATGTAATCAATTTCAAGGAGGCCCATCCCTCATTCGGAATGGGGAATATAGAATCTTGGTATACACCGATTTTTATAAATCATTTGGCGAGTATGAAGCATCATACGAAAAACACACCATACCAGGAAGTATTACGAAAAATCTTTACTGGTGTATCCGGTACCTCGGCTTTGGCCTTCAAGGAATATTTTTCCACCAAAGCAGCTTTCCATTTTATATAATACATAATTGAATAACTGATATAAATCAAATACACATACTTCTGTCTGAGGAAGTCTGCATATTACTGCAGACGAAAAGCGCTTTACTCAATAAATTCTCTCTGTCCTGTGGCTGCTGTGTATCATCAATTTAAACCTTTCACTGCTTTGGATCTGGTTTATTTTCTTAGTTTATACTAATAAACTTGTTTTAAAACAAATTTCTCATATAAATGAAAAATATTCCTTGAAGGTGAAAGCCGAGGTACCGGATACACCTGTAATGATTTTTCGTAATACTTCCTGGTGTGGTGTGTTTTTCGTATTGTGACTTTCTTGTGGGTGTTTTTTCATGGTATCCATTTACCAGGAGGTGAGGTTATGGCAGCCGATGGTTCGGTTTTTCCTGCTCTAAAATATGGAGAGATAGAGAGGAAAGAATGGCTGGAGATGACCCGTGGACAATGGGAGAGATCAGTACCAATGAGGCTGATTTTACCAGGTTGGAGCATTTATTAACAAAGGAGGTGACTATTTTATGATATAAAGCTCCTTGAAAGGTATACAGCCTTAGATACAACACCTCGTGGCCTTAGAACTAGCAAGCTGCCTGCATTTGAATTTGGTGAGGATGAAGCTGATTTGCTCAATGAATGGAATGTGGCGTCCCTAGTTTGCACTAAGGTGTGGCTGGGGGTGCTCATCAAGCGTAACATAAGGCAGCAGGAGAAACTGAGGGCCGATATCCTGCGTGTACAAATGCAGTTGGCAGAGATGACGATGGAAACGGTTTTGGAGTCCAAATTGAATGACATTAAGAATAAAGTAGAGAAGGTGGAGGAGTCGGTAACCATACGAAAGAAGGGTAAAATCCAACACAATTTAAACAACTACAAAAACAATATGATCTTTTTGTGGTAATGGAAGGAAACTAGGGGGAAGGCAGTTGAATCGGTGTTTTGGTAATAAGGATCAAGAAGTACGCGACTCTTCCACGTCTTCAGGGGAAACTGCATCCAGCAGCAAAAAAAGCTTTTCGTTTGAAGACCCGAACAATGATACTTTGGATTCCAAGCAGGATAAAGGAACTTCAGAGACTTCTAGGGGTCGAGGGAGAAAATGGCAGGGGAATTCGAATTCCGGCAACAGCAATGGTGGTAGAAACTATAGAAATAGAAGGAGAAGAAACTAACGTGCAAAATGGAGATGTAGTTTGATCATTGGAAGAATGCAATACTATAGTGGACTTTGGACTAATAAACAATGTGGACAGTTTAAAAATTGTAAATTTGACAGATTTGACCTTAAATCATGATGTTATTATATTGTTGGATAAAGGGGTAAAATTCATCCCTACTCATGTGCCTTGCTGATTTGATACTGAAGGTAACCTGTTTTTGCCATTAGTTACATTTAAGGGCATTCTTTAAAAGTAATAAAAGCAGGGTAGAAAATGCAACAATAAATGAAGACAATTGGGATGATATTAGTGTTAACTAAGGTGATTCATTACTTAATTTATCTGTTCATGAATATGAAAGTGAAGAAACTCTTTAACATAGTGTGTCGATGGTGGGGGGGGACGGACTCTACAGTTGAAAATTACGCAGGCTTCAACACAGGTTATGGGAAGTTTCAATTACCTTGTGTATCATATAACAGTCCTTTTATGCCCCCAAAGGTATCCACAAGTATTTGTGTCTTTGAGAATGTGCTGTGTCAACAGTTAGAAATTGAGTACAATAAATTCAAAAAAGTTATATACAGTACAATTTAACCAAAGAGCAGTGGGAAGCATTACAACAGCTCAGGATAAATAACCAGAGATGCATATTTTTACAGGCGGATAAAGGGGGAAATTGGGTGGTCATGACTAAACAACAGTATGACAACATAGTTTCATAGTATAGTACTAGGCTATCTGCCCTGGGGCATTTGTAAGCCTAGCCATAGTGATGTGGCTTTTGCCACCCCATGAAATGGTACAAAAATGTACAGAATAAATCTAGAATACTGTGCCTCTGTCTAGTAGTTGACACAGTGAAGGTCCCCTTATATAATAGAATTAGTTTACTGCGCCCCTGTCTAGCAGTGACACAGATGTGACCCCTGAGGTTAACTTACGATCTCCCATCCACTCATCAAGATTTCTCTTGAAGAGAGTAAGTGAGGGGCTCTGCCTAATACGAACTGGGATCCTGTTCCAAAGCATGGGAAGCCTCTGGGTTATGAATCTAGCCCTCCAGAATGTCCTATTCATACTTGTGCCGAGGTTTAAGTCTTTAGCTCTCGTGGTCCTAATGGATTTGGATTTTTTGAGGTGGAGCATGTCCATCAGATCCTGATTGGACATGGCCTTGTACATCAGGCAGAGATCACCTCTGAGCAGGCGGTATGCTACTGAATAGAGCTGAAGTTTCTTTAGTCTGGCAGAATAAGACATATGTTGGAGACCCTTGATCCTTTTGGTGAGGTACTTTTGTGGTCTCTCCAGCTGTTGCAAATGCCGGGTGAGGTACATACCAAATGGGGCATTGTACTCAATCATGGGTCTGATGAGGGAGGAATATAGGGGTACAATGACATCCTTGGATCTGGATGTGAATCCCTTCATGATGAGGTGTGCAAGGTAGAATGCCTTTCTAACCACTTTGGCAACGTGGGTGTCAAATGAGAGGTCGCTGTCTACCTGGGTCCCTAGGTCTCCGATTACTTTTTCCGTACTCAGTGGGTTGCTGTCTATGTGATAATTTGTGGGTACTTTGTTTTTTCCAAAAGGGATGACTATACATTTTTTGGCATTTAGTTTAAGGCCGTGACTACGGCACCAGTTGTCCGTTTCAGTGAGGCCTTTTTGTAGGATGTGTGTGTCTGCTGGTGTATCGACTATGGTGCCTAGTTTGCAGTCATCTGCAAACTTTGTCAGCCACAGCCCTCCCATGTTTGCTTTAACATCTGAGAAATAAATGCCGAACAAGAGGGGCCCCAGGACAGATCCCTGTGGGACACCAATTGTGACTGGCTTTGAGTCTGACATTGCTCCAGCGATTTTAACTTTATGGGTTCTGTCCTTTAGCCAGTTTGCAACCCATCTAGTGACATAAGGGTTTACTTTTAAGCTGTTTAGCTTATCTATGATGCCTGAGTGGGGTATTGTGTCGAAGGCCTTAGCCAAGTCCAGGTATGCTGTATGGACTGCTTTGCCCTCATCAATGGCTCTAGTGACTGTTTCGAAAAAGCCAACCAGGTTTAAAAGGCAGGATCTGCCCTTTACAAAGCCGAACTGGGTGGGGTCAAGTGTCTTTAGGTCCCCTATGTCTCTGTTTATGAGTTCCATAATGATTCTTTCCATAGCTTTGCAGACCAGGCTAGTTAAGCTTATGGGGCGGTAGTTTCCCGGGTCTGTAGAGGCACCCCCCTTGTGGAGTGGGACCACTGTTGCTGTACGCCAGTGTTCAGGTACATATCCCGAAGTAAGGCTAAGGTTAAATAGCATTTTTATGTGTGGGTTTAGCTTCTCTTGGAGTTCACGTAACACGCACCCCGGGATACCGTCAGGTCCCATTGATGCTGTGTTTTTTGCTTTGTTTAGGGCAGTTCTCACTTGGACATCTGAGATGACAGGGAGATTACATTCAGCTGGAATAAGCATTTCTTCTTTTGGGGGTGAAGGAGGGGAGAAATTTGCACTGAACCTGTCAGCCAGAATGTTAGCAATATCTGTGGGTTCAGTGTATTTTTTGTTGTTGTGAACCAACTCTGAGCATATCTGAGGGTTTCTGCCCAGGTTTCTAACATAGCTGAAGAAGGCTTTGTGGTTATCTTTAGTGTTCTTAGCGATTTTTCTCTCAAAGTTTGCCTTGGATGTTTTTATGAGAGAACGTAGTTTTCTGCGAATGTTGATCAGAGATGTCTTCCCTTCATGGGATTTCGCTCTGACGTGCAGTAGCTTCCTTCTTTTGTTATACAATTTGTTTATGGCTGAGGTCCACCAGACAGGACGCTTACATTTGGTGGAGAGGGACTTGGATTTGTTTGGGATTGCATGATCCATGCATTCTTGGAGATGTCCATAGAAAGCATTAGTGAAGGATTCGGCATTGTGGGATGTGGTATCCACTGGCACAGTGGGCTTAAAGGAAACCATCTCAGTCTTAAGAAGAGTGAAGTCTGCTTTTGAGAAGTTTTTCACTGTGGTCTTTTGTGCTGGGGGTGGAGGTGGGATATGTACATCCAGGGTGATTAGTTTGTGGTCAGATCTCACTAGTGAGGGGTATACTTCCGGTGTGGAGCATTTTGTCCCCATGTTTGTGATGATCAGGTCTAGTATATTATCTCCCCTAGTGGGAGAGGTGACTAGTTGTTCCAGTGCATTTGAATTTATGAATTCCAGGAACCTTTGGGCTAGGGTATTAGGGCTAGAATAATGTACCCAATCTATGTTTGGGTAGTTGAAGTCTCCCAGTATGATGGTATTTTGTGATACATTCATATCCTCCAGTGTCTTCAGGAAGGCTGAGTGGGGTTCTTGAGATTGGGAGGGTGGTCTGTAACATGCTACCAGTTGTATAGCAGTTTTGCCTATGGTTAGTTGCACCTGTATGGTCTCTGATGCTTCATATGTTGCTACTAACCTGGAGGTGTGGGTGTCCTTTATGAATATGGACACTCCCCCTCCCTTTGTGGTTCAGCCCGGGTTTTGGGGCCGAAAAGCATGATACGAGGTATAGCCTGGTAGCTGGGGTGCTCTCAGGAGCCTTGAACCAGGTTTCAGTTACTGCACAGACGTCAATGTTCTCCATGCTGAGGAGTGCATCAAGTGCCTGCATCTTGAGATTTAGACTTCTGGCATTGAGCAGCATTACTCTTAGTTTTTTTCCATTTTTGTTTTCTAAGGAGGTGGGTTTGTCTTTTGAGCCTTGCCTAAAAAAGGCACTATGGGGTGGCAAGAGCCTTAGCCAATATCCGGAAGCCCAGTGGTGACAGGTGTAAGCCATCCCTTGCGAAGCAGCGTGGCTTGTCCAACATATCATCCCAGGCAGACAGACATTGGATCCCCTTAGAATGACACCAGTACTTGAGCCAATTGTTAAAGCTGATCATCTTGTCTTTGTATTGTGGTATCATTCTTGGTGAGGGCAAGATGCTGCTCAGGGTCAGGGTCATACCAGCCTGGGCTACATAATCGGACAGCTCCTCTATGTCTCTTTTCATGTAGTCCAGGGAGGTACGTCTCAGGTCATTCACACCAGCATGGACAATGACGGAGTCATATTTGTACTTGCTTTGGAGTGACCTGAGTGCGTGTGTTATGTGGCGGATCCTAGCTCGATAGACAGCTCACAGTCACCTTCTCCTTGTTCAGCCTGGTCAGTGGGACATCAGTGTGTCTGACTATGGAGTCACTTATTACTAGTGTATCAGGCAAGGTGTTTGGCCTTAAGGGCTGCGATTGGTCGACACACTGATTTATTGAAGTATGTGTTGCATGTGTTTTGTTTTGAGGTGGTGGATTTTTGGATGTCTGCTTTGGGAGCCTCTGTTGTTTTGGTAAGTTTTTTATTAGAGCCTCCAAGTATGTCTTTGTGTTTTTATGTGTTTGGTTTGCAGTTGTGGTAGGTCTATGTTGGACTGGGATTGTTGTGTGTGTGGTTGCCATCTCCTCCTGTCTGGTCATGCCAGCCCTGAGTTGAGAGAGTTCAGCCTCCAGTTTGGCTATATAGTTGCATCTCTCACATGTATTTGTGTTTGTTGGGAGGAGGAGAGGGTTGTCTGTGTACATGAGACAATTGTAGCATTGTCTCAAGATACCCAGATTGACCAGCTGAACTGGAGACGACGCCAGTAATCTACCACTCAACATGCTAGAACAGTATAAGGGAGTGGTATACCTTTAAGGGAAGTGGATATTCACAGGGGTGGTAAGTAGATGTAATGCTTTACTTAGTACGAGAGTGCTTACTTAGTAGAGAAGTATTGAGAACAAGTGCTAGGCTTATAATACAGTGAGTATACATGGCCATGGTTTTGTTGGAGGACACAATGGTTTATGAGTTGTTAACCTACAACCCAATCAAGGAATTTACCAGCTCTCTGCTGGAAATTTTGGAAAGGGGAGAACGATTAGGCTTCCTGACTGCAATGGATGTTAAAAAAAACTTTACATAACAAACTCCAAGGATGCAGTGTTTAAGGTAATACCTAAAATACACAAAGATATTCAGAATCCACCGGGGAGAGCCATAGTGTCTGGGAGGGGAGCTTATTTGCAGAATGTGGGTATATTTCTGGACAGTAAATTGAAAGTGCACTTAGCTAGAGTTATGTTGCATATTAAGAATGGAAAAGAATTAGCTGACAGTGTAATCAGCATGAAATGGTCCCAGGACTACTATTGGGCCTGTGTGGATGTTAAGTCCTTGTACACAAATATAAAAAACAAGTGGGGTTTGGAAGCAGTTAAGATTTATGTTGGGGGAGGGCCCGCGCACTGATTTTTTTAGTGCGATTGTTAGAATTTTCCCTCACACATAACAGTTTTTGTTTTGATGGTCAGTGTTTTTTTTGCAAAAGGAAGGGGACAGCAATGGGGGCATCATATGCCCCTGCATATGCAATCCTGTTCATGTATTTTGAGATGGCCTATGCATACAGTACAGAATTTTATAGACAGAAAATTATACTGTTTAAGAGGTACACAGATGATCTCATATTTATATGTAAAGGTGATATGGAGGAATTTCATCACTTCATGCAGGAGTTGCATAAAAATCAGTTTAGATTGCAATTTACATAAAATTCCAGCAGAGAGGTGGTACAATATCTAGATTTGGAGTTTTATGTGGGTAAAAGATTCACTGTGGAGTACAAACCTTACACCAAAGCTACCACGGTTAACAATTTTCTTAAAGCAGACAGCATGTATGCTCCACTTTTGTTATCTTCATTACCACATGGGGAATATTTGAGAATAGCAAACAATACATCAGGCAGAGGCAAGCTGGGCAACGAGTTTGTGGGGGTTAGGAATAAATTGTCAAATAGAGGTTATAATGTGGATGTATTGAACATGGGTGGAAAATAAAGTGATCAGAAAATTGGGACTGGCACACAGTATGAGATTAACAGAAGTGACATGTATATGGGGAGAGCAACAGATTGAACAAGGAGGATCAAGATAGGCTGTTCTTCGTTAATGGATATTCCCTTTTTTTAGAAATCCTTAAAGGATTAATACATAGGTTTTGGCCCATCATATTTAATGATGGCAAGCTGAATGATATTTTCCCTAAAAGAGTTACATTTTCCTATAGTAGAATAAAAAAAACTTAAAGGAATTGCTGTCTATTGGGAAACTGGTCAAAAAGCAGGGTAGGAAAGGCAGTTTTTCCCTGTGGAAGATGTAAGGTGTGTAATAAAATCAGGAATTTAGATGGTGAAGTAATTAATGGGAGGGCTTACAAGGTCATGGATCAATACAATTGTGAAACCAGGGGGGTTGTGTACATTACAGGATGTGGATGTCCCCTAGTCAAATGGTATACTGGACAAACTAGAAGGGCAGTAAAGAAAAGAATAATGGAACATTTGGGTGAAATTAGGAGGAACAGGTTAGACAGCCCGGTTGCAGAACATTTTGTTACATGCCATGAAGGTAGGGACAAATCCCTGTTCCACTGTGTGCTAGCCAAACCTTATTTCTGTCATGGGGAAGAATTCGCATTTAAACTGACGCAATTAGAAACTAAATGCATTATTAATTTTGGTACCCTTTCCCCTAGGGGATTAAATCTTGACATTAATTTGAATATAAGGCAGGGGTATCAATAAGTTAAATAGGTGTATTAAAATGCATTAAATAAAAAGAATAACTGTAAATAATGTATTTATGTGAGAAATTTGTTTTAAAACAAGTTTATTAGTATATTTTAGAGTGCAGCACTTTAATAAATGATAGGAGAAATGAAATTTTGTAGGGGTAATTAATGTGATTTGACTAATGTATTTTGGCTGATATGCACTATTATGTTAAATACATCTAATGAAAAGTATGTGTATTTGATTGATATCAATTATTCAATTATGTATTATATAAAATGGAAAGCTGCTTTGGTGGAAAAGTATTCCTTAAAGGCAAAAGCCGAGCTACCGGATACATCAGTAAAGATTTTTCGTAATACTTCCTGGTGTGGTATGTTTTTCGTATTGTGACTTTCTTGTGGTGTTTTTTCAGAATATGAAGCATCATTTTTGTTTTCCTACCTAATCTATCCAACACGTTTTGGGGCCAGTCAATCACTCCAAAACTGTAAGTTAGGACAGAACAGCAAACTGGTTTACAGCTTGTATTTTGTTCCTAGATGTCAGCGCTGTTTTCAAAACTAATTTAAGTCTTCTAAAGTATTCCTTACTAAGTTTTGTTCGAATTTGTTCATGTTTTATTGTTGATCCTTCATCAATTCCAAATATTTATACACTCCTTGCTCAAGTTCTTTTATATCACATTCTTGTCCAAACTGATGTTTTCCTGGTGCTGCAGTTTTCCTGCTTTAAAGGTTGCTTTTGCACACTTATCAAGACCAAATGACATTCTCATATCATCTGAGAAAGTCTTGACAACCTGCAGCTGTGCTTTTAGTTCCTCATCTGATGAGTTTTACAGTTTTAAATCATCAACAAAAAGAAGATGAGAAGTCTTTACACTGTTGTTTTCAAGGATCCAAACTGTAGCCATGGCGTAAGCTGTTAAATAAGCAGCTTAATGGGTTAAGGGGTAGACAGAATAGCAAAACGGTGACAGACAGTCGTCCTGGAATATCCCCCTTTGAATTTTTATCCCTGGGACAATAATCTGTTCTTTATCATGGCTTAATTGCAAAGTGGTCTGGCACTGTTTCATGGTCACTGTAATGTAATCGATCAGTGTAGGGTGTATCTTATACATTTTTAAGCACTCTTTTATGCATGAATGTGGGACCCTAGCAATTTTTTTTTATAGTCAGTCCATGCCATACTTAAATTCTTCCCCCTTTTACAGTTCTCCAGTATGACTAACAATAAATGATTCTTTGTTTCATATGACTTTCTTTTATTGCCCTTTTGTTCTACTGCCATTATTGGGTTTTCTTCTAAACCACTATAAACTCTGTCAGCATCAATTCCCATGTATAGTTTATACGTTGTTGGAAGGTAAGTTATTGGTCTATAATTTTTAGGGTAGGTTGCAGGTTCACTCGCAAGTAGGAGATTTGTTTTGCCTGTTGTTAGCCAGGTTGGTGTCTATACAGGGTGCACATATAAATAACTCTTACTCATGGTTGAATCTTTATGCAAAGATGTTAATACTTTTAACCAAAAGTTAGGTACTGCATCTGGGCCTGGGGTTTTCCAATCAGAGGCTTTTCTTAACTTTGTTACAATTTCTCTGGCTGTTACTTCACCTCATTTCATATCTTGCACCTTAAATCTTCTTATTCTTTCTTTTACTTCTTCTATCCATTTACCATCTTTGTTATGTTTCACAGGCTCTTCATAGATACTTCTCCAAAATGTATCTAATTCCGCTTTTTTTGGCGGTCTTTCAATTCCTTTTACCTTGTTTCACAGTTCTCTATAAAACTTTTTTGAGTCATCAATAAATTGGTTATTTTGTACTTTTCCTTTATATTTATCTGTGCATCTTCTACGTTTTTCCGCCTGTGCTGAAATGTTTAGTTTATTTGCGACAGTGCATGAAAGATCCTGGTCTGTTCTAATACTGCACATTGCTTTTATCACATCTATCTTTCTTAGTATTTTTGTTGATAAATTCCCTCTTCTATAGTCTTCTAACAGTGACACTTCTTGTTTTAATTGCTTTATAGTTTTCTCTATTCAATGCTTCTATGATGGTATTTGATTTCGCCCCATTTCTTTCCCTCACTACCCTGTGTTCTTGTGGTAGCACTTTATCAGTTATTAATTTAGCAGCACAGTAATATCCTATTTACTTCTGTTATATCGCATGGATCTCTATGGACAGTTCTAATTACTGCATTCATTTGTTTTATCAGACTTCTGGCTTTTTGGGTTTTATTAACCTTCTGCAGTCTATTTTTCTCATTGGTCTTAATATATCTATCCATGTCTATTAAATTAAGCAACTCTTCCCTTAGCTCATTTTCTTCCAAACTGAGGGCACATTCCTTATTATCCATCTCTTGCGGGCATTCTATAGAAAGTTCTACAGCATTTTCTTGCGGCACCTTCTCTTCAATTTCATCCTGTGCTATCTGTTGCTCTGTCGTATGGGAACTCACTGGCCTATCACTCCTCAACACTGACAGCATCAGAGTTTCCACAGTTTCCTGTTCCTTTCCTTGTTGTCTGGCTTCAAGTGAACGATTATACTGGTTTCCTGTGGAAGGCTCCAAAATATCTTGATATGGCACCTGACCAATTGCTTCCTGTTCCCCTTAAATTTGGATATCCATTGTTCTATCCTGTTATGGTGCTTTCTGCATTCAATTTTCTACACTGAATCCTCCACTTTGCAGGTACTCCATAACCTCAGTTTCCATTTCTTTAACTTCTCCATTACTAATCCTTTCTACTTTTCGTATTTGTCTTCCTATTTTTTGTATTGTAAAGTTTTCCATGTCTGGATTCCTTTGCCTGTAATTCTCTTCAAATATCTTTGGTGCTGCTTTTTAGTATTGGTTAGTTTTGCTTTCTCCTTTGCATAAACATTACACCATATTAAATATCTTTTTCATTCCCATGTCCATATTTCTTCTTCAGATGTCTGTTGATCTTCCTGTTTCTCCTTACTTTGGGGACTCACTCCATCATTCTATGATGTAACCTGTGTTAGACTTTCTACACCACATCCTTCACTTCGCAGGCACTCCATAACTTCAACTTCTATTTTTTTAACTTCTACTTTACTAATCTTCTTTTCAACGTTCCATCTTTGTGATATTTTTTTTATTGTAAAATTTTCCATATCCTGATTGCCTTTGCCTGTACGGCTCTTTGAATATCTTTGGGGCTGTCTTCTTTATATCGATTAATTTGGCTCTCTCGTTTGCATAAATATTGCACCATATCAAATCTCTCTTTCTTTCCCATGTCCATATTTCGTTTTCATACTTTTCAAATATCTCTAGGTTTTGTTGTTTATATTTTCGCACTTCCTCAGATGCTTCTTTTTCCAAACATATCAAAGTTTCTTGATGTATATACTGTTTTTTTCACAAATCTGTTGTATTAATGAACGCAAACTTTTATTTGAAGCTTCTGACAGTTTTTCTTACAAAATGTATTTTTCTTTCCTCTAATTTCTCTCAATCATTTTGTATATCTTGGGTCTTTTGGCAAAACAATAACAATACATAATTTTTTTCTTATCCTCAATAGTCCACTCTGTCATCTTTGAGGTTATTCTCTGGCTCAGTTTTTGCGATTTTTGTGGACTGCTACTTCCTTCTACAACAGGGGGGCCATCCTCCCCCTGGGCCTGGCCCCACTGTAGGAATGTTTCCGTATTTTGAGGATTCTACACTGTCATTTTTTTCTAGTCCTGGCACCAGTGTGCCTACCAGGATTGGGCACTTTTTTATCCTGGGTCTTGCGCACCCAGCTCTTAATTTCTGACCTACTTATGTCCATGATATATGCTATATACATACATACATCAGTGTCGCCTTGGTGAGATTTTGTGAAAACAGGGTCCACCTCGTGAAGGTACTCACTAAGACTTTAGGATGAATTAAATTTCAAAAATACTACTCTCCTTTGTTTGCTGACTTTTCATCTCTCCATTTGGACCCCTTCCTGAGAAGGCATTATGCCGAAGCTCTAAGTGGAAGAAAATTTTCCTACTTCTTCCAGTGGATGGCATGTGCATTACATGATCCACAGCATCACTGGTCACTGGACAGTAGGAGGAAAAAATGCACTGACTGAGCATGATACTTGGTGGGATGGGGTGGGAATGCTAAGAATTAACTTGTAAACCATCCTTGTAAATGGTGGCGATTGAAAGTAAATAAGTATGTTACAAAACACAGATGTTCCATATTTGAATTCTGATCACAAAAGCTGTCCAGCTGAAATAATTTTATTTATCAGATTGGTTACTGCAAAGGAACAACTGAGAAGTATCCCTGGGACGCCAGGCTTTGAGTCCAGTCATCAAGGTTGCAAAATGAATGCTCTGTCACTGAAAAACAATATGCCAAATTTTTTAGCAAAAAAAAGTACACACTTTCAACTTTAATTTGATTTTCACTGGCACATGTGGTAAAACAAGAAAAAATATGATCAAACAGGAAAACAGACCTACTAGAGATCTCCTATGGAATACCTGCTGGAAAAGTAGTAGTTGCAAATCTCAGTGTTTCCAGAAAAAAAAAAGTTGTAGAATATTTCTCTCTCCTAATCTGTGAGGAGTTATACAAAAAGCTTTAAACTTTGGTTAGAAATTGCAATGTTTGAGAAACCTCAGTATACTATGATTTGTTTGTACTCTAGATGACTGATCTTGAGTTTTACATGAATAGCAGTGTCCTTGACAGATGTTCTCTCACTGTAATTTAACAATGTGTAAAGGTTCAACGATGTTAGTCAGTCTTCTCTAAGGTGAAGAAGGCAGTGAAGATACAGTGATCATTATTTAAGTGCTATAACAGCAAACTTGTAGTGATATATATATATGTGTATGTATATATATATATATATATATATATATATATATGTGTGTGTGTGTATATATATATATATATATATATATATATATATATATATATATAAATATATATATATATATATATATATATATATATATATATATATATATATATATATATCTCCACACACATATAGGTCTACTTCACTTGACCTAAAACCCATTTGACTGATACCCAAGTGACCTAAATTTCATTTGACCTAAAACCCATTTGATTGTCTCCCATTTCACTGACATTCACATATATACATGATACACTCTATTCAACCTAAGCCTGAGTACCGGCTTTAGTCATATGACATGTTTGTCATTATATTAGGTGCAGTTCTAATACTATTAGCAGTTCTGAAGAAGTCTTTACACAAGACGAAAGCACTTGACTGCTTTTTGGATAAAATAAACTGGTCATTTTTGGGTTCCTGTGCCTCAATCTGGTTTGTTTACTTGGTTCTTGGTTATTATCATTTACCGGTTTTGTCCCAGCCGATTGGACAACAGCCAACGTCATCTCTCTGCACAAAGGAGGGGTGTCCACTGATCCAGGTAATTATAGACTAACCCATCAGCCCAGTGAGCCTGATTTGCAAGGCCATGGAATGCATTATCATGGACCACATTAACAAGGGCATCGGCAAACTCCAAACGCTTGATCCCACACAGTTTGGTTTTGTCAAGGGGCGGTCATGCCTGTTACAACTTCTTTGAGTCAGTTACCAAAGCCATGGACAAGGGAAAGATGGTATACACCTCCTACCTTGACCTGGCCAAGGCCTTTCACACTATTCCCCACTCAAGCATAACAGATAAACTATCCCAGCTTGGCATAAATCCTTATGTGACCAGAAGGGTAGCTAACTGGCTCACTGACAGAACTCAGTCAAAATAGGGGACGCTACCTCAAGTAGTAGACATGTAACGAGCGGCATACCCTAGGGATTGGGCTTGGGGCCCCTGCTGTTTGGGAAATACTTCTCCAAGGTGCAAGCAAAAAAGTACAGTTGTGTACCTACCATAAATGTAGATGTTCGAGTGTATTCACTGTTGCAGTCATTACAATTGGGTTATCCTGCTGGCAGGCTACCTGCAGTTGGCCCGAATTCCAAAGTCTAGGTCCAGCGTCGGTTGCCGTCGCCTCCTCCCTGACGTCAGTGTGCCAGGGGTATAAAAGATGCAGCCGACGCCATTTTCGTCAGTTTTTCTTGCCCCAGATGTCAGGTGCCCCTAAAATGGTAGGCTAAATTATGCTAATGAGCATACATGCACAAAAAACAACTTTTCCTTCATCTACAAGCAAATACACCACATAGGTTGTAAAGAATAGAGAAGTACAGATAAGTCCTAGCAAAGGAAAAGGGGGATGGTGGGAGGGTAACCTGGACTGCAACAGTGAATACACTCGAACATCTACATTTATGGTAGGTACACAACTGTACTATGTTCATCGTGTTTCACTGTTGCAGTCATTACAATTGGGTTGAATCCCAAAGCTAAGGTTGGGAGGCTGGTGCTAAATAGGATTAGGAGAGGCCATCAGGCCCTGCAGAACTGCAGTGGCAAATCCTGCCCTGGATTTAGAGTAGAAAGGTAAATGATAGTGCTTTGTATGCACTGAACTCCAAGTTGCAGCCTCTAAGATGTCTTTTGGTTGGTACTCCTCTGAGGAAGGCTGCTGAAGTGGCTGCTGCTCTGGTTGAATGTGGCCTAATGCCCTTAGGCACTGATTTGCCATGCTGACAATAGCAGAAACGAATGCAGTGACCTATCCACTTTGAAATTGTCTGGTTTGAGATAGGCTTTCCTTGTGATCCTGCAGCATATGCCACTAGAAGTTGTTCAGTCTTTCTGAAAGCTTTGGTTCTGTCCAAGTAGAAGCGTAGCTGCCTGTGAATGTCCAAAGAATGCAGAATTCTCTCACCCTTATTCTGTGGGTTTGGATAAAAGGTAGGCAAATGAATTGTTTGGTTAAAGTATACACTGGACACTACCTTAGGCATGAAAGTAGGGTTTGTCCAGAGAAACCCTGTCAGGATGGAAAATGATAAAGGTTCCACAGCCATGAGTGCCTGTAACTCTGAGACTCGTCTAGCAGAGGTTATTGCTAGGAGCAGAGCTGTTTTCAGGATAGAAATTTAATATCAGCTGCAGAGGCTGGTTCAAACGGAGGCAGTGAGAGTTTGTCCAAGACATAGTTGAGGTCCCATGCAGGTATTGGTGCTCTTCTTGGGGTCCTATGTTTTGGTCCCTCTGAGGTACTGTCTTAGTAATGGATGAGAAAAAATAGATGGTTCTGTATTGTAATGAGTTGAAATGGCAGAAGCATGAATTTTAATTGATGGAAAAGAAAGGCCTTTATCAAGCATCTCAGTTAAGTATTGCAAAATCTGAGCAATGTTTGGAACAATCATGTCAAAACCTTGTGCCTGGTTCCAAGCACAGAATCTCTTCCATTTTTCTGCATAAGATTTTCTGGTGCTAGGTCTCCTGGCCTCCAAAATAACATCCATCACTGCTTTAGAGAGGTGTGCCTTGACTGGCTACATTATCCGCCATGCTGCCAGGTTTAAGGTCCTGAGTTGGCTGTGCAGTATTTGACTGTCTTGTTGGGTCAATAAGTGAGGAATTTGAGGTAATGTCCAAGCTGGGCATTGAGACAAGCTCTTTAAGATTGGGTACCAGTGCTGGTGGGGCCAGTTTGGGGCAATCAGTATCATTTTTGGTTTCTCTTGTCTGACCTTGAGGAGTACCTTGGGGAGGAAAGGCATATACTGTTAGTTCTTTCCAGCTGAAAGATAGAGCATCCACTTTCCATGCTTGCTTGTGATAAGTCCTTGTGCAGAATTTCTGTAGTTGGTAGTTGTGAGGGGAGGCAAATAGGTATATGTCCGGGCATCCCCAGTTCCTTGTTATCATGGTGAAGACTTGTGGATCCAATTTCCACTCGTAGGGATCCATTAGGTTTCTGCTTAGTTCATCTGCCAGAGTATTTGTCCTTCCTGGCAGGAATTGTGATTGCAGATGTACTTGGTAAGTCAATGTTGTGTCCCACAAGTTCATGGCTAGTCTGCAGAGGGGGTAGGAATGTGTGCCTCCCTGCTTGTTTATGTACCACATAACTGTAGTATTGTCCGTCCTTATCAGTAGTTGTCCTGAAGAAGTAGATCCTTGAAGGCTGTCAGGGCATTCTGAACAGCTAGCATCTCTTTTTGATTGATATGTAGATGCATTTGACTTGTGGACCATGTGCCCTGAATACATCTGACGGCCATATGGACCCCAGGCATAATCTGATGCATCTGTTGTCAATGTCTGCCTAGCTGTGGGCAAGGTGAATGGCGGTCCCATGTCGTGGTGACAGGCTTTTGCCCACCATCGAAACTCCTGTTGCTGGCAGGGAATGAGGGAATTATTGTTTCCAGGCTGTGGCAATGTTGAGTCCAAACACTTTTTAGATACCATTGAAGTCTCCTCATATGCAGTCTTGCATATGGAATTAACAGAATGCAGGATGCCACGAAGCCCAAAGCTTGCAGAATTTTTCTTGCAGAGAACTGGGTCTTTGTTGCCAACATTTTGAAATAAACAGTCAGTTGTCTGTGTTTGTCTGGCGTGAGATAAGCCATCTGGGCAGTTGTATTTAAGCTTGCACCCAAGAATATTATCTCTTGAGAGGTAATGCAGTTTTGATTTCTTTTCGTTTACTGTGTACCCTAGACCTGTTAGTAATCTTTTTACAAACGCCAGATGCTGTAGTAGAATGTCCTTGTTCTCTGCTTGAATAAGGCAGTCGTGCAAGTAAGGAAATATCTGTATTCCTCTTTGTCTGCAAAATGCAATCACTGGTGCCAGGCATTTTGTGAAGACCCTGCGCAGTAGATAAGCCAAAGGGCAGTGCAGAGAATTGGTAATGCATTGAGCCAGCTATAAATCTGAGGTAACTTCTGCATGATTGTCTGATTGGGAAATGCAGGTATGCCTCTTTCAGGTCTAAAGTCACAAGCCAAGCCCTCTTGCCCAGCATGGGCAGAAGCTGCTGCAGAGTTAACATTTTGAATTTTGGAATATCCAGGAATGTGTTTAGGATAGACAGGTCCAGTATTGGTCTCCAGATTTTGTCCTTTCTGGGCACCAAGAATAGCCTTGAGTAGAATCCTAGTCCCTGCTCTTGCTGTGGCACTAACTGAATAGCTCTCATGTTCATGAGGGATGAAACTTGTTTTTGTGCCTCTGCCCATTGATTGCGTGGCAGGTCTGGCATACCGTTTTGCCTTGGCAGGGTGTGAAAGTGGAACCTGTAGCCTTGTGATACAATATTTAGGACCCATTTGTCCTGGGTGATCATGTGCCAATTTTGTGAAAAAAGTGCCAGTTTTCCCCCCAAAGGGGCTGCCAGACGATAAGTGCTTGGTGCTGGTAGGGGAAAGTCATTGAGACTGTTTCCTGTATGGCAGTGATTTTTCCTCTCCGCTTTTGGAGGTAGAAAAACCCCATTGTTTAGGCCTGTATGAGCCTTGGGGCTGTGATCTGCCTATTGGGCGTCTGTATCTGCCTCTTTGTGGCCTGTCTGACACAGGAAAGGACCAATTCTTTGTAGGCCAGTTCCTGCTAAATCTGGGAGGCTGTACCTGCAAGAAGTCCTTGACTGTTTGCATAGATTCAGCTTTGTCCTCCATTTTCTTCAACACCTCTTCTGCTTTAACACCAAACAAAGTATCATGCTGTAATGGAGCATCTAATAGTTTTGCTTTAACATGATTAGGCAGATTCTGTTCTTTCAACCAAGCATGCCTCTTAATGACAGAACCTGTAACAGCGGCCCTGCAGGAGGCCTCTAGAGAATCAAAACCACATTGCAAAGTATGCTTTCCCACTTGTTCACCTTCATGCAATAAATCCTGCATTTCTTTGTTTTCTACACATTCTGAATTTGTCAACATTTTCTGTTTAAGCAGTGACATAAGATATTGCTGATATTTAAGCATATGAAACTGGCAATTTAAAGCTCTTACAGCCAAGGTAGCAGAAGTATAAATATTTTTCCCACATCTGTCCACGGCCCTTGAATCCCTATCAGAGGATAGGGTTTCTGCAGTGGAAGCCTTGACCCCTTTGGGACCCTGAGAGATAGTTTCTGGGTCAGCAGCAGGGTTTTTATAAAGAAATTTATGTGAATCAGGAACCCTGCTGTAGCTGTCTGGTTTAACCGGAGCTGGAGATAAAGAGTCAGGAGACAGGCCAGACTCTGCAAATACATCATCTACAATGTCTAAAACAGGAGGGATAGCAAGGGGCCTGTGCTGAGGTAATAAAAGGAAGTCTCTGAGCCTTTTCTTGGATTCTGAGTAATCTTGGCTCTCCCAGTGGAAATACTCCCTCACAGTATGCAGGGTCTCCCCAAAAGAATAATCCTCAGGAGGAGAGGCTGAAGGGATAGATTCTTCAGCATCAGAATCCTCATAGGGAGGAATAGGGCAAGACAGTGATGACTTCTAAAAGTGGAGTTATTTGCGAATTTTGCTATTTTATTGTAACATGACTCTAGTTTGTTTAGGTCTGTTTTACTGATATGAATTAGGATTGGTGATACATACATTACGGTAGACAAGAGGTGGGTTTGGGCTAGGAAGATTCTTGCTTGGTCCGATAGGAACTGTTTGTGTTTGTATAAGGTTCCTAATTTCTTATGTACCTTAGTGATGGTTTGTGAGATATGGACATTAAAGTTTAGATCCTTATCTATTTCAACCCCGAGTAGTTTAGTGTGAGGGGAGTGGGAGATTGTGGTCCCGTTTTTGGAGGTGATAGTGAAGGTAGGAGGTGTGGTTTTGGATTTATTGGGGGTAAAAAGGAGTAATTTGGTCTTGTTGGATTATGAATAAGTTGAATATCAGTATTCCATTGTTCCACGGAGCAGAATGATTCTTGGGTAAGCTTTTGAAGAGTGGTTATGCATGGGGCTGAGCAGATTAGGGTGGAGTCATCTGCATACTGTATAAGTGATGCATGCAGGGTGGAAGTATGTAGCTTGTTAGTGAATAGTAGAGGACCCAGTGTTAATCCTTGTGGAACGCCTAAAGTAGATGGTAATAGAGGTGACAGTGTACTTTGCCATTTAACTGATTGTTTTCTGTTAGAGAGATAGTTTCTGAACCATGAAATAGAGTAGGGGGCGAAGGACAAGGTGGACAGAGTGTCTAAGAGTAGGTTATGGGAGACCATATCAAATGGTTTTGATAGATCTAAGAATATGTCTGAGACAAAATTGTTGTTGTTTCTTAGTTGGTTAATCTGATTGGTAAAGGAGAGTAGAGCAGTAGTTGTGCTATGGTTTGGGCGGAAACCATGCTGTGTGGGGAAGTGAAGGTTATGTGAAGATAAGTGTATTACCTGGGTGTGAATACATTTCTCCAGAAGCTTGGAAAAGGGGGATAAGACAGCAATTAGCTGGTAGTTTGATAGTTCATAGGAGTTTCTGCCTTTGTGAAGGGGAATTATATATGACACTTTCCATAGTTGGGGTACTTAGGTTTCTTGTATAGAGCGGTTTATAAGAATTGAGACAGGGTAGGCTAGTGATTCTGCAGCTAATTTTGCTGTGAGAGTGGTGGATTTTAGTTTAGAGAGTAGTTTTTTAACTGAAGAGGTAGGTACAGGTGAGAGTGTAAAGGTGGGTATGTTAGTTTGTTCTACAGTTGGGGTGGTTTTAGAGTTATTGTTGGATAGTTGGGTAGATAGTGTGAGGATAGATTCTGTGAAGTGATGGTTGAATTGTGAAGCTATGCTATCATTATCAGAATTGTTGTTGGGAGATGGGGTGGTGGTTTTGCTGGGTTTTAGAAGGGTATTGATGGCCTGCCAAAACTTTTGGGGGTTTCTAGAGTGCTTGTTTTGGATGTTTAGGAAGTAGTTTTTTTATCTATTTTTGTTTGGGTTTTGGCCTTATCTCGTAGTTCTTGATATTTCTGTATGTCTTGGATAGTGTTATTCTTTTTCCAGTTTTTCCAAGTACTGTCTGGCTTTTAGTAAAGCTTTTGTTGTCCTATTTAGCCACGGGGCATGGTTAACTTTAGTCCTGAGTTTCCTGATGGGAGCTAGTACACTTAGTACATTCATGAAAGTAGTATTAAAAAAATCAACTGCCTGGTCTAATGGTAGGGGTTTTTAGTGGGTTCCAGTCACGTTGTTGGAATATACTGTTAAAAGTTTGTGGATTTACTTTGTGCTCATCCCTAGTTTCCTTGAAAAGCAGGGGTTTGGGTATTTTTGCCTGTTTACGAAAGAGGAATGTGGGGCAGTGGTCACTCAATGTATCAGGTAAGCAGCCCACATGATAATTTTCTGTGGGGAGATTGACTAGTGTCCAATCTAGAATAGAGGTTCTATTGAATTTTTTTGTCTACTCTGGTGGGTTCTTGGATTAGTTGTGAGAATCCGAATAGGTTAATATGGTTTGAGGGATTGTTGGAGTTGCAGGTTAGCCAGTCTATGTTTAGGTCGCCTAACAGGACACACACACACACACACACACACACACACACACACACACACACACACACACACACACACACACACACACACACACACATTTTATTTTACATTTTTTTATTTTACATTTTTTTATTTTACATTTTTTAACCGGGAAATTCCGACTGGACCAGGTCCATTTTCAGCGGAGGCCCATGGAGAAAAGATCCAACATCAAGTTATACAAATACAGTACATCCAGCATAATACACAAAACAGGTTACATCATGTATGATGAGCATAGTAATATAACAAGAATTAATAAAAACACTCCAGGTAAAAGAAGATATAGAACATGGGTAAAAAGACAATGTATATAGAATATACGTATTCAAAGTAACAAAATTCATACCAAAAAATATGGGCTACCCTTGATCAGAGCTCATAAATTTCAGGGCAACTGAGGAGATCCATAAACTATACATTTCAAAAGTAGGTTAGGGAAAGGCTCCCAGGGCAACTTTAAACAAAGCTCTGCAGCCGCTGCACTGCTGAGATGGCAGCCAATGTCATCTGACAAAATGTAGGGGTATCAAAAGTGCCAGAGAGGTCTCTGCCAATAGCAGTGTTAGGTTGCTTTGATAAAGTCTATTATGCACAAAATCAGGTTATGAACAATTTTAAAGGTCATGCTGCTGAATGCTAGGAGTATCAACAGGAAACTACACTCACTGCAAGCATTCTTAACCCTGGAAGATGCTGACATTTGTGCAGCCACAGAAAGCTGGTTCAAAGCTGCAGAGAGCACCCCATCCTTACCTGGTTACTCATCCTATCATACATACAGACCCCAAACTAAGGGCAGCAAAGCCAAACAAGGTGATGTTTCAATATATAATAAAGATATAAACACCTCCAGACTTGTCAAACAGTATGATGCACATGAGACGCTCCAGGTGCAGTTAACGGTTAACAAGATCCCTATTCAAATCATATTTAGCTACAGGCCCCCAACACTGACTCAGGAAGCCTTATGCCGCCTATCTCGACCTTCCTCAATCTATTAAGGTTCAACCCTATACCCTGATCCTGGGCGATTTTAACTACCCAACCACTGATTGGAAGAACTACTTGAGCCAGAACACAAATGTTCAAAGATTCCTTGACTTCGTCAATGCCAATGCCTTGGCCCAGCTGGTTGACACCTCCACAAGAGGTGACAACATCTTGGACTTGGTACTAACCAACATAGGAAACCACTGCAGCATCCACCACAATGTCATCATCCCTGGTAAGATCAAACCACAAAGAGGTCACCTTTGACGTCACCATTTCCCCTGACCCCCAATCAGCTAGGGTTAAACAAAAAAACTTCTCCAAAGCTGATTACAACCTCCTGAGGGAAGGTTTCACCAGCTTCACAGCCCCCGTCCCCAACAGCAGGAACTGGCACTAATGTCCAAACCTACAACAAAGTACTATATGACCATTTACATAAATGCATGGATTCAGCAATACCAGACAGGACACAATCCTCCTCCTCAAGGAAGAGTAAACATCTGGTGGACATTTGTTGCAAAGTTTTATAGCCAAAGGAAGAAATTGCTGTCCAGGACCAAGAAGGAACAGGTGCCAAACTGGAAGCAATCTCATCTTAGCCTTAACAGGCAAATAAGGGTATTATTGAAGTCTCCAAAGCTAACTTCAAGTCCAAATTGGCCACACCTACTAAAAACAATTATAAGGCCATCTTCATATATGTCTGCAATCTAAGTGGAAACACCCAAATCTGCTCATAACTGATGGTCAAGGCCACCACGTACACAAATGCTCTGTATATAGCCAACCTGCTGGCAGACAGGCTCAGTGAAAACTTCACCCCCTCTGTCCCCCCATCAGTAATCCAGGATATCTCCATCACCTGACCCCCACCCTTATCGCTAGGGAACAGGTCATTACCGCCCTCTCTAAGGCTAAAAACAGCTTCCATGGTACCTGATAACATCCCAGGCTACATCCTGCATCAGCTCAGGCAGGAACTCACAGCACCATTAGGCACTCTATTCAACCTAAGCCTGAGTACCGGCTTTAGTCATATGACATGTTTGTCATTATATTAGGTGCAGTTCTAATACTATTAGCAGTTCTGAAGAAGTCTTTACACAAGACGAAAGCACTTGACTGCTTTTTGGATAAAATAAACTGGTCATTTTTGGGTTCCTGTGCCTCAATCTGGTTTGTTTACTTGGTTCTTGGTTATTATCATTTACCGGTTTTGTCCCAGCCGATTGGACAACAGCCAACGTCATCTCTCTGCACAAAGGAGGGGTGTCCACTGATCCAGGTAATTATAGACTAACCCATCAGCCCAGTGAGCCTGATTTGCAAGGCCATGGAATGCATTATCATGGACCACATTAACAAGGGCATCGGCAAACTCCAAGCGCTTGATCCCACACAGTTTGGTTTTGTCAAGGCGGTCATGCCTGTTACAACTTCTTTGAGTCAGTTACCAAAGCCATGGACAAGGGAAAGATGGTATACACCTCCTACCTTGACCTGGCCAAGGCCTTTCACACTATTCCCCACTCAAGCATAACAGATAAACTATCCCAGCTTGGCATAAATCCTTATGTGACCAGAAGGGTAGCTAACTGGCTCACTGACAGAACTCAGTCAAAATAGGGCGCTACCTCAAGTAGTAGACATGTAACGATGGCATACCCTAGGGATTGGGCTTGGGGCCCCTGCTGTTTGGGAAATACTTCTCCAAGGTGCAAGCAAAAAAGTACAGTTGTGTACCTACCATAAATGTAGATGTTCGAGTGTATTCACTGTTGCAGTCATTACAATTGGGTTATCCTGCTGGCAGGCTACCTGCAGTTGGCCGAATTCCAAAGTCTAGGTCCAGCGTCGGTTGCTCGCCTCCTCCCTGACGTCAGTGTGCCAGGGGTATAAAAGATGCAGCCGGCGCCATTTTCGTCAGTTTTCTTGCCCCAGATGTCAGGTGCCCCTAAAATGGTAGGCTAAATTATGCTAATGAGCATACATGCAGAAAAAACAACTTTTCCTTCATCTACAAGCAAATACACCACATAGGTTGTATAGAATAGAGAAGTACAGATAAGTCCTAGCAAAGGAAAAGGGGGATGGTGGGAGGGTAACCTGGACTGCAACAGTGAATACACTCGAACATCTACATTTATGGTAGGTACACAACTGTACTATGTTCATCGTGTTTCACTGTTGCAGTCATTACAATTGGGTTGAATCCCAAAGCTAAGGTTGGGAGGCTGGTGCTAAATAGGATTAGGAGAGGCCATCAGGCCCTGCAGAACTGCAGTGGCAAATCCTGCCCTGGATTTAGAGTAGAAAGGTAAATGATAGTGCTTTGTATGCACTGAACTCCAAGTTGCAGCCTCTAAGATGTCTTTTGGTTGGTACTCCTCTGAGGAAGGCTGCTGAAGTGGCTGCTGCTCTGGTTGAATGTGGCCTAATGCCCTTAGGCACTGATTTGCCATGCTGACAATAGCAGAAACGAATGCAGTGACCTATCCACTTTGAAATTGTCTGGTTTGAGATAGGCTTTCCTTGTGATCCTGCAGCATATGCCACTAGAAGTTGTTCAGTCTTTCTGAAAGCTTTGGTTCTGTCCAAGTAGAAGCGTAGCTGCCTGTGAATGTCCAAAGAATGCAGAATTCTCTCACCCTTATTCTGTGGGTTTGGATAAAAGGTAGGCAAATGAATTGTTTGGTTAAAGTATACACTGGACACTACCTTAGGCATGAAAGTAGGGTTTGTCCGCAGAGAAACCCTGTCAGGATGGAAAATGATAAAAGGTTCCACAGCCATGAGTGCCTGTAACTCTGAGACTCGTCTAGCAGAGGTTATTGCTAGGAGCAGAGCTGTTTTCCAGGATAGAAATTTAATATCAGCTGCAGAGGCTGGTTCAAACGGAGGCAGTGAGAGTTTGTCCAAGACATAGTTGAGGTCCCATGCAGGTATTGGTGCTCTTCTTGGGGGGTCCTATGTTTTTGGTCCCTCTGAGGTACTGTCTTAGTAATGGATGAGAAAAAATAGATGGTTCTGTATTGTAATGAGTTGAAATGGCAGAAGCATGAATTTTAATTGATGGAAAAGAAAGGCCTTTATCAAGCATCTCAGTTAAGTATTGCAAAATCTGAGCAATGTTTGGAACAATCATGTCAAAACCTTGTGCCTGGTTCCAAGCACAGAATCTCTTCCATTTTTCTGCATAAGATTTTCTGGTGCTAGGTCTCCTGGCCTCCAAAATAACATCCATCACTGCTTTAGAGAGAGGTGTGCCTTGACTGGCTACATTATCCGCCATGCTGCCAGGTTTAAGGTCCTGAGTTGGCTGTGCAGTATTTGACTGTCTTGTTGGGTCAATAAGTGAGGAATTTGAGGTAATGTCCAAGCTGGGCATTGAGACAAGCTCTTTAAGATTGGGTACCAGTGCTGGTGGGGCCAGTTTGGGGCAATCAGTATCATTTTTGGTTTCTCTTGTCTGACCTTGAGGAGTACCTTGGGGAGGAAAGGCATATACTGTTAGTTCTTTCCAGCTGAAAGATAGAGCATCCACTTTCCATGCTTGCTTGTGATAAGTCCTTGTGCAGAATTTCTGTAGTTGGTAGTTGTGAGGGGAGGCAAATAGGTATATGTCCGGGCATCCCCAGTTCCTTGTTATCATGGTGAAGACTTGTGGATCCAATTTCCACTCGTAGGGATCCATTAGGTTTCTGCTTAGTTCATCTGCCAGAGTATTTGTCCTTCCTGGCAGGAATTGTGATTGCAGATGTACTTGGTAAGTCAATGTTGTGTCCCACAAGTTCATGGCTAGTCTGCAGAGGGGGTAGGAATGTGTGCCTCCCTGCTTGTTTATGTACCACATAACTGTAGTATTGTCCGTCCTTATCAGTAGTTGTCCTGAAGAAGTAGATCCTTGAAGGCTGTCAGGGCATTCTGAACAGCTAGCATCTCTTTTTGATTGATATGTAGATGCATTTGACTTGTGGACCATGTGCCCTGAATACATCTGACGGCCATATGGACCCCCCAGGCATAATCTGATGCATCTGTTGTCAATGTCTGCCTAGCTGTGGGCAAGGTGAATGGCGGTCCCATGTCGTGGTGACAGGCTTTTGCCCACCATCGAAACTCCTGTTGCAGGCAGGGGAATGAGGGTAATTATTGTTTCCAGGCTGTGGCAATGTTGAGTCCAAACACTTTTTAGATACCATTGAAGTTTCCTCATATGCAGTCTTGCATATGGAATTAGCAGAATGCAGGATGCCACGAAGCCCAAAGCTTGCAGAATTTTTCTTGCAGAGAACTGGGTCTTTGTTGCCAACATTTTGAAATAAACAGTCAGTTGTCTGTGTTTGTCTGGCGTGAGATAAGCCATCTGGGCAGTTGTATTTAAGCTTGCACCCAAGAATATTATCTCTTGAGAGGGTACGAGTTTTGATTTCTTTTCGTTTACTGTGTACCCTAGACCTGTTAGTAATCTTTTTACAAACGCCAGATGCTGTAGTAGAATGTCCTTGTTCTCTGCTTGAATAAGGCAGTCGTGCAAGTAAGGAAATATCTGTATTCCTCTTTGTCTGCAAAATGCAATCACTGGTGCCAGGCATTTTGTGAAGACCCTGGGCGCAGTAGATAAGCCAAAGGGCAGTGCAGAGAATTGGTAATGCATTGAGCCAGCTATAAATCTGAGGTAACTTCTGCATGATTGTCTGATTGGGAAATGCAGGTATGCCTCTTTCAGGTCTAAAGTCACAAGCCAAGCCCTCTTGCCCAGCATGGGCAGAAGCTGCTGCAGAGTTAACATTTTGAATTTTGGAATATCCAGGAATGTGTTTAGGATAGACAGGTCCAGTATTGGTCTCCAGATTTTGTCCTTTCTGGGCACCAAGAATAGCCTTGAGTAGAATCCTAGTCCCTGCTCTTGCTGTGGCACTAACTGAATAGCTCTCATGTTCATGAGGGATGAAACTTGTTTTTGTGCCTCTGCCCATTGATTGCGTGGCAGGTCTGGCATACCGTTTTGCCTTGGCAGGGTGTGAAAGTGGAACCTGTAGCCTTGTGATACAATATTTAGGACCCATTTGTCCTGGGTGATCATGTGCCAATTTTGTGAAAAAAGTGCCAGTTTTCCCCCCAAAGGGGCTGCCAGACGATAAGTGCTTGGTGCTGGTAGGGGAAAGTCATTGAGACTGTTTCCTGTATGGCAGTGATTTTTCCTCTCCGCTTTTGGAGGTAGAAAAACCCCATTGTTTAGGCCTGTATGAGCCTTGGGGCTGTGATCTGCCTATTGGGCGTCTGTATCTGCCTCTTTGTGGCCTGTCTGACACAGGAAAGGACCAATTCTTTGTAGGCCAGTTCCTGCTAAATCTGGGAGGCTGTACCTGCAAGAAGTCCTTGACTGTTTGCATAGATTCAGCTTTGTCCTCCATTTTCTTCAACACCTCTTCTGCTTTAACACCAAACAAAGTATCATGCTGTAATGGAGCATCTAATAGTTTTGCTTTAACATGATTAGGCAGATTCTGTTCTTTCAACCAAGCATGCCTCTTAATGACAGAACCTGTAACAGCGGCCCTGCAGGAGGCCTCTAGAGAATCAAAACCACATTGCAAAGTATGCTTTCCCACTTGTTCACCTTCATGCAATAAATCCTGCATTTCTTTGTTTTCTACACATTCTGAATTTGTCAACATTTTCTGTTTAAGCAGTGACATAAGATATTGCTGATATTTAAGCATATGAAACTGGCAATTTAAAGCTCTTACAGCCAAGGTAGCAGAAGTATAAATATTTTTCCCACATCTGTCCACGGCCCTTGAATCCCTATCAGAGGGGATAGGGTTTTTTTGCAGTGGAAGCCTTGACCCCTTTGGGACCCTGAGAGATAGTTTCTGGGTCAGCAGCAGGGTTTTTATAAAGAAATTTATGTGAATCAGGAACCCTGCTGTAGCTGTCTGGTTTAACCGGAGCTGGAGATAAAGAGTCAGGAGACAGGCCAGACTCTGCAAATACATCATCTACAATGTCTAAAACAGGAGGGATAGCAAGGGGCCTGTGCTGAGGTAATAAAAGGAAGTCTCTGAGCCTTTTCTTGGATTCTGAGTAATCTTGGCTCTCCCAGTGGAAATACTCCCTCACAGTATGCAGGGTCTCCCCAAAAGAATAATCCTCAGGAGGAGAGGCTGAAGGGATAGATTCTTCAGCATCAGAATCCTCATAGGGAGGAATAGAATATTCCTGTTCAGAGGAGGAATCAGAGGAAATGGAAACCTGGTCTGAATATTCGTATTCTATCTCTTGCCTAGACCTCTTATCAGGAGGGGGATGGGAACCCTTGATCAAAGTAATTAGGTCTTCGGCCATTTTAAGCATCTGTTTTTTAGGTATGGTGGCCTGTCCAGCAGAATGCTTTACTTGTTTCTTTGTCTTTAGAGCTGCTTTAGTCTTTGCCTTTGAAGCTGAAGTAGGTTCGCATATAACTGTGTAGGCCTGAAAACACCCTCAGAAGCCAATGCCTGCTCAGCGGCTCCGGACCCATCTGAGGGAATATTTTCCGAGTGTCCAATACCTTGAGTTTCCAGTGGCCTAGTCGGCTCCATGTGGGAGTCGGAAGCGGCCTGTGGCTCTGAGGTAGTGGGTGTCAGGGACTGCGAAAGCGCCTCACTGAGAACCGGCGAACCGGCCTAGCGGAAGCCTAGTCGTCGGTTTTGGATCTCGGATGCCTGTCCTTTTCTTTTTCTTTGCGCTTTTTATAGACTCCGGTAGTCAGCTGTTCCGACAGCATGATATAATTGAATCTTCTGCCACAGTAATGGAATGCAAAACCGTACCGACGCTTAATAGTGCGTTGGTTAAATCTAGCACAAAACCGACAACTAGCAACGTTATGGTCAGGGCCAAGGCAAGGAATACAGTAAGAATGAAAATCCTTATGAGGTATTTGCTTCCCACAAGAAATACAATTATTAACTTTTTCTGACATCGGTCTGGAGCAAGAAAAAAGTTTCCCCAATGGGGTACTTAGCTTTAATGAAGACTTCAGATCTGAAATTCAAATTTGAAAATCTCAGGAGTCGTCCGACCGGCACTTGCGAACTGCTTTTGCTTCGGGCACCGCGCGGCAAGAAAGACTGAAGAAAATGGCGTCGGCTGCATCTTTTATACCCCTGGCATACTGACGTCAGGGAGGAGGCGACAGCAACCGACGCTGGACCTAGACTTTGGAATTCGGGCAGACTGCGGGTAGCCTGCCAGCAGGATAACCCAATTGTAATGACTGCAACAGTGAAACACGATGAACATCCAGAGATCTGTGGCTGACCATGTCTGCAGATGACTGCAAGCTGAGTGCCATCATCAACTCTCCTGGTGATATAGACATACCACAAGAGGGTCTCACCCAGACAACTGGTGCCAGAAACACAGCCTCAAACTAACAGCCAAAAAATGCACCATCATCCTCTCTGGCCTCTGGGGAGAGGATGTCTCCACAAATTATCACATTAATAACAGCATCGTAAGCATGCAAGCAGTTGTGAGGGACCTAGGCACCTAAGTTGACAGCAATCTAACTTCTGACCACCATGTTTGCCTCCTTTGTACAGAGATCTTTCTATGTGGCTCACCTCATTAGTAAGGGAACAAGGAAGTCGTAACTTCCCTGTATTCCTCCCTTATCAGGCTCATCATTGAGTACAATGCCCCCTTTGGCACGTACCTCGTGAAGCACATGCAGCAGCTGGCGAGAAAGTACAGTTGTGTACACTTACCATAAATGTAGATGTTCGAGTGTATTCACTGTTGCAGTCATTACATTTGGGTAATCTGCTGGCAGGTTGCCCTCAGTCAGCCTGATTAACAAAGTCTTGGGTCCTGCGTCGGTTGCTGTCCCTTCTTCCATGATGTCAGGTCATCAGGAGTATAAAACATGCAGCTGACGCCATTACATCAGTTTTACTTGCCCCAGATGTCAGGAACCCCCCAAATGGGGAGCAAAATATATATATATATATATATATATATATAATTAAAAACACAAAAATATACCTCCAAACAAAAGCAAATACACCAAAAAGGCTTTTGAGCATAGTAAAAGAAAGTAGAGGTATAGTAAGAGAAAAACAGGGGGCTGGAGAGAGGGTAACCAGGACTGCAACAGTGAATACAATCGAACATCTACATTTATGGTAAGTGTACACAACTGTACTATGTTCATCGTGTTTCACTGTTGCAGTCATTACATTTGGGTAGACTCCCAAAGCTTTGGTTGGGAGGATGGATTTATACAGCATTAGGCCCGGCTATAAGGCCCTGAAAAACAACTGGATTTAGAGAAAATTGGTAAATGATAATGCTTGGTGAAAGAATGAACTGAACTCCAGGTAGCAGCTTCTAGAATATCCCTGGTGGGAACACCTCTGAGAAAGGCTGTTGAAGTAGATGCCGCCCTGGTGGAATGAGATCTGATCCCCTGGGGGATAGGTTTTCCATGGTGCTTATAACAGAAATGAATACAATGGCTTATCCATTTTGAAATGGTTTGCTTTGAAATAGCCTTCCCCTCTGCCCCTGCAGCAAATGCTACCAGCAGTTGTTCAGATTTTCTTCGATATTTAGTCCTGTCCAAGTAGAATCTAAGCTGTCTGTGTACATCCAGTGAATGCAGAATCCATTCTCCCTTGTTCTGTGGATTGGGAAAGAAAGTTGGTAAATGAATGGACTGATTAAGAGCCACACTGGACACCACCTTGGCCATGAATGATGGATTGGTCCTGAGTGACACCCTGTCCACATGAAAGATGATGAAAGGCTCCACTGCCATAAGGGCCAGTAATTTAGATATCCTTTTAGCTGAAGTGATTGGTAAAAGGAAGGCTGTTTTCCAGGAAAGAAATTTTAAGTCTGCAGTAGCAGCTGGCTCGAAAGGAGGTAGAGTGAGTTTCTCCAATACAAAGTTAAGGTCCCAGGCAGGGGTTGGAGCTCTCCTGGGTGGTCTCAAGTTTTTGGCCCCTCTGAGATACTGCTTTAGAAGAGGATGAGAGAAGGGGGGGGGGGGTTCTGTGTTGTAATGAGCTGAAATGGCTGAGGCATGAATTTTTATGGAAGAAAAAGACAGGCCCTTGTGAAGCACCTCAGTTAAGTATTGCAAAATCTGAGGTCAATTGAGCACTGCTGTGCTCATCCCTTGAGATTGATTCCAGGCACAGAATCTTTTCCATTTGTCAGCATAAGATTTTCTAGTACTTGGTCTTCTTGCCTCCAAAATGACATCCACCACAGGTTTGCTGAGGGATGCTAAGGGGGAGTTTAATGATTAGCCACGCTGCAAGATTCAATGTTTGGAGCTGAGGGTGCAGACTTTGGTTCTCCTGCTGAGATAGTAAGGAAGGTGTCTGAGGCAAGTGCCAAGGTGAAATGTGTGACACACTGCGCAGGAGTGGGTACCAGTGTTGGCGAGGCCAGTCTGGAGCAATCAAAATCATTTTTGGTTTGTCCTGTTTGACTTTTAGTAGAACTTTGGAGAGCAGAGGCAGAGGGGGGAAGGCATAGACTGATCGGTTTTTCCAGCTGAAGGACAAAGCATCCACTTTCCAGGCTTTTTTGTGAGGAATTCTTGTGCAAAATATGTCCAACTGGTAGTTCTGGGGTTAGGCAAAAAGATCTATGTCTGGGCTCCCCCATTTGCGTGTCAACATGTTGAAAATCCATGATTCCAGTTTCCATTCATGTGGGTCCATGAGATTTCTGCTTAGTTCGTCTGCCAGAACATTCTGCTTTCCTGGCAGGAATTGAGCTTGTAGTTGTACTTGGTAGCTCAAGGCAGTGTTCTACAATGCCATGTCTAGTCTGCAGAGGGGGTAGGAATGTGTACCCCCCTGATTGTTTATGTACCACATAACTGTGGTGTTGTCCGTCTTTATCATTAATTGTCCTGGATGAAGGTAGTCCTTGAAGGCTAGCAGTGCATTCTGTACAGCTAGCATTTCTTTTTGATTGATATGAAGGTGCATTTGATTTGGGCTCCATTTGCCCTGAATGCACTTCCCTGCCAGATGAGCCCCCCATGCATACTCTGATGCGTCTGTAGTTAGGGTTTGGGTGGCAGGGGGTGGTGTGAATGGCAGTCCCTTGTTTTGGTGGCAGGCCTCTGCTCACCATAGGAACTCTAGGCGCAGGCAAGGTATGATAGGAATCATTGTTTCCAGGCTGTGACAATGTTGACTCCATAAACTTAAGTACCACTGAAGTTTCCTCATATGCAGTCCTGCATATGGAATTAGAAGAATGCAGGAGGCCATGAACCCCAAGGCTTGCAGTATTTGCCTTGCAGATAGCAGGGTTTTTGTGGCCACCTGTTTGAAGTAAGTCACCAAATGAATTTGCTTTTCTGGCGTAAGGAAAACCATCTGGGCAGTTGTATTCAAGCTTGCACTCAGGAATGTAATTTTTTGAGAGGGTACCAGCTGAGATTTCTTTTCGTTTATGGTGTACCCTAGACAGGTTATAACTCTTTTTACAAATGCCAGATGTTTTAGAAGAACGGCCTGGTTTTCAGCCTGAATTAGACAATCGTCCAGGTATGGATATATTTGAATCTTTCTTTGCCTGCAAAATGCAATTACTGGAGCCAGGCACTTTGTGAATACCCTGGGCGCAGTAGACAAGCCAAAGGGCAGTGCAGAGAACTGATAATGCATGCAGCCTGCTTTGAAGCGTAGGTATCTTCTGCAAGATTCCCTGATTGGGATATGCAAGTAAGCTTCTTTTAAATCTAGAGTTGCCAACCAGGCATCCTTGCCTAGCATAGGAAGTAACTGGTGAAGAGTCAGCATCTTGAATTTTGGAATGTCCAGAAAGGTTTGTAGAGTAGACAGGTCCAGAATTGGAGGCCATGCTTTGCTTTTTCTGGGTACCAGGAAAAGTCTGGAATAGAAACCTTGTCCCTTTTCCTCTTCTGGTACTAGCTGAATAGCAACAATGTTTAGGAGGGAAAGTACTTGTTTCTGAGCCTCTGCCCACTGATTTGGGGGCAGGTCTGGCCACCCATTTGGAGTTGGCAGCATGTGGAAATGAAATCTGTATCCCTGGGACACTATATTTAAAACCCATTTGTCCTGAGTTATAAGTTGCCAGTTGCTTGAATGAAGAGCCAGTTTTCCCCCCAAAGGGGCGGCTAAGAGGTAAGTGCTTGGTAATTTTAAAGGGAAGTCATTGAGACTGTTTACCATAGGGTGGTGCCTTGTTGTTTCCAGATTTGGAAGTGGAAGCACCCCATTGCTTAGTTCTGAAAGTCCTTGGGACTGAAACCTGGTGCTTTTGGAATGTCTGGGTTTGGCTGGAGTGGCTCTGGAAGGAGCTGGAAAGTACTAGTTCTTAGTAGGCCAGTGCCTACTAAATCTAGGAGGTTGTACTTGTAAGAAATCTTTCACAGTTTGCATAGATTTAGCTTTATCTTCCATCTTTTTTAGAACTTCTTCAGCCTTATTGCCAAACAAGCGGTCCTGCTGTAAAGGAGCTTCCAACAGTTTTGCTTTAACATGATCAGGCAGAGATTGCTCCTTAAGCCAAGCATGCCTTCTAAGCACAGACCCAGTAACAGCAGCCCTGCAAGAGGCCTCTAAAGAATCAAAACCACATTGCAAAGTATGTTTGCCAACTTGTTCAGCTGAATGCAATAAATCCTGTAAATCTTTATTCTCCACACAGTCAGAAATCAACATCATTTTCTGTTTAAGCAGTCCCATGATATGCTGCTGATATTTTAGCATACGGAATTGACAGTTTAAAGCCCCGATTGCCAAGGTTGCAGAAGTGTAGACCTTCTTACCCCATCTATCCAGTGCCCTGGAATCTCTATCAGAAGGGGTAGGATTTTTAGCAGTAGAAGCCTTAATACCCCTGGGGCCCTGAGAAATGGTTTCAGGATCCACAACTGGATTTTTAAAAAGGAATTTGTGGGAGTCAGGAAACCTGTAGTATCTGTCTGGCTTACAAGGAGCTGGAGGCAGAGAATCAGGAGCCATACTAGATTCGGAAAACACATCATCAACAATGTCTAGAACAGGAGGTACAGCCAAAGGCCTATTCTGAGGAAGAAGAAGAAAATCCCTAAGCCTCTTTTTAGATTCAGAAAAATCCTGACTTTCCCAGTGGAAATGTTCTCTTAAGGTATGTAAAGTTTCCCCAAAAGAAAAATCCTTAGGGGGAGAAGCAGAAGGAATGGAATCCTCTGCATCAGAGTCCTCATAAGTAGGTATAGACAAATCCTGTTCATTAGAAGAGTCAGAAGAAATAGAATCCTGTTCAGAAGATTCATAGTCAATTTCTTGCCTAGGCCTCTTTGAAGGGGTGGGGGGGGGGTTAGTTACCCCTGATCAGAGTAATTAAATCTTCAGCCATTTTGATCATTTGTTTTTTAGGCATAGGGGCCTGCACATGTGACCTAGGCTTCGGTTTTCTAGACATAGTTCGAGATTTTGGCCTTAATGTTGAAGATGGCGTTGGTTTAATATATAAAGCTATAGGCCTGAATACACCCTCAGAAGCCGGTGCCTGCACAGCAGCTCTGGACCCATCCAAGGTAGAGACATCCATGGGTTCCATAATTGAAGCATTTTGCGGCATACCGGACTCCAAATGGGTCTCAGTAATTTGGTGATAATAGGAGCTGGAGTAGTGGAGGGTATTTCTTGGCAGAGAAATGGGATGAGAGAGAGAGAGAGTTGAAATTTAAGTTGAATTTGTTGGCCAGCAGATTTGCTCTATATTCTGGTTAAGTACAGATGTCATCAACAACTAATTACACACACTGCTGGGTGTTGCCCTTAAGATTGCGGACATAAGTGAAAAATCCCTTATGGTTAAGGACAACTTTATAAGCTATTTTTACGTCAGTCTGCTTTCAGAGACTTAACTAGTTCCTGGATTTGCTTGTATAGACTGAGGGATTTTTTGCTTTGTTGTACACATTCCCTCTTGCTTCTTGACAGGCTTTTATTTCTGTTGTAGTACAACTTATTAATACTAAGGGGTCCACCAGAGTAGCTAAGTTTTGCCGTTTCACCTGGGTTAATTTCAGTCTGGTACGGCTGTTTCTATGCAACTGTTTATATGATGGTACAAGGCTTTCGTGCACACCTCTACATAGATTTCTGTGTTTTCTGGATTTGGCAGAGCATGGAAATTAGCTATGCCATCACTTAATAAAGGGTAAATTACCTTACAGACCTTCTTAAAGTTTTGGAATTAGGTGGGTGGACTGGGGACTTTTACGTTTATTTCAAGGAAGAGAGCTTTGTGATGTCATCTTGCCACTGAGGACATCTCACTGGAGGGGTGGGGGGGGGGGGGCATTCTGTGCTCTCCCATATTTTGTGAGTACCAGATCTAGGATATTTGTTTCCCTAGTGGGAGTGAAGACTAGCTGCTCCAGGGCATTTGAACTTACAAAGTCAGTAAATCTTTGGGCCTCCATGTAATTAGTCATGTATGCCTCCCAATTAATAGAGGGGTAGTTAAAACTACCCATGACTACAGTACTGGGCAGGATGGTGAGCGATTCTAGTAACTTCTGGTAAGATGTATGGGCTTCCTGGTTCATGGTGGGGAACCTATAGCTAGCAAGAACACGGCAATGGATTTTTTTCCATAGTAAGCTGGTCATGGAGTAGCTCAAGCTTATCATATTTTTTGACCAGCCTTGAGATGTGTTTATCCATTTTGTACATAGATACACCTCTGCCTTCTGCTTGTTCATTATAGCCATGCACTGCCAGAGTGCTTTTCGTGGCTTTGAACCATGTTCCAGTAAAGTACAGTTGTGTACACTTACCATAAATGTAGATGTCCCAGTGTATTCACTGTTGCAGTCATCACATTTGGGTTATCTGTCTGCGGGTAGCCCTTAGCCGGCCTGAATACCAGAGTCTTCAGATTTCTGTATCGGATGCTGTTGCTTCTTCCATGTCGTCAGGGGTATAAAACATGCAGCAGATGTCATTACATCAGTTTTTCTTGCCCCAGATGTCAGGTGCCCCCACAATAGGAAGCAATTATATGGTATGGTACACCCCCATCAAAAAGCAAATAAACAAAAAAATATATATATACCAAACAAGAAGGAAAGGTAGAGCCAAGAGAAGTCAGGGGGCTGGAGGGAGGGTAACCAAGAGTGAATACACTCGAACATCTACATTTATGGTAAGTGTACACAACTGTACTATATTCTTCGTGTTTCATTGTTGCAGTCATCACATTTGGATCGATTCCCAAAGCTAAGTAAGGGAGGAGGTAGTTAAAGAGCATTACGGCCAGCTAGTAAGCCCTGCAAGACTGCTGTGGTAAATAAAGCTCTGGATTTAGAAAAGATAGGCAGGTGGTAATGCTTGGTGAAGGTATGTACAGTGCTCCAGATAGCAGCTTCCAGGATGTCCCTGGTAGGGACTCCTCTGAGAAATGCTGTAGAGGTAGATACAGCCCTGGTGGAATGTGGTCTTATCCCCTGTGGGGTAGGTTTTCCATGGTGCTTGTAGCCGAAATGAATGCAATGGGCTATCCATTTGGAAATGGTTTGCTTTGAAATGGCCTTCCCCTCTGCTCTGCCCTGCAGAAAAGCCATCTGGCAGCTACTCAGATTTTCTGAGAGGCTTAGTCCTGTCCAAATAAAATCTAAGTTGTCTGTGCACATCCAGAGAGTGCTGTATTAGTTCCCCTTTGTTTTGTGGATTAGGGAAAAAAGTAGGCAAATGAATGGACTGATTTAGGGTCACACTAGACACCACCTTGGGCATAATGGAAGGATTAGTCCTGAGGGAAACCCTGTCCGCATGGAAGATAATGAAGGGTTCCCACTGCCATGAGGGCCTGTAATTCAGACAGACACTCTTCTTGCTGAAGTGATGGCTAGAAGGACAGCGGTTTTCCAAGACAGGAATTTCAACTCTGCTGTTTCAGCTGCCTCAAAGGGGGGAAGGTGAGCTTTTCCAATACAAAGTTAAGATCCCAGGCTTGAGTGGGAGCTCTTCTGGGGGGGGGGGTCTTACATTTTTGGCCCCTCTAAGGAATTGTTTTAGCAAGGGGTGAGAGAAGAGGGGTGGCTCAGTATTATAATGTGTTGAAATGGCAGAGGCATGAATCTTAACTGACGAAAAGTATAGGCTCTTGTGGAGCATTTCTGTTAAGTACTCTAGAATATGAGGTAAGCTGGGCACTGTTGTGCCCATCCCCTGAGCCTGGTTCCAGGAACAGTATTTTTTCCACTTTTCAGCATAGGATTTTCTGGTACCAGGCCTTCTTGTCTCCAGAATGACATCCAGCACCTGCTTACTGAGGGGATGCTAGAGGAGAGCTCAAGGGATCAGCCAGGCTGCATGGTTCAGGGCTTAAAGCGGAGGGTGCAGAATCTGGCCTGCCTGCTGGGACAGCAAGGAAGGGGTCTGAGGCAGGTGCCATGTTTGTAGCAGTGTCATACTGCGCAAGAGGGGGTACCAGTGCTGGTGTGGCCAGTCTGGTGCAATCAGTATTGTCCTTGGCTTGTCCTGTTTTATCTTTAGTAGAACCTTTGATAGGAGAGGCAGAGGGGGGAAAGGCATAAACTGAGAGGCTTTCCCAGGTAAAGGATAGAGCATCCACTTTCCAAGCTTGACTGTGGGGAGTTTTGTGCAGAATTTGTTCAATTGGTAGTTCTGAGGGGAGGCAAACATGTCTACCTCTGGAGTCCTCCATTTGTTCCTCAAGAGGTTGAATATTTTGGGTTCTACTTTCCATTCGTGTGGGTCCATGAGATTTCTGCTTAAGTCGTCTGCCAGTGAATTTAGTTTGCTTGGCAGGAAATGTGCTTGTAGGTATACTTGGTAGCTCAAGGCTGAGTTCCACAGAGCCATGGCTAGTCTGCAGAGAGGGTAGGAGTGGGTTCCCCCTGCTTGTTTATGTACCACATAACTGTGGTGTTGTCTGTCTTTACCAATAGTTGTCCTGGAAGAGTACGGTCTTTGAAGGCTGTCAGAGCATTCTGTACAGCTAACATTTCTGATATGCAAGTGCATCTGTCTCGGGTTCCATTGGCCCTAAATGTACTGCCCTGCCATGTGAGTCCCCCATGCATAGTCTGATGCTTCTGTTGTTAGGGTTTGGACGACAGGGGGTAGAGTGAAAGGGAGTCCCTTGTTGTGGTATCAGGCCTCTGCGCACCAAAGGAACTCTGTCCTTACACAAGGAATGATAAGAATAATTGTTTCCAGGTCCTGAGAATGTTGACACCATAGACTTTTTAGATACCACTGGAGTATCCTCATATGCAGTCTCGCATATGGAATTAGCAGAATGCAAGAGGTCATGAACCTCAGAGCTTGCAGTATTTTCCTTGCAGATAGCTGGGTTTTTGTGGCCAATAGTTTGAAGTAGGTTGTTGAATAAACTTGTTTCTCCAGAGTGAGGAATGCCATCTGGGAAGTTGTGTTCAAGCTTGCTCCCAGGAATACAATCTGTTGGCAGGGTACTAGGTGAGATTTCTTTTCGTTGATGGTGTACCCCAGTGAGGTTAGAAGTTTCTTTACAAATGGCAGGTGTTGCAATAGCAAGTCCTGGCTTTCTGCCTGAATCAGACAATCGTCCAAGTATGGGTAAATTTGAATATTTCTCTGCCTGCAAAATGCAATGGCTGGAGCTAGACACTTTGTGAACACCCTGGGCACAGTAGATAAGCCAAAGGGAAGTGCAGAGAACTGAAAGTAAATGGAGCCCGCCCTGAAACGTAGGTATTGTCTGCAGGATCCCCTTATTGGGATGTGCAGGTAAGCTTCCTTTAAGTCTAGGGTTGCCAGCCAGGCATCCTTGGTAAGCATAGGAAGAAGCTGTTGAAGAGTTAGCATTTTGAATTTTGAAACCACCAGAAAGGTGTTAAGAATAGAGAGGTCCAGGACAGGATGACAGGAGTTTTCTTTTCTGGGTACCAGAAAAAGTCTTGAATAAAAACCTTGTCCCCTTTGTTTTGCTGGGACAGGTTGAATTGCCCTGATACTGAGAAGACAGGGAACCTGCTGTTGGGCCTCAACCCATTGATTTGGAGGGACGTCTGGCCAACCATTTGGGGTTGGTGGTGTGTGGAAGTGGAATCTGTATCCTTGGGAAACTATGTTCAAAACCCCTTTGTCCTGGGTGATGAGTTCCCAGTTTTTTGCATGCAGTGTGAGCTTTCCTCCTAAGGGAGCTAGTAATTGAGCAGGGCTTGGAAGGGTTAAGGTTAAATCATTGTGCCATTTTTCCATAGGGGGGTGGCTTACTACTCCCTGCTTTGGAAGTGGGAGCCCCCCACTGCTTAGATCTGTGCATAGCCTGAGACTGAAGTCTTGGTGGTTTGTTGTTCCTGGGTTTGGACTGAGAAGGCCTGGAAAGGACCAGTTCTTTGAAGGCCAATCCCTACTGAATCTGGGAGGCTGTACTTGTAGGAAATCTTTAACAGTTTGCATAGATTTAGCTTTTTCCTCCATTCTTTTGAGGACTTCTGCTTTGTTGCCAAAACGGCTGTCTTGGTTTAAGGGTGCATCCAGCAATTTAGCTTTAACATGATCTGGCAAGTTTTGTTCCTTAAGCCAAGCATGCCTTCTAAGTACAGACCCAGTGACAGCAGCCCTGCAAGATGCTTCTAAGCATCAAAACCACATTGCAAAGTATGTTTACCAACTTGTTCTGCAGAATGCATTAAATCTTGCAAGTCTTTGTGTTCAGTATAGTAAGGAATCAGCATCATTTTCTGTTTAAGTAGTCCCATAACATGCTGCTGATACTTTAACATATGAAACTGGCAATTTAAAGCCGTAATGGCCAAAGCAGCAGAAGTGTATACCTTCTTACCCAATCTGTCTAAGGCTCTAGAATCACTATCAGAAGGGGTAGGATTTTTGGCAGCAGTAGCCTTAATGCCTTTTGGTCCTTGGGGAAATGGTCTCTGGATCCGCAGTAGGATTCTTGAAAAGGAACTTGTGAGAGTCAGGTACTCTGTAGTACCGGTCAGGTTTTCTGGGAGCTGGAGGTGAAGTGTCTGGGATAAGGCTATATTCCAAGAAAGCATCATCTACAATGTCCAGAACAGGGAGGGATAGCTAGAGGCCTGTGTTGGGGCAGGAGTAAGAATTCCCAAAGTCTTTTTTTTGGACTCAGAATAGTCCTGGCTTTCCCAGCGGAAATGCTCCCTAAGGGTATGCAAGGTTTCACCAAAAGAAAAATCTTCTGGAGGGGAAACAGAGGGAATGGAATCCTCTGCATCAGAATCCTCATAAGTAGATAAGGGCAAACCCTGGTAATCAGAAGGAGCAGAGATATCAGATTCTTGATCAGAAGAATCAGAAAGAAAATCAGTTCTAGGTCTCAGAGAGGGAAGGCTGGCTTCCCCTAATTAAGGCAATAAGGTCTTCAGTCATTGTAAGCATTTGTTTTTAAGGCATATGAGCCTGAGTCTGCGGTTTGGTCATCGGTTTTCTAGGGGTAGTGTGAGTTTTTGGCCTGAGGAATTTGGTACTTCTAGACGGAAATGATGCTGTCGGTTTAATATGAAAGTCTGTAGGCCTGAATACGCCCTCAGAAGCCGGTGCCTGCACAGAGACTCCGGACCCATCCAAGGTAGAGACATCCGCAGGTTCTATAGTTGAAGAAGCATCTCACGGTATACCGGACTCCGAATGGGTCTCAGTAGAGGCCTGCGAATCTGTAGTAGCGGGCATCAGGGGCTGCGAAAGCGCCTCACTGAGTACCAGCGGACTGGCGACTAGCCTAACGGAAGCTTAGTCAGCAGTTTTGGACCTATGCAGTCTGTCTCTGTCTTTATCCTGATGTTTTTTCAGAAGATTGGTAGTCGAATGGGTTAACGAAGCCATTTCAGAGTACGGAGATCGAAAACGAAAGTATTTGGCTAAAAAAATAGCCCAACGACGAATAGTTTGGGCATTGAACAAGGCACAAAACCGGCAGCGAGGGACGTCGTGGTCTTGGCTTAAACAGGTGATGCAGTAAGAATGAAAATCTCTAGGAGGTATTTGCTTTCCACAGGCAAGACAATTGTTAACTTTTTCTGACATCGGTTAGAGCAAGAAAAAAGGATCCCCAATGGGGTACTTATCTTCTTTTGAAGACTTCGGGTCTGAAAATCGAAAAAGAAAATTTCAGGAGACGGCCGACCAGCACTTGCGAACTGCTTCTGCTTTGGGCACTGCACGGCAAGAAAAACTGATGTAATGGCGTCGGCTGTATGTTTTATACCCCTGACGACCTGATGTCATGGAAGAAGCGACGGCATCCGACGCAGAAATCCGAAGACTCTAGTATTCAGGCCGGCTGAGGGCTACCTGCAGGCAGATAACCTAAATGTGATGACTGCAACAGTGAAACAAGAAGAACATCTGCACAGATGTCAGCATTCTCCAGGGTGAGGACAGCTTCTAAGGAATACAGTTTCTTGCTGAAACTCCTAGCATTGAGCAGTAACCCCTTTAGCTTGTCCCAAGAAACTTTTACAATGGAAGGTTTTTCAGCCTGGTGATGCCTGAAAAAGGCACTACAGGGGTGGAAAATGTTTTGCCCACTATCTGAAAGCCTAGAGATGACAGGTGAAGACCATTCCTGGCAAAGCCGCATATCATGTCAACCATACCCTCCCAAGGTTGAAAGTTTTGGATGCCTTTGGAATGATACAAGTAGCTAAGCCAATTGTTAAAGTCAATTATTTTCTACTGGCTGGTATTGTGGCATCATCCTTAGAGATGGTAGAATGCTGCTCAATGCTAGGCTAATACCTGCCTGTACCACATACTCTGAGAGCTCAATCATATCTGTCTTCATATAATCCAAGGAGGTACATCTCAAGTCATTCACACCCACATGCTCTATGACGGAGTTATACTGGTACTTAGGGGTTAGTAACCTGAGTGCATGTGTGGTATGGTGGATCCTGGTCCCTGACAGGCAACTGTAACCTTCTCCTTATCCAGCCTGGTAAGGAGGATATCAGTGTGTTGCACAGTGCAGTCTATGACCAGAATACTGGGTTGTGGAGTGTTTCACTTATGGGCTTGGTAGTTCAGAAATAATGAGATGTGCCTTTATGTGCTGTGATGGGAATTCTCTTGTTTGTGAGCAACTGGAATTTCTGAGGACTGCGCCTGAGTGGCCTTTAAGGTTTGGGTAAGTTACATGTGGGCACCTCCACACGTGTGTGTCTGTGTTTGTATGTAGTCCTTTGTGGATGGGCTGAGTGATGTGCAAGAATCAACGACAACCTGTTTGTTGCTTTGTGTGTCAATGTGTAATGACATCTCTCACATACTGTATTTGTCTGAGAATTAAGTGGTTGTCAGTGTGCATAAGGCAATTGTTACAATGTCTTAGGATACCTATGTCCACCAAGCTGGAAGTATAGATAGCAGGAAAGTGCCCATCCATGGTTGCAGGTCCTAATGTGCACTTGCAAGGGATAGCAGTGAAGGGTGCTTACTTGGTGTAATCTGCTGCTAACCTAACCAGTGATGCTAACCAGTGGCCAATCCAGATGTTCTCCGAGCAGCGATAGTCCTGGGTGTTATCATAAGGTAAGGTGTATCCAAATAGCCCTAATTAAATGCATAAATGTTGCTTACTGCGAAACTAGTTGCCCCATGAGAAATGTGGGACTGAGGTAAAGTTCCAAGGTAGTTCTTATAGGGAAAGTTCAACTTCTAATGCATGCGTCTATACATGACACCAGTAACTGCTGCTGCACAAAGAGCAGCTTTGCACAAATGCAAGGTTTTTATATGATCAGAGCAAAGCAAGTTTTGCACTAACTATGCCATAAGGCCAGTCAGGTAAGCACACTATGAGCTTTCCACCAGCAATTAATTCCCAGCTCAGAAGGTGAAATCAGCTCTCTCCTACCACAAGACTGCAGACTTTGACCCTCTTAATGCAAAGTGACTGGTTTGGAGCCAAAGTGTTAAGGAACCACAGATGCCTAATACTAAGAAGCACTACATACAATGTATTTCACTGCAAAACAGCAGCCCTTGCAGTAGTTTAAAAATGCAACTGTAAACTTTAAGGAAGTGCAAAATAAACACATAAAATAAATAAATAGCACAATAAACGTTAATAGTATAATGAAAATAAACAATGTTTCCAGATGTCTGCATCTGTACAGGGCACTGGCACTGCAAATTGCTCTGTGCAAATGTTCATAGGTTACTATGCTAGCAGAGAAGAACAACTAGCCAGTGAATCCACCAATCCACCATTTTTTAAAAGACATTCATCAAATATATTAGAGAAAGTTAGTGTCAGTATTTGATGAATGTCTTTTAAAAAAAATGGCTTTTGGTAAAGGAATCTCTTTACATTTTGAAATGTAATACTCTGCATCCGTATGGACTTAATGAAGAGTTAAATTGGAAATATTTGATCTATTTAATTAATTAATTGGTTAATTGAACATAATATATGAGGCAAATTTTTCTGATGTGTTTTTACTCCTTGAAGGCTTGTGTGGTGAGCCGAAACTTTAGAGTTGAGCTGAGTTATAACTTTTTATTATTTTAATAAATTATTGGTGGATTTACTGGCTAGTTGTTGTTCTTTGCGGTTTTGTTTAAGTGGTTTTCATACTATGCTAGCAGCCCTAGAGCCTTTACAAAGCTAGCCACGTTAATCTCGAGTTGCCTCAATTGTCCTTGGTCAGATGGATGTAATTTGTAGAGCGAGTCTATGCGCCAATTAACCCTGCCCATGAGGAACATGGGTGTCACCCCCAGGATGAATTTGCAGTCTCCCATCCATTTGTCCAGGTTATGGTTGAATAGGGTCAGGAGCTCTGCTTTACATAAATTGGAAGTTTATTCCAGAGAAGCAGCAATTTCTGAGAGATGTATCTCTCTCTCTCTCTCCAGCATGTTCTGTTAATGTCACAGGCTAGACTAAGATCCCTAGAGCAAGCGACTCTTGTGCCATTTGACTAGCGGATGTGCAGCATATCCATCAGAGAAGGGTCAGATTCTATCCTGTAGGCCAGGTACAAGCTGCTTCTCAGCTGCCTATATGATACAAAGTACAGCAACAGGGCTTTCAGTTTGTCTACGCAAATCATGATTTGGAGGACCTGTATTTTCTTGGTGAGAAACTTCTGGTCTCTCCAGTTGCTTCAGGCGTCTGGTGAGGTACATGCAGAAGGGAGTACTGTACTCTATAAATGGTCTGATGAGAGTTAAGTACAGTAGAGTTATAACATTCTTGCATCACTCAAGAAACAAATTAACCAATGAAAAAAAAATAATTTGAAATGCGCAGCCTGGGTAACAAAGTATCTATCTGCCACACAGAACAAAAACACCAGCCCAAGCAGATTTCTCAAAACAGAAAACAAAATGGAACAGGTAAAATAGAAAGCAGTGTTACGAGTTTAAGCATCTCACAGACAAAAGAGAGATTACTTTCCTCACCAGCAGGGAGTCGCTAAAAGTGCTTGCAGTTTTTGCAGGCCTTGAGTCTTATAAGAAAAGACTCCTTGAACCTGGATGACATGCCCGTACTTATAAGTTAGGCTACACAGAATGATTTTTTTACTATCTTGGCCACATGTTAGTCAAAGGCCAGATTATTGTCTACATATGTTCCTAGATCCCTGCCTACCAGGTCATCTCTAATGGACGTCTTATTGATGGAGTAATTAGCCTGCATGGTTATTTTCTCAAAAGATACTATAAGGTACTTCTTAGCACTGAGTTTTAAACAGCGACTTTGTTACCTGTCATTTACCTATATTAGACCCTCTTGTAAGATGTTTGTATCGTTGGGGAACGTATTAGAGCTCACAATTTGCAGTCACTTGCAAACTTGGTCGGCCAAAGGCGTTTGATATTAACCTTTATCTCCGAAAAGTAGATTCAAAATAGGAGTGGTCTCAGCATGGAGCCCTGAGGTACCCTACTGGTGACTGGTCAATAAGCGGAGGTGGGCTCACCAATCCTAACTTCTTGGCTCCTGTCTGTGAGTTAGCTAGCAATCCAGAAAGTGGAGTGTTGTATTAAATGCCTTAACCAGGTCCAGATAGGCAGCATGCACCATTTTCCCCCTCATTCATTGCCTTGCTGACCTTCTCAAATTCCATGGCTTTGCATGTCAGATTAATAGGTCTGTAATTTCCAAGGTCATTTGATAGTCCACCCTTGAGATGTGGGATAACCCTTGCAGTCCTCCATTCTCGTGGTACCAAGCCTGTTTTCAGGCTATAGTTACAAAGTGACTCAAGTGGTCCTAATAGGTCATGTTTTAAACTATTTAGGAGGCATCCTGGGATACTATAGGGGCATACTGAGGCTATGTTTTTGGCCTTAGCAAGCGGCACCAGGACCTGCTCCCTATGAATACTCTGTTGGCGGGGATTTATGTTAGTAAATATTTCATGGGAGGCAGGGGGGTGAAGTTTGAGCTGAATTTGTCACCCAGCAAATATTCTGTGTTGCTTTGCTCAGTTAAAGTGGCACTACTGACAACCAGTTTGGCAGACTGATAAATGTTGTCTTTTGAGGTTTCAGACACAGCTATAGAAGGACTTGTGCTCGTCTTTAGCCTGTGAGGCTATCGTGACCTCGTAACTGGCCTTGTTGGACTTAATTAGTCCTCTTAGTTTTCTGATTAGTTTACTATAATTAGATAGCTCATATCATTATGGGAGCTGCTCTTCCTGAAAAAAGTCATGACCTTTTCCTTTTGTTATAAATCCTATTAAAAGTTAGGACTCCGCCAGTGTTGTTTGTTTTTAAGAGTTTGTTTTGGATTTACTTCTAGTAGGGACAGCAGCCTCTATACAGCCATTTACATGGTTGTACAGGGTCTGTGTGAATAATTCCATATAAGTTGCTGTGAACTTGGAATTGGAAGGGGCAATGAATTTTGACAAACTACTGCTTAATAGGATGTAGTTTGTTTTGCAATAATTCTGTTAAAGGGTTTGCTGGTGTTACCAAGTTAATTTTTATTTCCAAGGACTCAGTTTTGTGGTCTGACCTCAACAATCAGGACATGACATGGGGGCAGCACTTTCCCATATTGGCGAGTACCATATTCAGTATGTTTGAACCTCTTGTGGGAGTGCAAACTATCTGCTCAAGGGTCGTTGTGTTAATCAAGTCTAGGAATTGTTGTGTCTATGAGTATGAGGCAGTGTAGGTTTCTCAGTAGATAATGGGGTAGTTAAAATCTCCCATGAATATAGTATTTGCTTTAATGGTGAGTGTCGCCAGTAGGTCTAGGTACAAGCTACATGATTCTAGGGACAGGGGGTGGCCTACAGCTTCCTAGGGTATGGTATGGGAATTTGTCTATTGTGATTTGCACAAGGATAAATTCCAGGGTATCATCCTGTTTACCCAACGGAGTGTTATGCTCGTTACTAATGTAGATCGAGACTTTTCCACCTTTTGTCCATGTCTGTGCAGCTGATGGTGTAAATGTGTGTCAGGCACCAAATCATTTCCAGCCTCGCACTGCCAGAGTATTTTCTGTGGATTTAAACCATGTCTTAGCAAGGGCACATATGTCTATATTCTCCAGAGTGATGAGAGCTTGTAGGGTGTGGAGATTCTTGTTTAGGGTTCTAGCATTAAGCAGTTTTGGTACATTAAAAGAACAATGATGGTACACTGTAAATTATAGTGTAAGCGGTGAATTGGAGCTACATAACCAAAAAACACCTTATTCTACTGGGAGAAACCACTGATCCCATTTAACTGCTGCCCTCTTTCCCTTCCAAGTAAATTCCTTGAACTCTTAATTTTTATCCATGCCTCCTCCTCTGGCTGACAAAAATACAATGGGCTATATAAGAGTAAAGGGACTAAATGCATTTTCACTGCTTGTATCTTACTGTGCATACCCATAATGAAGGAGTTTTCTGTTTATTAATTTTTGGATTATCTTCTGTTTACTTCTCTCCACATATACTTAACTGTCATAATGGAATCATTTTTAATCCATACATCCAAATATTTCTACTTGTCAAGTCTCGAAAAGTACAGGTATTTCTGAACCAACTAATGCTTAGATGTATAGTTTATGGCTTAAAACGTTCATTGTATCTTCATTTATTTTATATTCCCAAAAGAAATTAAACTTTCTCACAATATTCCCCATCAATGAAATATCCTTGTCTGGATTTATGAAGTTGACAATAATATCATGTATAACTTTTCTTGATTACCACAACAAGTAGAACCTTGAATTTGTGACTTATTTTCTATGCTAATGTCTTAAACTATAAAGAAATAGCAGTGGGGGGAAGAGGACATCCCAGCTTAGGTACTCTGTTCAAAAAGGAGACCTTCCACCTCAATACTTAGCTCTGACCGCTCACATATCCTCATTAACAATATTTCATTAGGGAATGGAAATGCCACCACTGCCCTATTCATAAAATCCCAGTTGACCATACTAAGTGCTCTCTCTCCATCACAATATTTTTTTTTACAGTCCACTTCACTTTCAACCTTCATTGTCCTGTTTATGTACCAAAACTCATCTTCACAAAACCACAATGATCCATGTCAATTTTGGCAACATCTTTACCATTGTCTTAGCCAGCACAGATGAGAAATTTATGATGATTGTTTAAAATCAAAATAGGTCTATATGAAGCTGGATCTGAAGGTTACCACCACTACCACTACTTTCCTCATAGATGCCAGTACTCCACATTTTAAATTACTGCTGAGCAAATTCTTCCATGACTTTGTCACTCATTTACCTCCTATCTTCCAATTTCCCATAGGAATACCATCTACTTTTCTGAAATAAAAGCCAATATCAAAGGGCTCTGGCTTAACTGATTTTGTAGATGACTGCAAGACAGGAGTGGTCATTTAATCCCCAAATGACTTGGCCACCCTGCATGTGTAAGGCCAGTCTACAACCAAATAAGATAAAGGAAATTGGCTAGGCTTAAAATGGCCTGCAAGTCCAGCTAGCCTAGTACTGCCTATGAACCTATAAAAGATGCATTTAAGAAATGGGTAGGAGTCGAGAGTTATTGTGGAAGATAGAAATTCCTTTAGAAGGGATGGGTTATGAGCTGGATAAAATGAAAATTACTTTAAAAGCATGGTAGACATAGGAGAGAAAGCAATATGGGAAATAATAAAAATAGGAATTATCTATAGGGGTTGGCAAAAGTTTACATTTTACAGAAGAAGGAAAAGAAGAGCAACTAAAGAATAGTAAGGGTATAATAAAAATAATATTTGAATAATATGCTTGAATTTAGAAAGCTTAACAGCTCTAGAACACAAAGACTTTCGGCAGCATGACTTGGGCAACAGAAAGAAGAACATTTGTGGCCTAACTTATGGAGCCTATGACAAGACATATTAGATATATTTTGAAAATTCTACCAAATCTGTATTAAGCAGAAAAATAGAGAACCAAGAAAAGGCACAAATGGAAATATTTATGAAGGACTTTGATTTGCCAAGGTTAACAGAAAATGAGGCTCAAAGGTTAATAGCTGTGATAGGAAGAGATGACATAGAAACAGTAATGTATAATCAACATGGAAATCACCATGAATAAGTAGATGCCAAACAGAAGAGGTTCCAGCACAGAACCCTTGGGGATTCTACTGGTGACTGGTCTCTCTCTGGAAGTAACTTCTCTTATTTTGATTTCCAGCATCCTATCTGTGAGTTGGCAATCCAGTGGGTGACACAGCCATTTATTCCTAGTTTTTTAGCTTTTCTACTATGCCTGAGTGGGGAATTGTGTCAAAAGCTTTGGCCAGATCGAGGCATGTGGTATGTACCATTTTGCCTTTACCCACTGCTATGGTGACCTTTTTCAAAAAAGTCTATCAGATTGAGTAAGCATAACCTGCTGCTGATTAATCCAAACTGAGACAGGTCTAGTGTTTGGAGATTCCCTATGCCCTGAGTGATTAATTCCATGCTACGTCTTTCCAAGGCTTTGCATGTGAGGCTGGTCAGACTTAAGGGTCTGTGGTAGGTCCTCCCATGTGCAGAGGAATGACTATAGCTATTTTACATTCACTTGGTAGAAAATCTGTATGATGGCCGAGATTGAGCAGTGCTATTAGGCATGTGGCAATGTCATGCTTTATGCTATTTAAGATGCATCCAGGGATATTGTCAAGACACATCGCTGTAGCACTTTTAGGACTTGATATTGTGTGACAGCTGGAGGCGAGCCAGTTTCAGGTATATCTTCTTGAAGGAGAGACGGAGGGGAGACAGAGGTAAAATTAGACCTAAATTTATTGGAAAGTAGGTTCGCTGCATCATTCAGTCAGTGAGGTAACATCGTTCGCAATCAGCTCAGTGCATTGCTGCATTGTGATTTTGAGATCGTGAACATAACTGAAAAATGCCTTGTGATTCTCTTTGGCTTGGGTAGCTATTTTAACTTCAAAATTTGCTAGATTTTATTAAGCTCCTGAGTTGTTTATTTCAGTGAGAAGGGCTCTAAGATTCTGTGAATTATTCTTCTAACTTTTGGTCAAAATTCATTTCTTTTTATTATAAAACTTATTATTATGGTTCCACCATGTGAGTTTGTTTCTGGGGTTTGCCTTGTATTTGGCTCCTATGGGTACAGCTGTATCTATGCAGCTGTTTACATGACGGTATAATGTCATGGTTTACATGTCTCCATATTCAATTGAGTTAACTGGGTTTGGTGGGGGTTTAAAGACAGTCAATGTATCACTTAGAAGAAGGTAGATTGTCTTAAAGAAATTCATAGAGGTATATCTTGGATGGATGGAAGGGATCCTTGGTTTCAATTTTATTTTGAAGGAGACTGCCTTATGGTCAGACCTAACAAGTAATGAAGATGGTGCAAGCTGCTCCCATAATAGTAAGGACAAGACCCCAGATGTTATTCTCCCTAGTGGGTACTCTAACTGTTCCATGGCATTTGCATGTAAAAAGGCCAGGAATCTCTGTGCTTGTGTGCACTAGTCTGGTGTAGGTTTCCCCAGTCTATAGCTGGATAGTTTAGATCACCTAGGAAGTAGTACTGGATTTAATACTGTGTGATTTCAGTTCCTGTACATAAACACTGTGGCTTTCTTGTGTCATAGGAGTCCTTTAGCTACGTAATATATGATACATGACCTTTTTGATGGTTATTTGGATATGAAGAAGCTCTAGTGCATCATGTGACTTTACCAGCCTTCATTCGAGTCTCTTCTGGATGTACATTGAGACATCTCCACCTTTTCCCCCTCCTACACAGTAGCTGGTCTAAACATCTAATAATGTAACAGACATGGCAATATAAACCTCCCCCCAAACATTGGCAAGTATGGTAAGTGGTCTCTGAACTGTATGGTAAGGGACTCATGAGCCAAAAAGGTTGGACTCCCCTCCTCCTTTACTAAACTTCCTGCATAGTAAGTTAGTTGCAGCTTTTCCCCCTGGGCCTCCTCTGAAAATGGGTTTTTAACCAGTCATCAAATGACAATAAATAAATAAAATAAACATCTTCTCTTGACTCTTATTGTTGGTCATCTAGTACGGAAATGCCTTTAGTTAATATTTCTCTGTGTCTTATCACCTTCCAACAAAACTGATAACCCAACTCAAAACACATCCAGTGAATAACTCTCTAGAAACTTTAGGATGCCACAACCAGGAAAGGAGCAAAAAATGCCAACCAAGGACAAGTGTTTTATTAATACAATTGTTCTGGTACCTCAGCTTCTTGCCCTCTAATGGAACAATTTTAAAAAACATTCTAGTCCTTTATATACCCACATCAACGTAATTACATTCAATCAATCTGGCAATATTCCAATTAATTAAACAATTAAGCAGAAAGCCACAGACTTTGAAATATTTTTTTTAAATATTTCTTTAAGACAAATATTTCTTTAAGAAAAGAGCAGATCCCAAACAAATACCCAACATTTACTATGCATATCAAATGTATTTTCAACATAGAAATAATCAGAATTACCAACAGTACAAATTTATAATCTCAAAGAATGAATGTGTATTCAATATAATTTACCACATCATGTTAAATACTAACATATGCACTATTTTGCAATTTCATAGACAACATTAAGATTCATGTTCTTCACAAATTGTGTGTAAAAAAATAATTTTTACGTGCATGAAATTTCCTAACAGACACACAAATAAACAGCACACATTCAAAAAACTTTCATACAACCTAACATCAGAGGTATTTTTGAAAACCAGTTTATGTTGTTGGATGATTATTTTTTGAGAAATGTAGTTTATTTTAAAAGGTACATTGATGATTTACTCTTTGTTTGCAAGGGAAGCGAAAGAGAGTTCATGGATTTTATGGATGGTCTTAATGAAAATCCGCATGGTTTAAATTTTTCTTGGGGTATCCATAGGTCCAGTGTCACATTTTTGGATGTGGTTCTTTATGTGGACGATAAAAGTAACATCCAGTTTAAACCTTACAGAAAGCCAACGGCTGTTAATTTTTTGCATGCCTCTCATATGCACCCGCCCCATCTCATAAAGTCTTTGCCTTTTGGTGAATTCAAGGGAATTGTCAACAATACCTCTGATATTAGGTTGTATAAAAGTTTTTTGAATGAGGTGTTTGGTAGATTATTTGTTAGAGGTTATGAGGAAGGCCTGCTGTTAAAAGCTAAAAATAAGGCAATGGGGAATATGGAGGGGCCTGTTAGGAGAACTGTCATCTCCAGAAGGGAAGTTTGGTATACAGAGACTAATCGTGTAGATGAAAAAGATAAAGTATTTTTTGTTAAAAGATATACTGACTTTTCGGCCTTCTTGGAAAGAACAGTTAGACAAGCATGGGAAATAGAATGTGAGGATAGCTCTATAGGATTTTTATTTCCCAAACACACTTTTTTTTTTTACGGGAGGTATAATAATCTTAAAGAGTTAAAAAAACACCAGTGACTTTTTAATACAAACATTCATTTCTACAATATATCCCTTATATTCATTCATTTTGTATATATTTTTAATGCAAAAATATTTAAATATCTATTTAACCGAACTTCACATTTCATTGGATGACAACTAATTGCTAGCCCTATAAGTTAAGGGGATTGATAGAATACTAACTGCTATCTGATGAAGTTGATGACGAAAAAGACACTTTTGTATAACGTTAATGGTTTTTATTCTATTCTGAGTGCATCTACATTCTTGTATTTTCGTGCTGGTTCCTGTTTACTATTAAAGGTTTTGTGCCTGTGGATCCTTGGTGCCTCTTTGTTTTGGATTACAAGTTTGCGTTTGAGCACCAACCGTTTTATTAATCTTAAAGAGTTGTTGAACAAGAAACATACAAGTCCTGTAGGTCAGTGTAGGTTGGATAATAGGGTAGGTACCCATTGTTGTGGACATTGTTCAATATGCAATCGGGTTAGGAATCTACATGACCATAGAATCAATGGGAAGTTGTATAGAGCTTGTGAATTTTATGATTGTAACAGCTGTGGTGTTGTTTATATTTTGGGTTGTAATTGTCATCCAGCTCCATGGTATATTGGACAAACCACTAGGAAGGTTCGGGTTCGGATTTTAGAACATTTAGGGGATGTTAGAAGAAAGAAAGTTGAAAGCCCAGTGGCTATGCATTTTCTGTCTAAGCATCAGGGTCAGGATGAGGGTCTACTTTTCAGTGTTTTGGCATGACCTAATGGCATGGCAGGTAACTTTAAAACTGAGTTATCTAGACTTGAGTGCAGATTAATTATCAATTTTCATACTTTGCAGCCAAATGGAATGAATTTGGAAAACAATTTAATTTTATAGTGTAAAATATAGGGTGCCATCAGTATTGTTAGATGGGGTGGATGTGTATGTGTTTATGTGTATGTACATATTTTTTATACACATACATGTATATGCATTTATATGCACATTGATATGTGCTTTCGGCACAAATGTGTGCTGTTTATTTGTGTGTTTGTTGGGAAACTTCATGCACATAAAAAGTATTTTTTTTTTTTACACAATGTTAGATAATATTATTTGAAGAACATGAATCTTAAATGTTGTCTATGACATCGCAAAATGGTGCATATGTTAGTATCTAACATGATGTGGTAAATTATATTGAATACACATTCATCCTTTGAGATTATACATTTGTAGTGTTGGTAATTCTGATTATTTCTATGTTGAAAATACATTTGGTATGCATAGTAAATGTGGGGTATTTGTTTGGGATCTGCTCTTTTCTTAAAGAAATATTTGTCTTAAAGAAATATTTTTAAAAAATATTTCAAAGTCTGTGACTTTCTGCTTGTTTAATTAATTGGAATATTGCCAGATTGATTGAAAGTAATTATGTTGATGTGGGTATATAAAGGACTAGAATGTTTTTTTTTAAATTGTTCCATTAGAAGGCAAGAAGCCGAGGTACCAGAACGATTGTATTAATAAATCACTTGTCCTTGGTTGACGTTTTTTGCTCCTTTCCTGGTTGTGGCATCCTATGTTTTTAGAGAGAAATTTGTTAACCCAGTCAGAAAGAACATTTTAAAATCTGCAAGATACATAATTTTAAATCTCAGCTTCTTTGCCTTACATAGCTGCACTGCAGGAACAAGCCACAATCTGTTCTCAGTGTTTCAGCACTGAAATGCTGCTCACCGTATTCACTATTATCCACTGATTAAGAGTTTTTTCAATGGTTTCCACAACAAAGACAAAATGTATTTCTTCAGCTCATGGTTAGTGAACATAACAATGACCTGCTTAGGACGTCACACACTGGGTAGAATACTAGGAGTGAACAGCTAATGTGCTCTTTCAGCTTGTACTTCATCTGGGGGCCGGCCATTCCACCACTAATTTTCATGTAAACTCCCTAGGTTCCTCTACATCGGCTTTCTCGGTAATCACAACTAATTTTAAAAGACTTCCACTGTGCTATCGTCATACCCTACCATGCTTTGTTCAAATTGCTCCCTATGCTTGACTATCCACCATTAATGTATTTTGTTGTTTTAAATCCCTCTGAAGCTCTTAAGTTGTACTACAACAAGGCACCTTCAATCTCCCTACACTTCTGCTCTGTTCAGGTAAAACATCTTTCCAGTTTATGATCAGTTTCCTGTAACATGTCCATTATTTTCATAAGTAGGGAATCTCCGATTGGTATATCGCTTCTCTCTCCACCAAGACTGCTGCTCTGTGGCCATCTTCCTCTGCTGTCATGACAATTTACTGGTGCTTCTCACAAGTCTATTTCCTTATCTGTTGTTTCTGTGCATCTTAATTGCTACAGTGCTCGGTGAAATTTGAAAATTTCCAGCTCTCCTTTTGCCGCTAACTCATCAATCAGTAGCGGCTTTAATAAAGTTGTTTACTGCAACATTATATTCTCCTGTGGAGGGAGCCTTTAGATGTCTAACTCATTCATCACTATACGTCTAAGATTGAGTTTTATTTTATTCTTCGGCTAAGGAAGATAGTACCATGATCTGTATTGATTACAGAAGGTATAACCCCTGCTAGGGAACAGAAAGAACCTAGGTTTGTTAGTACGATATCAAAACTTCACCAGTGGACAATGCCAAGAGTTTCCAAACTGGTGTCAGACTTATGCAGTCTGAATGAGAAAGTCTCTAAAATGCAATCCTAAGTCTATTACTCTAAGCAAGACATACTGGTCATCTCCAAAACAGGGATAAAATGTCTCATTCCTGAAAAAGAGTTTGCTTGATGCCTTGAGCAATTTGCAGGAAGGATACTGTCACTGTTAACAGTAAAAACAGAATTATAATTGTTACATATGTAGTCCTTTATATAAATACCAACTACAAATGATACATCTGTAATTCTCAGCCAGCAGACCTCTGATCTCCAAGAATACCACCTTCTGGCTTACACCCAACTTGAAGAAAAGGCAAATAATGCCACTTTTTCAAGTTGGTGCGATCTCAGCTGCACGATATTTACAGACTGAGTATTTGGGGGCAAAATTAGACTTTGGCTCATCATCAGTGAAATACATTATAATGGCCTAAGCAGGGGCAGTACAAATATATACAGAAGGCTGTGACATATTTCATGTCAGCAAACTAAGACTGACCCATGTTGATCAATGCATTATTTTACACTGCATGACAGTACTGGGACAGCTGTTATCTTTATTTACTTTAAGGAGCTTTCCCTAATCCCTATTTTGTATGAATTACTGTTTTGTATCTAAACTTAAATGCTTGACATGTACTACCAGCCAGCTACTGTGCCCCTATCATACACTGGAAAAAACAGAGTCTTTTGCCACCGCAGTATATCAATGAAGATATGAAACTCACAACAGGATTCCAGCAGAATTTCTTCAGTGAAGAGAAGTTTAGAAGCATATGGTCAGTGATTCTACGAGCTTTGCAGATAACATATATCCTCTACAATGTTCACAGACTGATTTGCCTCCCCTATCGAAGGCAGTAATGGTACGAGCAGAATCCGTCTCGTCCTGAATATAGTTTCAAATTAGGAGAGTAAGCTAATAAAACTGATCGTGCAATCTTAGACTTCAAACAGTATGACACTTAGCATACAGATTTGCTGTTCTTGTCCAGTTTTGACAGCATTTATAATTTTTTCAGCAGACAAAGCCTCTGCAAGAGAGTCTCTTACAAGGTGTTGAGGGACAGATTTGATGATGACAGCTGTTAAAGAACAGTCACAGTGCTCAGTAAGAGAGAAAAGATAATTTTCTCTTAATTCGCAAAAAATCAACAAACCTCCTACTTAGACTTTTAATTTGTCAAAATATGCAGAGTTGCCTTTTGTGTTCCTACTCACCTAACTTCTATACATAAATTCTATTGCACTACTTAGGGAGATGGTTCTTCTGGAAGCTTTATTTGGTAATGCCTGTTTGTCATTTCTATTCTGATGCAGTTACTAAAGGGCTTGAGTTCATAATAATGTTTTTTAACACCTTTACTGAATTATCACTTGTGACAGACAAACTTAACATTTACATAAAAGTAAATCAAATCATGTTAAGTTCACATTTACAAAAATTATATGTCAAATTTATTGCTATATATCCTACAATCTAGGCAACGTTACATAAATTATTCAATTACTGTCTCCTGTTAAACCTCATTCCTTCTCCAAAACATTTTCTGCTTGTATGGTTCCCACAATTTCCATTTTTTATGTAATCTACTCCTATCCTTTTCTAAAGATCCCACCTCCCGTTCTTTTATCTCTGTTACAATATTCTCTACTTTAGGTACAGCTGATTTAGATTTTGATTTCCATTTTCTAGTAATGGCTTTTTTGGCAGCCACCAGAATTAAACTTAACAAGGCCTTACTATAGCTACACAATTCAGATCCGGTATCCAAGACAAAAAAACAAAATCCTTAGTTACACCCAGTTGCCTGCACAGTATTCCTGACACAGTACTCTGTAGGGAATTTTTAAAGTCTGCCAACTCATTACATTCCCAGAACATATGTTCCCAGGTAACTCTTTCTTCACCACCACAGCTCCAACATTTACTACCTTCCTGAGGAAAAGTTCTTTGGAGTCTGCTTGGAGTATTAAAATATCTATGTAAACACTTCCAGGCAAAATCCTACATCTTCTAGACTTTGTTACACATTTGGGAGACATACATGTGTCCTCCCATTGTTTCTTTGTGAATTGCATATCTAATCTCTCATCCCAATCTTTTCTGACCTCTTCTGATTGATTCCTATAATTATTGCGCAATATTTTATATGTTGTACTAATTATCCATTTTTTAACAGCACTTTCTTGTATAGATTCAATTAAAAACTCAGACAGTGCAGGTCTTCCATTTAGGATTCTCCAATCCCTCTCTTTGTCTATACTCTGTTATCAATCTCTGGTAGGGAAGGCAATCACTAGCTTGCAATTCAAATGTCTTCTTGGCCTCTTCCCATTTTGTCACCCTTTCTTCTCTAATTATTTGTTCCCAATACCTTGATTCTTTTGCCAGCTTCCTCCAATAAATTCTAGCCCCCTCGTCTATTTTCTGTACCCTCAAATTGCAGTCATCCCTAACGACAGAATCTCTTTTCCCCATTCCTGTGTTGCTTAGTTCTTAGTATACTTTTTGCTACTTTATGAATATATAACATTCTACATGAATGTTTTTCTCTTTAAATATCTGTTTCCAAAATCCCATTCTTTCTTTATTAATCTCTCTCCACTTTGAATTACAGCTTTCCGCTTGTGTTATGTACAACAGCCTTAACTATATAGCTTTAAAATATCTTTTCAATTCAGGTAATCCTAAACCTCCTTGTTCTGTTGGGAGGATCAACTTATCCCACTTGACTCTTGTTCTCTTTCCCTCCCAAATACATAAAATCCTTCTCTTTATTAATTACTGTGCACAAATTCTCCACTGGTTGATAAAAATATGCCTGACCTGTGTATACAGCTAAAGGGACTAAAACATTTTTACTGCTTGTATCTTGCTATCCATAGGCAACAGTTTACAGTTTCTCAGTTGTTATATTATCTTTTGTTTAGTCTCTTCCCATATATCCTTAGCTGACTTAACAGAATCCTTTTTAATCCACACTCCTAAATTGTATCATAATGTTAATGCAGAAGCTTTATTTCACATTACTGTAGGACAAAGAATTCTGCCCAAGAAACAAAATTTACTGATGTTTATTTAATAAGTAAAATATAATAGTTGAATGGAAACAGACTACCATTATTTTGTTAAGGATCAATATCAAATGCTTTTATTTTCAAATCCAGATAGACTTAAAACCATCATCCTCCAGTTAACGAGTCCTTTAGTTACATCTCTCACTATCCCAAACAATGAACTCTTACTTAGCTGCTATACAGTCTCATTGTGAAGGATACTTACGTGTACCTAAAGACATCTCACTTTATTCTAATAGCTTGTTCGACTGATTTGTAATGTATACCCTACATTACATCAGTGTTGCAACAAGAATCTGTTTCTGTACATATATAAATATTTTGCATGTCAAAATGACAGAATGGACATTTTTTCTCTCTCTCTCTTTTTTCATACTAGGTCCATTATGAAAATAAATAAAATTTAACAACAAAAAAACTCCTTAAAAAAGACATGCCTTGGAACTTGAATCACTGATGCAATAAGAAGTAAGCAGAAGTAATGGAAATAGTTTCATTTATAAACATATTTCCAGGCACAGACTGCATTAAAAAGGTGAGATCAGGGAATTAAAGTACTAACCTGCCCTGCACAGTTGACAAAGTATTCACAGTCTATGCTTCCTCGATCCGTCTCCACGCCACAGACATGATCTTTCTGGACGAGCACATGGTTGACAGTTGTTCTCTCATGGATAGTGACACCTGTGTAAGTGGCAAGACAAAAAGGTCAATAGTTCTGCTCTCAATGCCTCCTTTACTCGGACTCCTATTTAATGTGGTTAATACTTTCTATATACAATAGATAAATAAAGTGCTCAATAGTAAATCAAGAACTACCAACCTAACCAGTGCCATGGTATAGAGAGAGAATGCGGACTACGACACAGGCAGTCCGGGTTCAATTAGCAGCTTGGGCGTCTGAGGCATTGGAGGGGGATGATGGGCTCACCAATCTTGGAAGAGGAGGAGAGTGGTGCACATGCACTGGGCACGCAATGCAGCTAGATTTCTGTTGTGGAGCATAGGGAAACAAATGCAAAGTGCTTCCTAAAAGTGGGTGGGATGGTTTGCTGACAACAGCTCCTTGTAGAAGTGAAAAGCAGACTACTTGGTTTGCCCACTACACACACCATTCACAAGGATGGGTGGGGAATTAAAAAAAGAATACACTTACAACAGTAGTAAGACACAGACCCAGAACATCTTGATCTCCTCACTAGCTCCAACACTTTTTGGAGCAAGTCAGGGGGAGACCAAGAAGGGTAGGTAGGAGTCCTTTTTTATTTACTGGATGCTGCTCTCCTTTAACTCTTCTGTATTAACTCCAGTCTTTCTCCTTTATAACCAAAGAGTCCATGATCTTGTAATTTAAGCTAATGCATAAAGAAACATCATACTAATGCAGAACATTTTATTTAGTGTTTGTGCTAAGATTTAGTAAGTAAGGTATTTTACTATTATCATTTATTACATTACTGTACTGTGCCAACATTTTTGTAAATGTGTGTTTTTGGAGCTGATCTCCCCGGGCCACTACTGAAAATGGACATGTATCCAGTTAGACTAGCCCGGTCAACAAATGTAAAATAAAAATAAATAAAATAAAATAAATAAATAGCAGTGGAAGACAAATAGAAAAAGAAGAAAAAGATATTTACAAGTTCAGATCTATAGGAACCAAGACAATGACTCTCCAAATCCGTGTTCAGAGTACTGTAGCTCATTCTTCACAACAGTAAAAGCAAGCACTTCCAAAATGTAACAGTATGGCATGGTGATAATCCTATCCTGGGTAACACCAAAAACTGATACAGCTTGCCTGAAATACGTTTTATCAAGTGATCACCAGTTTCATGCTGTGCGTGGATTTAGACAATAGATTTTTTTCATAGATACATAGTACATTTGAGAGGTATGACACACACATAAATCTCCCTACCTCCTTAGAAAGTGGACAGAACAAATCTTTTGGGTTTCTAATACCGTGACAGGAATGTACCTCATTCCCAAGTCAAAGTATGATTAAAGTTCGTCATATCAGTACTGTTTCAGTCTTTGATGTCAGCCAAAAGTGCTCTATACAGCACCCGCAATGTGCCCAGGAATGACTCCTCCTGCAATTTGTATGGAGTTAGATGTATTAGTAGCATATCCAAATATGACTATAGAATCTTTTTTATAAGACCCGTTGCTCCTACTACTACTGGAACTATCTGGCTATCTTTCTTCCACATTGCTCCCGTTTCTGCCTGTAAATCCTGATATTTTATGACTTTGTGTCTATATGCAAGACACTGTAGTCACTGGATGTGGTCATTTCAATGATCAATGTTACTTTTGTCTTCTTTTCTTGGACCACTATATCTGGTTTTCTAGCTATAACAAACAATCCCCATATCAAACGCTATTTGTTAGGAACTGCATGGTTAGACACTTAACAGGAAAGTCTGTAGCATAATAATACAAGTTTCACTGTGAGAATATTTTATCAGTCAAAGAATATATAAAAGGTTAACATTTTGTTGTGTATGCCCAATACCCAGGTACATTTATTATACATTTGTAGAACATTTCACTCTGCGTGGGAGTACCTTCCTCTGTTGAGAAGTTGCCAGGGTCAGTCTCTAAGTAACAGTCATATAAATAGTTAACAGTGACCACAAAAAGACTGATTCGCATCCTTCATTGATAACATCATACGCAACATTAGAGTATCTGCTGGGGAGCCCTAACAGGGGCATGTAGACTAACTGTCCAAATTTATACTATCAAAACCTTGGAAATGTCTTGTTATCCCTTTGTTCCATACATTGACACATTCATACTGTCCGTTGTCCCAATCTGTTCTCTTTTCAGAACCATCAATACATCTTATTGTAATGCTCATTGGCATACTGATGGGGCAAAGAGAGAAAATAAAAGCAAGAAAACCGGAAATAATCTGTACTTAGCTCCCAATTTCATTTAAACTAGCACAGCAATGAAACTAGTCTAACATAAAAGCATGCATTTTTCCTCTTCTAAAGTGATGATGCCACCAGATTTCATAACTGTTTAAATCTTGTATTAAAATAAAAGTTTCTGTACCTTCTTAAAGGTCAATGACAATATAACTGTACACAAAAAATAAATTTTCAGGCATAAGGCTTATAATAATCAAGTCAGACATGAGTTATGGCTTATCCTTTCAAAGATAACAGTGGAGGTTACTGACAGTAAGAATTCAGTCAAACGTAAAAAAAAAAAAAAAAAAAAAAAAAAACACAATACAACATGACAAGCAGCTGAAAGCCATAAATCAATGGCTGTTCCAATACTCCTTTTCTAGCTCTAAGAACCTATCATGAGTCCTGGGAATAATTCAGTCTACTTTACACTGCTGTAGTGCTATTTATAAAACATGTGCAGGTGCATGAATGTACATATATGTAAGCAGACATAAAAAAGAGAAATTCTGTGTGTGTACATACACACCCACACATATATAAATATATATGTGTGTGTGTGTATACATATATTTATATATATATATATATATATATATATATATATATATATATATATATATATAGATATATTAACACAGTCAAACTGGGCCACTCCATCATCATACCTCTGTCCACTGTACTGTGTCTCATTACGAGAAATGTCCCTCATCTGTCCTCTCCTGCCTCCTCCCATTATCACACTTTCATTGTTAAGGATTTTTAACAAATCCACAAGGGGAGTAATACAGGGGAAATACTAGGCACTCAAGTGCGCCGCTTTCACGTGTTGGCGCCAAGTGTTCAGTGTACAAAAAATTTTTTTTACTTCAGGTCAGGAGTGGACTTCTTTCTTGTCCCTGTCTTTGATCAACCTGCCTTGCCTAAGTGCACAACACCACCAATCCAGTCCACTACACGATGAATCTTATGTTTGGTTTGTTCAGATCAGGAATAGGATACTTCCACCCACAGTCATCCAATTAACTCTATGCAACTAATGGTTGTAAACGGAGAGATGCAGTTTAAGGAGAAATTGAGGCTCAATTATGCATCATCATGTTCATGTCATGTGACTGCTACCTCCACTAACATCGCTTCATGCATACTTTCCCTTTAAGAAGTCTTGTCTCTTATGTTTAACACGTAAAAAAAATGTCATTGGAAAGGTATCTCTCTTGTGCTTGATAACATTCACATACAACAATTACACTTCAACTGTCGGAGAGACAATTCACAATTGCCACACGTGTTACAAGGCTCAGCCACCGTCCCCATGAAGTCTCTGCAGCTTTACTACATGCGGACTTGGAATACAAACTTTAAGCAAAACAAGCTCAACAAGTGATTAAAGCTGTCTGTTGTCATCCTTTTCTGTAATAACCTCATCCCATGGCACTTTTAGATAATAGGAGACTGCTTACCCCAACAGCGTATACAAGTAGGGGGTACACCATCGATATTAGTCTATTTTTACCAACAAATAGCCAAGAAGTCCATATTAACTACCTAGCTGTAATGTCATATAACGTTGAGCAGGGATGCTTTAATTGTACACCTCTGGCTAAGCACAATGATTCATTCCTTTCCCCACACTGACTGCTCCTGTGTGGTGCCGGTTTGGGCATACATGGCACATTAACATTCTCCTGTAGTTACGAACGATGCAGGCTTTACAGAAAAAAAAAGTAAGTGGAAATGATAGAAAAAAGTGCGTTTTGCCAAATCATCACAGATCGCTTTAAGAAAACACAGGGGGGGGTGCAAGTGCACCCCCTTGCACCTGCCTGCGGGCGCCCTTGAGCAGGAGATGCCAGTGCTCTATAATATTTAGGAACATTTTCAGGATGTAAAAAAAAAGATAAAAACTAAAGCAATATGGTGATAATTCTTGTGCTTACATGAGTTTGTGAACAGTATCAAAACTTATAGGGGGACATGCTAAATTGAAATACTTGAGAATAAGGGTTAAAAAAGACCAAGTCAGCTAAAGACATGTAGGATAAGACTAGGCAGATCATCAAGATTAGAAATAAACACAGCTGTAGGATCATGATCATGGATTTGCATAGTAAGATACAGGCAGCAAAAATGTTTATATACGTAAATAAGACTTTTTTTCCATCTAGATAAGCTGTGAATAACAGTTAATAAGTAACTGAAGGAATTTATTTGGAAGGCAAACAGAGCAAGAATTAAATGGGTTAAGTCAATTGTCCCTACAGTGCAAAGAAAATAATGACTTAAGCAGGGCATAGATGGAAGTAACTGGAGGAAATTAGTTAAGGAGCCAGGTACTGGGAATAGATACATCAAGAAGGAAAACTAAAAAAAAAAAAATAGGAGGAAGCCAAGCAAATATTTGACTTGCAGGTTAGGGAATGTCTTCCATACAAGTTCATATGCCTGTACTAGGCTACCGACCACTAGGTCCTTTTTAAGCCAACCCATGCATTCCAAATATCTGACAAGTGCTAGTACCCTTAATTGTAAACAGAGGCTTGAGAGATGAAACTTTTACAAGCAGGGGGCTAGGAGATGAACCATTTACAGGCTGATTGTAACCAGTAGAGACACAGGTGTCAAACCAGAGATGAATTTCCTGTTCCCCATCCAACTGCCCAAGTTACATTTGAATTGGGCTACCGAGGAACTCTGCTTCACATGGATGGGGAACCTGTTCCAGAGAAGAGGTCATTTCTGGAATGCATACATGTCTCTCCAGCAGTTCCTATTTATACCACAGGCAAAGTTTAAATCTTTAGCATGGGTAATTCTGGTGCTGTTTATTTTGTGAATATGCAGGAGGTCCATCAGGGTGGGATTTGGCAATGCCTTGTATGTCAGGCATAGATCTCCCTTCAACAGTCTGTAGCAGACAGAATGAAGGGATAGGGCTTTGAGGCAGTGTGCACTGGACATGTTACTTACACCACGTATTCTTTTAGTTAGGTACCTCTGTGGACATTCCAATTGTTGGATGTGCCTGGTTATTTACATACCAAATCAGGCAGTGTACTCAATGATGGGTCTGATGCATGCTAAATACAGTGGAACAATAATCTCCTTGGCCCTAGATGCCATACCTTTGTTTATAAGTTGCACAACATACAATGATTTCCTCACTACTGTAGACACACGATGGTCAAAGGCTAGATTAGTTTGTATTCCCAAGTTCCTGACTACAGGGTCGACACTTAGGGATGCGCTGTCAATATGACAGTTACCGGAAGAAGAAAACTTCCCAAAGGATTCTATTAAGCAATTTTTGTCATTTAGTTTTAGTCCACGGCTCTAATACCAGTTATTTGTCTGCATCAGTTATTCCAGAACATCTGTGTCAACTGGGAATTCTATGACTGCTACTAATTTGCAATCATCTGTAAATCTGGTCAGGTACAGGCCCTTGACAATGGCCTCGATTTTAGAGAAATAAATGCCAAAATGAAGTGGTCTCAAGACTGATTCCATGATGGGACTACACTTCTGACTGGCCTCTTTGTAGAGGTGGACTCCCTAGTTCTAACTTCCTGGGTTGTCTCTGAACCAGCTGGCTATCAACCAGTGACATAAGGCCATATACTTAACCTCTTGAGTTTGTTAACAATGCATGAGAGGGGTATTGTGTCAAATGCCTTGGCCAGGTCAAGGTAGGCAGTGTGAACCATTTTGATATCATCCATGGCTTTGGTGACCCTCTCAAAAAAATTCCACCAGGTTGAGTTGCTATGACCTGCTCTTCAAGAAACCAAACTGGGGTGGTTCCAGTGTCTGGAGCTTTCCTGGGTCATTATCGATCATTTCCATAATTCCTTCCATGACTTTGTATACGAGACTAGTGTGACTTATGGGTCTGCAATCTCCAGGGTCACTTTTGAGAAGGATGACTGTTACTGTTCTCCATTCATTAGGCATGAAAGCCTGTTTGAAGGCTATCATTAAACAGCAATTCTAGGGGGGCCTGATAGGTCATGAGCTTAGAAGTAGAGACGCCATGAGATGCGGCTGCATGTGTTGATGTGGGTGTTTTGAAAGATTGAAATGGGTATTTTGGGGGCTGCTGAGGGTATTTGTTATGTGTACTTTGTCTAGAGGTCTTTGGGGTTTAAGAAGGTTACATTTAAGTGCCTTGGCATATGTAGGTCTGTGTGTCTGCTTTGAACTGTGTGTGATGGGTGCAGCGTGTGTACTACTGGAAGCCTGATTAACATTAGGAGTGCTTTTATGTAAGAGCTTTATCTCCAGTGACACTGTGTAAATACATCTCTCAAATACCATATCAGTTTGTTTGAAAATTAGCTGGTTGTCGGTAAACATGAGGCAATTTCTAATTGCCTCAGGATGCCCATAAACACCAAGCTGGTAACAGAGATGGTGGTGAAAGTTCATATCCATGGCAACAGACTTGTTTTATGAATTTTGATATTTGACGGTTGCATTAAAAATTTAAAACAATGTCGGTTGTGTGGTTAGCAACTCTAGGGGCAGTTCTTGTCACTCTAAACTAGTTGCCTTGTGTGCAATTAGATATTGTTGAACTTTCAAGGGTACTTTTACAGGAAAAATGTCAACTCAAGGTGTCTGTGTTTATACAGGACACTGTCAAACACTTGACTAATAAGCAGACCCTGACGATTTATGGATGAAGTATTTAGAGAGCTTCTAAAGTTAGGTTAGACAGCAGCAAATCAAGCAGTACTTATTGAAAAGAAAATTAGCTTTGTCAAAAATGATGAAAAAAGGGAATTCACCTGAATGGCTACTGCCTGGCTGCTACTAGTACTGGTCATACCACAGCTTCATGTTGCTGGATTACAGTGCTCCTTTGCTTCTTCTCTCACCAAAAGCAAAACGGTAGCACCAATCCCAAGATGAGAAGCAGGCTACAGGCTCTTTGGTAATCAACAGTTTCGTCCCAGATGATACAAGGGTCTGTAGGCTTGTAGCATTTTTCTGGTAAATGCCTTGAATAGCAACCAGCCCAATCAGGAAGAAACAGCACAGACACTAACTGCCCAATCAGAAAGAGTCAGGAATCAATGCACTCTGATCTTTCTCTCGCCAGGAGCAAAAAATAAGCACAAATTCCATGCTGGCACCTATGAAGCAGTAATGAGGCTTTCTGTTGAGTCTCCAGGAAATAATGCCCCTATGCTCTTTCTCTCATCAGGGGTAAAAAAGAAGCACTAATCCCAAGATAACTACTGAGATTGCTGGTCTTGGACTAGATGTTGCATATTTTAAAGGTAAGATGGAAAAAAAAAATAGGTCATAGTGGGAGTGCCACTAATTTTAAGAGAGCAAGATGGATTGGAACAGAATGGGCACTTAGTATTACGGCTCTACAGAATACAGTGGCATGGTGAATAAATTTAAATAGTTGAAGGGGACTGACTTCACAAAACGATAATTTTGTGCTTACTGAAAATAGCCTATGAAAGAGGAGACAGAAAGAAATATTTGGTCAGATTAACGTAATGGCAGACAACTAGAGACAAAGTGAAGTTTAAAAACACAACAGCACCAGGGTGAGAAAACTAATTTCTATGCAACTCAACAGCACAGCTGTGATTTATTTCCTAGTTTAACTATGCAACTGAAAGCAAAGTGCAATTAAAAAACAGTGTAAAGAAAATACACCACAATACAGCAAACAGAAGGCGGAAATGAAATAATACATTTCAAGAAAGCAAAAACAAACTAACCTTTCCCTCACAGCAGTCTGTGGAAGGGTCTGATTAAGCTTTTACAGTAATGCCTTATAATGTTATATTTTATCCCATAAATACAAGGTTTAGTTCCTAGTTCCACCCTCAGCTCACATGTAATTAACCTTCATTATCAGGGATTGACAAAGTACAGACACAGTGGGAAAGAGAATTAATAAATGAAAGACCAGCACTAGCGGAGTTTCTAGTACAGCCAAGAATAGATGCTGTTGTCAAAAAAGGGTAGTATGCAGGGCCTGTAAGACTTTCTGTGGTGGACCCAGTATTCACAGATGGGGGAAACTAACAGTGACCAGATAATTTACGAACAGCAGGCCATCACTATAGAATCTGGTTAGTACCCTGATATGCACTATCTCTGTTGCTGTACTGTTACAATTTCCATTTATTTTACAAATACTGAACAAAAGCTGCTTTCTTGCATACTGTAGAGCCCATTTCATCGTTGTTTCTTTTTAGGTGGTTTCCAAAACCTGTAAGCTTAGTACACAATTGGTACTTTAGGTTTCCCAAATTTGGAACACAGACAGTTGAACATCTCAAAGTGACTGCAAACCTGTAAACTATATGCAGTTAAATGCATACTGATTCATCCTTGGTGAACCTCAAAATCTAGCTTGCAAAGTGGTTGTACTTGGACACATTTATGTGTTTGAACTGAAAATAATATATAATTGCAACACAACACTGTTCCAAATAAAGTGGTCCCATCATAATAAGCAATTTGAATAAAATGTGATATGAAAATAAAGCTGTATATTGGGCTTTGTACCTTGCTTATGCAAACAAACTGTGCAGTTCTAATTACTTGCACAGAAGAGGCATCAATCACATACCACACACACAGGGGGCTGCTGTGTTTTGGCTGTATATCCTCTCCTAAGGACTAAGAAAATAACTCCTCCCTCCAATCAACAGTATATGAGTAACGAGGTTTCCCTTTTGGGTTCACAGATAAGTATTAGGCTAGCTGCCCTTGAGGGACATTTTAAGCCTTGCCAATTTCCGTTTTGGTGCTTGAATTAACTTATCCCATCTGGTCTTAGACTGCTCTTACTCATCCCATGGTTGATAATTATATATTACCCGTAATGAGAATAACTGGGCTCATACCACAGATAATTTAAGGACACCCATGCATTTAGCAGCTGCCTCTATATATTAATAGTACAGGGGACAGTCCTGGAGTAATTTTTTTTGTTTTCCATCCATAGATCCAAATTGCACTTGAATATAGACAGGGATAAGCTTTGTTTTATGTGGATGGGGGAGCCTGTTCTAAAGCAGCTGCATCATCTGTAAGCTGTACCTAGTCCTCTGAACAGTTCTGCTGATGGTGCAGAAGAGGTTTAGATCCCTAGAGCGAGTATTTCTGATGCCATTTGACTTGATGATGTGCAGTAAATCCATTAGTACTGGGTCAGAGGATGCCTTGTTTGTGAGACACAGGGAACCTCTTACCAGACTATAGGATACAGAATATAGCAACAGGGCTTTGAGTTGGTCCATTTAGAACATATTATTTAGGCCTATCCTTTTATGCAGTCATTTTAGTCAAGGTTTTTGCAGATGTTCCTTATCTGTAACAGATGTAATCAGTTTACCCATTTTCAAGGGATCTGCTTTCAGATTATAGAACACTTCAGATGAAAAATATAGATCTAAAGATGCTACTTAAACAAGTATGGTCCTAGGACAGTGCTTTGTGAAACACCCTGACTTTACCTAGAATTCTACCTACCCAATTTCTGTATGCTATTTACCATGTCCTGTTTTGTTAGCCAAGCAGCTATCCATCTTATCAAGAGTACGTTAATACTCAGTTCTAATTCATTGGTCAGTGTTTTCTGTATGACCATATCAAATGCTGAAGTTAATTCTATACAAATTGCATCACAACACAATTTTGTCAGAGTCCTGCATCACTGCTTGGAAGAACTGCAACCCTGCTTTCTACAGAGGATCCTGAAATGGATTATGCATCCCTGGCATGCATGCCCAGCACCTTCTCCCCAATGAGAGGTGAGCAGATGTTTCCCCACCACTTCTCTCTCTTTACCTGCTTCTTCCTCTTGTAAATGGACTTCTGCTAGTGAAATCCAGGTAAGCTGGGTTACACCTGGGGCTGGAGTTAGCCACACTGAACATGATTTGTTGGGCATTGACTTATTTATTCATCAGAATGCCAGTGGTAATAAAAAATGGAGTAATGATATTGATAAAGTGAAAAGGCACCAGTCATAATAGGAAAAAGAAAATATAAATGTGGAAGACTAATAGCAATAAGACGGTAGTGGATACAAAAAATTATTTTCACATTTATTTATATTTTATCTAAGTGACATATACTAGAGCTTAGGAGAATTTCAGGAGAATTAAGTTTTCAACAAGGTGCTTTATTTATGGGAAGTAAAGTTGTTACAGTTAATAAAATATATAAAGGCATGAGACAAGAATGAAGGTAAGAGGGGTGCTTGTCCTACAGGCTGGCTTACCTACCTATTTGGGCACAAAATAATAGTATACTGATAAATTCATATGTGATTTGTGAGACTTGACCTGAAGGGGTAAATATTTAACACAGCACAGTGTGACAAACTAACGATTCATTTAAGGGCTTGGGTATATGGGTAGATCTAGCCGAGTTTTTTGACCATATCAGCCAATTGGTTAATGAGGATTATAAAAACTATATAAAATGATTTATAAAGTCTAGGAAATTAGAAATGATGAAATCATTGTTTACAAGTTACAGTATGGCATAACAATATAGAAATCTTGTACAAAAATGAACATGAGTAAACTGGAAAGAGCACAGCAAAAAATAGACCAAGGGCATCCATGGATGTGAAAATTTAAGTTACTGTGAAAGATTATATCTTCAAATTGTACAGTCTCTCAGATATTTTGAGAGAGACCTTATTTGGGTATGCTGGGCGGTCTACTTTGTTGCGTTGAATCTCACTTCACCCTGACCACTTCCCTGAAAACTCAAATTACTGAAAACTCATTTCACTGAATCTCATTTTACTGAACTGAACAAAGTATATATGGCACCGTGTAGAGTACTGTAAGGAAAGTAAAAGGTAAATGCCCCATTTCCCCACTGTAGTGCAATCCTTTTAGTAATTTGCGTTTTCAGCGATGTGGTTGGGGTGACATGAAAATCAGTGAAATGAGCTTCAATGAAACAAAGTAGACCCATGGTGGGCATTTAGAGACAACTACCTCTGGGAATGTTTGGAGTTATCAACGAACAGTAGATAAGCATCAGACAACCTACGTAGAATATTATATAGCAATGAGAGATGTACTAATTGGTTATTAGAGAGCTGCTGATGCATGGAATAGACTTCTAAATTATATTAAAGCAAGCGCAAGTTTAGATGTTATTAAAAAAAAAACAACTTGGACACTTATTATGGAATGACTGTTTTGGTATATCAGCAGTCTAGAAGGGCATTACTGCCCATGCCTGAAATATCTGTTTGTTATATGCACATAAGAACTTATGTATGTCTGTTTCTGTCTAGTTAAAAGGACATACTGATGTCTCAATGTCAAGTGAGCTGCTACCAGTGTCCTCTATTTTTGAGCACCATAGTGGCTGAGGTAAGACTGATAGAAAGATTTCAAAAATGGTAATGACTGGCTCCTACCCAGAACTTACGAACACATCAACGGTTATGCTCTCTTCGCAGACAAGTAAAGGTTTTCAAGATCCAAACAGCACATCCATCCAACTTTCTTTACACAAAGAACAATTCAAGTGTAACCACACAAATTGATTCAGAAAAAAGGTGTTTAGGCCAGTCAAACCTAAAATATGTGCTTGTCTTTTTCTGGCACTAAAAATAACCTGGAAGGGTAGGTGTCTTTGCTAATCTGGCAAGACCTCTGGATTGCTCCATTCTCAAGAAATATAAAGTTATGTCTTAACCATAACTTGGCACCTGCGTTGTCCATCTTCATTCCTCCTCATGAATGGGTCTCAGATCCGATTCGGCCACTTCTTCCAGACTTGGATTTGACTCTCGAGTTCCTCCCTTTACCCATAATGCACTACACCCACCCCAGCACCTCAGATTGAGTTTGCCAATTTACCCTCCACAGATAAAAAGGACAGGATATAGAAAAGGGAAAAAAGGTAATGGAGGCTCAAACATGGGACACAAGAATCCTGAAATCTTCCCCAGATCCTCTATAAACTAAGGCAGGGGGATGGTTGGGTGGGAAAGTGAGGAGGAATGAAGATGGACAACATAGATGCCAAGTTATGGTAAGACATAACTTTCTAATATGTTGTCCTCTTCATTCCTCCTCATGAATGGGTCAGCGTCACCAGCTACGTGCTTCCTGGGTGGCCCTCAAGAAAGGATATGCCAGAGTACCATCAAGCCAAAAGAAGCCCTGCTTCTTGACACTACATCCAATTTGGAGTACACAACGACGTATGATTGTTTGACCAGGTGGCTGCTGCACAAATATCATCAATGGAAGGTCTGGATGAAAAGGCAAAAGACATAGCCATAGACCTAGTAGAATGCACTCTTGGAGGTTGAGGTAATTCTAAACCTCTCTCAGAATAAATGAAGGTGATGCAGTCAGTGATCCATTTGGCCAGTGTGATCTTTGATACTGTTTGACCCAATTTGTTAGCAGAAAAGACTATGAACAGTTGGTCTGACTTCCTGTGCTGTTTTGTTCTATGCAAATAAAGACGTAGTTGTCTATGAACAATCAAGGAGATGTAGGATGTGCTCTCCTTTATTAGAAATGTTGGGAAAAAATACCGGCAACAGAACAGATTGGTTGACGTTGGTTTCTGTAGCTATTTTAGGCATAAAGGAAGGATTAGTATGGAGTGAAACTATGTAAGGAGGTTTAGAAAATAATGCCTGTAGCTCAGAAATCCTTTTCACTGAAGTAATGTCTACTACAAAGATAGTCTTCCATGACAAAAACTTCAAGTAACAGCTAGCTGCTGGTTCGAACAGTCTTTCAGTCAAATTCTGCAACACGACATACTGAAGTCCCAAGGTGGGGAAGCATCTTTAATGGGGGGTCTCAATAAAGAGATACCGCTCATAAATGTTTTGCATAATCTAAAGGTAGACAAGGAGCAGGATTGACTAGCCTTAGAAATTGCAGCTAGTTGGAGTTTGATGGTAAAAAAACTTGCTCCTTCTTCAAACTGGGGACTAATGAAGAGTAAAATATCTGAGACTGGTGCAGAGAAGGGATCAATGTTTTTACTAGCAGCCCAAACAACAAACCTTTTCCATTTACTGTTGCAGACTTTCTTAGTTGAACCCTTTTCGAAAGCTAAGATGATGCTGAGAACCAGGGAAGCAAGCCTGGACTGTCTTACTATGGTTGGAAGTGGAGAAACCATGTGGTCAGTTTGACGACATGAAGATTGAGATGTTGCAAACCTGATGGGTGCGAGAGGGGATCCTGTATTGGCTCCAGTACCCATGGAAGATATTTTAGATGAGACCAGAGGAAAGGGAACCATAACTGTCAAGGCCAGAAGGGGGCAATGAAGAAACCTGAGCTCTTCAGCCTGTTTGCCTTCTGAAGAACTTTTGGGATCAGCAGAAGAGGGGAATACTCCTAAAGGAGGCTCAGGGGCCAATCTCGTACCACAGCATCCCTCTGGGACTCCACCGGTGGGGGGATCAGACCGAAAAACTTGCTGCACTTGTTGAGGAGAGAGGCAAAAAGGTTGCAGCAAAGCTGATCCCAATGGTTGAAGATAATGTCCGCTACTGAATGACTGAGGGACCACTTGTGCAGAATCAGAACAGATCTGCTGAGTCTGTCCGCCAGCTCATTGTTTTTCCCCAGAATGTGAGTTGCAACCAGAAGGTGGTCCGAAGATATCACCCATTCCCAAACTCTCATGGCCTCTCTGCACAAGGGGTAAGAGTGGATTCCTCCTTTTTTGTTGATGTACCAGACTACAGACATGTTGTTGGTGTGAATTGCAATGGTCCCCAGGGGTGAAAATCCTGAAAGGCTTGCAAAGTTTGGACTGCTCTCATCTTGAGCATGGATATGCATTCTGGTCTCCAGAGGGGACCACGTGCCTTGGACGATCTTTCCCTTGTAATGCCTCGACACCCAGCTGAGAAGCATCTGTGGTGTCAATATGGCCGTTGGAGGGGGACTCAAGAAGGCCCTCCCTAAAAATAGGTTGTATGACAGAAGCTACCAACGAATATGACATTTGCAGATTGGTGTCAGTCTGACAGGAACAGACAGAGGTTGGTAGAGTATAGACCATTGTACTGCTAATGTCCACTGAAGAAGTTGCATAAAGAACCTTGTCAGAGGACCCAACAAGATTGCTGCTGACATCGACCCCAGAGTTTGTAAACCTAGGAGTGCAGTGGGGAAGGGATGGGATGACAGTTCCTGAACTTGATTCTTCAATGTTGTTATGCAGTGAAGGGAAAGAGAAACTATTTGATCTCTTGTGTTCAACCATGTTCCTATGAATTCTAGGTTCTGCACAGGAGTCAGATTATACTTGTCTAAATTTATGGTAATGCCCACAGTGTGTGGGATTTGAATCAGATGATCTCTGGCTTGGAAAAGTTGATGCCTCGTAGGGGCTGTGAGAAGAAAATCGTCTAATTATGAAAACACCCAGAATCCTGTGAGTCTCATGTGAGCTGCTACAACTGCCAAATATTTAGTGAACACCCAGGTGGCTGTAGTCAGCCCAAAGGGCAGTGGTCTGAACTGAAGGTGATTGGCTCCTAGCCAAAAGGGCAGGAATCTCTTGGACTGCCTGTCTATGTTGCTATGATAGCACGCGTCTTTGAGATCTACTGAGCACATCCAATTGTCCTTGTGCAACAGAGGCAGAATGGACTGAACAGTAACCATTCAGAACTTCGACTTCTTTACATAAAGGTTCAACTTGCTCAGATCCAGTATGGGTCTTAGGTCCCCTGTCTTTTTTGGCACCAAACAAAGCAGGAGTAAGTTATCAGTCCTCTTCGATTGGTTGGGACCTCTTGGATGATTCACTTGCAGTAATTTTTGAATTTCTTTTGCTGCCTGCTCCCTCTGACTGGGTGGGTACATCAGGGAGGTTTTTGTTAGCGTTTATAGGGGGAGAGAAAATGGGATGCAACAGCCTCTGGATAATAATGTTTAGCACTCGGGAATTGCTTGCCAAGAGTGTCCAGGCTTCTGGGCACAAGGAAAGTTGATTCCCAACTCCCACCAGAGATGGACCATCAGGCAATGCTTCAGGGCTTGTTAGGGAAAGTATTCCTGAAGCCCTGGTTCTGTGGGGCCCCTATACCTCTATAGCGACATTAACCATTAAACCCTCCCCCTCTGCCCCTGGAAGAGGGCTACCTGCGTGGGTCCTGGAAAGGCCCTAGGGATTTGCAGAACCACATTTTCTTGCCTCCATGCTGGTTCCTCGAAAAGGACTTCTGAGGCATAGAAAATTTGATCACCATGGCAGAAAAAAAGAATTATGTACTCACCATAACGTTCTATGTTTATAGTCCATCTCGCCCTTCATTCTTACATTTGGGTTCGGAGCCGAACCGCAGCTCCGACTCGGTAATTCTCTAGCTCAAAGAATTCTGGTTGGCTCGTGGCAAGGAGGTATCCCATAATGCACCGCTGACATATCCCAGATCTTGTTTGCTGCAAGTAGTAAATACATAGAGACAAAGAACAAACCATGTAGAAAGATCTCAACATAGAGATAAGGCAATAGTCCCAATTCCCCCAGGTCCTCAAAGGAGGGGCCAGGAAGGTGGGATAGTAAGAATGAAGGGCGAGATGGACTACAAACATGGAACATTATGGTGAGTATATAGCTTCTTTATGTTCTGTAGTCCTATCTCGCCTTCATTCTTACACTTGGGACAACGTCCCTAGCACCTTTATCTTGGGTGTCTCACGGGAAAATACTCCTGAGTACTGTGGAACCAAAGGAAGAGCTGTTCCTGGAAGCCACGTCCAATTTGTAGTGGGTTATGAATGTATGCGGTGTCGCCTAAGATGTTGCTGCACAAATGTTATCCACTGGAATCTTTGCTTGAAAAGCTACCGAAGTAGAAACAGATCTGGTACAGTGGGCTTTCACCTTGAAGGGAAGATCTTTGCCACTGGACGTATAAATGAAAGAAATGCAGCTTGAAATCCAGTGTGATAAAGTGGTTTTTGAGAGTGGTAGGCCCTTCCTTACATCTGAAAAGGAAATAAACAATTAGTCTGACCTTCTGAAACTCTTAGTTCTATTGAGATAAAATCGCAATCGTCTATGAACGTCAAGCTGGTGAAATTTGTAATCTGCCTTGTCAGAAAATTAGGGAAAAAAACAGGTAGTTCAATGTATTGATTAATACTGACATGAGAAGAGGCTTTAGGAACAAATGAAGGGGGTGGTCCGTAAAGAAACCCTGTCTCTGTGAAATACCAAATAAGGGGGCTTAATAGAGAGGGCTTGCAGTTCTGAGACCCTCCTTGCAGATGTAATGGCCACTAAAAATATGGTTTTCCATGAAAGGAATTTGAAGTCACAAGTTGCTGAAGGTTCAAAGGGATGAAAAGTAAGTTTTTGAAGTTCAAAATTCAAATCCCAGGATGCCACATGGTCCATAACTGGGGGTCATCATAATGTGGCCCCTTTAAGGAAAGCTCTACACAATCTATGCACCATAAGGTTAGGATCATTAGCCAAATGAAAGGTAGAAATAGCTGCCAGCTGAACCTTAATAGTGGCACCGGCTGAACCTTGATGGAACTTTGTAAAAAAACACCAAAATGACAGAGATGGGAGCTGTATAGGGATCAAGGTTTCTATCATGAGCCCAGAAGGAAAACCTTTTCCACTTACTGGCGTAAATCTTTTTAGTTGATGGTTTGTGAGAAGATGTCAGAATATGTACAACATCAAGAGAAAAGTCATGAAGCCTGACTAGGGATGGAATCCGAGCAGCCACGCTGTCAAATTGAGGGTGTGGAGAGAGGGATGGAACACCCCTGACATGTGCGTCAGTAGATCTGACACTGGGTCCAGAGTCCAAGGTTCATCCATTAGGTGAGGTCTGAAGAAAGGAAACCAAATCTGATGAGGCCAGTAAGGAGCAATGAGGATCATTTCGCTTCCCAAGGATCTTGCTTTCTGAATTACCTTTGATATCAGGGGAAATGGTGGGAAGGCATAGAGAAGTCCAGAGGGCTAATCATGAATGAGTGCATCTCTGGGTGCCTCCCCCTTCGGGGGGATCAGGGTGAAGTAGTTGCTGCATTTGGCATTCAGAAGGATGGCGAAGATATCACAGCAAGGCTGACCCCATCTGCGAAAAATCTGTTTCGCAATATGTGGATTCAGAGACCACTTGTGAGGCATCAGAATCGCCCTGCTGTGCCTGTTGGCTATCACATTGGTTTTCCCCGGAATTTGCATTGCAATCAGAAAATGTTGGGAAGACGCTGCCCACTCCCACACTCGAAGGGCCTCTCTGCAAAGGGGATAAGATTTGGTCCCTCCTTGTTTGTTTATGTACCATACCACCAACATATTGTCTGAGTGGATCTCAATCGCCCCTAGAGGGAGAAAACTGAAGTGCTTGTAATGCCAGAAGCACTGCTCTCATCTCCAAGACAATATACAAAAGAGCCTAGTGTTCCTGCCACGTGCCTTGGGCTGTTCTCCCTAGATAATGCCCCCCACCCTATCTGGGAGGCATCCGTGGTCACGATGGCGACAGGGGGAGACAGAACAAATGGTCTGCCTGTGGTCAGATGGCTGGACTGGGTCCACCATCGAAAATCCTGTTTGCACGATTCTGTTTTCAGGATGGGGTGAGAAAGAGGTAGTTGCAAAAGCAACCATTGGGCAAAAAGTAACCACTGCAGAACCGTCATGTGCAGTTTGGCTAATGGGACTAATGTTATTGTAGAGGCCATCGTCCCTAACAACTTGAGCACCATCTTTGCATTTGCCTTCCGCTGTGGAAGTAGACTTCAAATTTGTTGCCTGAGATTCTGAATTCTCTCTACGGGTAGGTAATCCCTCATTGTGACTGTATTTATTTCGGCGCCAATGAAATTCACATGCTGAGAGGGTGGCAGTGCAGATTTTTGCCAGTTTATTGTAATCCCTAGCTGCAAACAAGTCATAATGGTGGCATCCATGGCCTGTAATAGTAGATGCCTAGTGGTGGCAGTCAGGAGCCAGTCGTCCAGGTATGGAAACACTTGGAATCCAAGACGTCTCAAGTGAGTCATTACCACTGCCATGCATTTGGTGAACACCCTGGGGACTGTGGTGAGACCAAAGGGAGGGCGCAAAACTGGTAATGACTGGCCCCCAGCCAGAAGCGTAAGTGACTCCTTGATGCTCTGTCCATTTTGATGTGGTAGTATACATCTTGGAGATCTATGGAGCACATCCAAACGTCTTTACCTAACAACGGGAGTATCAACTGTAAAGTGACCATTCGGACCTTGGACTTCTCTACAGATTCTTTCAATATGCTGAGACCCAAGATGGGTCTCAAGTCCCCTGTTCTTTTCGGCACCAAAGAGAATCTGGAGTAAGTCCCTAATCCTACTTGGTCTGCGGGGACAGGTTGGATGACTCTCTTTGCGAGCAACTTTTGGATTTCTAGAGTTGCTAAACTCCTGTGATTGGGTGGAACATCCGGGATTCTTCTGATCTGAGGAGGGGGAAAAGAGAAGGAAATACAGTATCCTCTGGTAATTATCCAAAGTACCCACTTGTCTTGAGTGATATCGCGCCACGCTTCCGGATATAAGGATATACGTCCCCCAACTAGCTCCAGAGACATGCAGTCGGGCCTCCTTTCAGGAGCGCTGGTAGGGACGACCATGAAAGGAATCACGGTCTCCCTGGTTCTGCGGGCCTCCCCTGCCTCTAGGGCAGCATCTACCATTATTTCCTCCTCCTCCTCTGCCTCTGGAAAAAGAATCACCCTGTGCATCCTGGAAAAATCTCTGCGACTTCTTGAACCACACCTTTCTGCCCCTCTGCCCTTTGGGATAGGGTCTAGAAGGAACGGAAAAACAGACTACCATGGCAGGCAGGGTTTTCCCTTCCTGTTCGCACCTGGTGAGTTTGTCCTTTACCTTGGATCCAAACATCGAGGATCCATCAAAGGGGGCATTGGTAAATGGAGACTTAAAGGCCTCTGCAAAGTTACACAAGCGCATCCAGAAGTGTCTTCTAAGAGAAACTCCTAAACCCGCTGCCCTACTCGCTCCATCCGCTGCATAAGATATCAGCCGCATGGAGGAGTTTGCAATACAATTTAAGGTAGACATCTGTGCATTAAACTTATACTTTACGTTGCAGAGTAGCTCCCAGCTCTTTCAGATCTCCCTGGAGCCTAGTAAAATGAGACAGGTAGTTCAGCGATCTGAGTGTAAAAGCCGCTGAAGAAAAGATACGCTTCCCGTACCTATCCATCATTCGAGAATCCATATTCGGTGAATTGACAGTGGAGGAAGTTTCAGCAAGTTCCTTTTTGGTGGCTGCTGCCACCACCATGGCATCTACTGGCATGCCTTTAGTGAGAAAATCTTTGCCCTGAGGTGCTAACAAGAATTTATTAGGTCTTCTAGGAACAGGTTCCACAGTATCAGGAGATTCCCACACCTTTCGACTCACTAGATCCAGGAGCTCGTCGAAAGGTGGAGACACCCAAGAGGCGGAAGGTAGAGACCCAAAAGCCTTCAGGTACTCTGACTCCTCATCAGAAGGGGAAGTGGTGGGCCAGCCGCCTCTCTGTTTCAGGATCTCAAGGATATCTGCAAAGGAGATATCATAAGAGGATGACTTGGGGGACCCTTATGACTCCTCGAGGTCAGTGTCTGATGTAATGAACTCATCGGGGGAGTCAACATGCTTCCTCTTACAAGTTTTCTTCCAAGGGGGCTCCTCAGAAGTATATTCTGGGGAGACCTCAGAAGACTGGGGACCACTCATGGAGGGTTCCTGAGGTTGGGAGTCTCTGCTGTGTTGGATGAGAGTCTCTGCTGTGCTGGATGAGAGAAGGTGCTGAGACTGAAGTCAGCACTTTAGGGGGAAGAGTGTCGGTGCCCCTAGTTGGAACTGAAGACTTGGACAGAACACTCCTCATCACCTTGAACGCCGACCCTCTCAGCTCCAAGGATGCCCCCCCGCTCACAAGGTGCAGAGGCAGTCCTCTGTGCCGAAGAAGTTCGGGTCCAAGCGTCCCCCTCAGGCCCGACCAGAGAGCTTAGGACCCTAGAACCCACGGACAGCACCGAAGGAATCGGAGTGGATATTGGAACTGAGAGACCAACTGAGGTTGCTTGAACAGACCTTTCCAGAGCAAGTAGCAACAACATCTCTGGCTCCGATGCGCTGGAGAGGCTCGGAGGAGGAACAGTGACAGGGTGTACGGGCTTCATTAGGCTCTGGAGCCGAGTGGGACAAAGCCGAAAGTAAATTTGCCAGCGCCGATGTCTTGAGGAGTCTACGCACCACACTCTCAACATCCTCATCAGAAAGGCTCCTTGAGGACCTGGTGGATAAAGTGGGGGATCTAGACCACTGAAAAATTGGCGATCTGAGTGCCGGAGAGAGTGGACGAAGTTCAGCTGACCTGCTCCGAGAGACAGACTCAGTTATCGGCTTCGAAACTCCTGGAACCAAAACTGATAGTTCCACATCAGTAACCTCTGTTGGCACCAAAACCAGTGGAGCCGAAGAGGAAGCAGTCAATTTGGCAATTTTGTCTGGCGGTTCCAACGATACCGTGTGAGTGGGAAACGGTCTTTTTGTGGATTTAACTGCCTTTTTTGGAAAATGGTGACTTAGAGCTAGAGGAGAAAGAAGAAGCCAACTCATCCTCAAAAGAATGCTTTAACAGGCCTTTCAAAATGAGTTTGTTCTTTCTCTCTTGAAGGACTCGAGGACTAAAACCATGGCAAAAGGAGCAAGACTCTTGAAGGTGAATAGCACCTAAGCAGTAGACGCAAACAGTATGCCCATATGTCAAGGACATTTATTGAGCGCACTTAGTACATTTTTTAAAGCCAGAAGGCTTGTGGTCCTTCGCATCTTTAGACATATTCGTACAATTACAAACACCAATGCCAGAAAACCAAAAGAGAAAAACAAAGAGGGACTACCTCTAAATTAAATGGTTAGTCCTGCGGAAACAAGTCAGACAGAGGCCTAGGTCCTCTAACTTAAACGGGCCTAGCCCTAGTAGAAGAAAAAAACAAGTAACGGACAGAGGTCTTGGTCCTCTAACTTAAACGGGCCTAGCCCAGAAAAAAGAACACGAGCAACAGAACTGAGGACTAGGTCCTCTAACGTAAACGGGCCTAGCCCTTGGTGAAAATAAGTTTAGAAGACAATTAGACAACCCAAATAGCAAGAGGACAAGAGCAAAGCAGGGATATACAACAACTGGCCTACGGTAGAACGGCCAATCAACAACAGCAAAAACAGAGCAAACAATGCCACAAAATGCCTAAAACAGATACTGGATTATAAACTATCACCAAGTAAGTTGAATACAACTCTTGTTTAAGTAATAAATTGAATAGCAAGTAGAAAACAATTTCACTTAGCCACGGCCAAGAAGAAGCACATCTGAGCTCAACGAGCGGCAAACGAGATCTGGGATATGTCAACGGTGCATTATGGAATACCTCCTTGCCACGAGCCAACTAGAAGTCTTTGAGCTGGAGAATTGCCGAGTCGGAGCTGAGGTTTGGCTCCGAACTGAAGTGTAAGAATGAAGGTGAGATAGGACTACAGAACATTGTCTTTTCCGTCCTTTTTGCAGCAGGTGAGTGGATCTCTAACCAAAGGTCCAAATAGTGATGAGCTGTCAAAAGGGGCATTAACAAAGGATGCCTTGAAGGGCTTCACAAAATCACAGTCTCATCCAGGCATGCCACCTTAGGGACAGGCCTGAACCAGTAGCCCATGAGGTACCTTCTGCTGTATAGAAATTGGCCTCATCAAGGAGTCAGCAATGGACAACAGAGTGGCTAGCTTGAGAGAAAGTCTTTTAATCTCTTTAGTAGGCATGGACTTGGAGAGAAGCTGAGTGTTCTTTGATCAGCTCTCCCTGCAACCGTGTAAAATGAGCTAAATAATTTAATGACCACAGCATGAAAGTGGCTGAGGCATAAATGTGTTTTCCAATCCTGTCCAACGCTCCAGACTCCTTTTTCTGTGGTTGGACATTGGCTGTCTCTTCTGTCAGTTTGGTTTCCGTGGCCACCACCACTAAGACGGCATCAACTACAGGACCCCTGCTCCAGTATTTCCTATAAGCCGGTGGGACCAGGAACCTATCGAGGTGTTTAGAAATAGGCATGGTGGTATCCGGTTCCTTCCATGCCCGGTGGGATACCAAATCAATGAGGTCTTCTGCCGGAGGGGCTCACCCAGGAAGCAGATGGGCCCACTCCAAAAACCTGCAAGAACATGGACTCCTCAGGAGGAGGTTAGACAGAAAACCCACCTTCTGCTTCAGATCTCTAGTATGTCTCCAATGGAGATGTCATCAGGTGGGGACTGAGGGAATCCTTCTCTCTCATCTAAGTCAGTGTCTTCGGTTTAACGACTTCATCAGGGAGTTGATGTGTCTCTTTTTGCATGTCTTCTTCTGGGGGACTTCCTCCACGGGATACTCAGGGGAAGTATTGGAAGAAGGGGGATCCTTCCTGGGCAGGAAGAGCTTGGAGACTGCTTGGGACAGGTTGGCTCAGCGCAGGAGGAGTAAGGTCAAGACCACGACCCAACGGGAGTGAGGAAGTAGGCTGCAGGACATGAGAAGATGGTTCTCCACCTTGGAGAGTACCCTTTTCACTACTTGGAAAGCTGAAAGGCTTGGAAAAGTCCCTTCCACCTCAAGAAGGGGAGGCAGTCAGAACTCAATGGCCTCCAGAGGGAATCGGACCCAAGCTGTTGAGGGCCAAAGCACCCAGGGGAAGAGAGTGCTCTGACAAGGATGGAGACGACCCAATTCCCAGGGAGCCAGTGCTGATATCTCGGCTCCAAGATCTGTTCTGCTTTGAAGGAAAAGAAATAGGGCTGATCAGGAGCACCATCGGAGTTGAGGAAGGTGATTTCCCCGGCGCCAACGCCGACACTCTTGGGAATCCTGAAACCTGCACCTCCGAAGCTGAAGGCTGGAACGCAGGAGGAGTTCTGATGGTATGGGCCGGGTAGCTCACGGATCTGAAATAGAGCCAACACTAACCCCATCTGAATCTGGGTCTTGAGGAACTTCCTCATCATCCTGTCCATGTCTGCCTCGGACCAGCTTCTAGAGGACCTAGAAGAAACCGACGAGGGAGGTCTGGAATTTCTAGGCTTTGGTGATGGGGGCCACTCTAGCTGACTCAAGGACCTGCTTCAAGCTCTCGGATCCAGAGCCCCAGGATGCCATGCCAGAGCCCAAGAAACAGGATGGTGATGACCTCAGTCGGATCCAAGGAAATTAGCTCCGAAGTTTTCTCAAATTTAGATTTGGGCTCCAAGGGGTCTTCTGGGGAAGCAGAGAGAGAGAGAGACCTCCTCTTAGGCTCCTTGGAGGAGGAAGATGAAGCCATAGAGGGAGTCTGAGCTTCGGAAGTTGAAGAAGGAAGAAGATCCCTCAAGATAAGCTGGCTGCTGCTATCCACCAGCACACGTGATTTAAAGGAAGCACATATGTCACAAGAAGCTTTGACATGATCAGCACCTAAACAAGTGGGTATCTTGACTGGGGATCTTGTGCCCACAAGAAATGCATCTCTTGGAACTAGAAGATGGCTTGTCATAGCAGAACACATGAATGCACACTTCTATTGGGGGGGGGGGGGATGCTAAGCCATAAGGAGTTTGTTCCTCCTCAAGGGGCTGTTATAATAGTGATATCAGTTTTAAGTATGTCCACCAGTAAGTCAGTCTCTTTTGGGTGTCTGAAAATTTAATCCCAGTTTTGGTAAAAGGGGCTACAACTCCCAAGAAATGAATCATGCATGACGTCTACTAATGGAGGATACACCAGAGCAGGCTGCACCAATACTCAACGTTTTTTTTTCTGGAGAAGTCTTTAGGGAGAGAAAATTTTCTGAAAGCCATCCATCCATCCAGTGTTAATCAACTTGATCTCACCAAACTTTGATCCTCTTCACCCAATTTTGCAAGAGAAGCACTACCTTTCCTTAACTGTGTTTCTTAGCATATCCAAATCTGATTACAGATACCTGAACCAGAAGTCCACTTTTTCATTTACCAGGTCTCTTGCTTGTGTGCCCACCTTCAGTAGTGGGAAACTGAAGCATAAATCTTAAGGGGAGGTGAGCAGTAGGAGAAGCAGTGATGAAACCTAGAAATGACACAAAGCTGTAACAGTAACAGAAAATAGCAGGCTGAGATGTGACCTCAGACAGCAAAAGTAGAAACTCAGTAGAAGAGAAAGACAGTAGTGCACCAGCAAAAGGGGAAATTTTGGAGACATCTGGTGTACAAGTGACTGGTGGAGGGATGCTGAAGCATGTACTCTTAGTATCTGCAGGTGAGAAAAGTGTGAAAGCCAGTTCTATAAGGTAGATATCAGGTAAACAAGCACTGGTAAAACCAGCACCAGAAACATGTTTTCCCTACAGGTCACCAATCTACATTTCCAAGTGTGCTTACCATCACTTCAGCTGTACTGTGTAACTGCATTTTGTGCAGACATGTGCCTGCAGTCAGAGGGTGCTTCTTTACCCACAGCTACGTAAATGGAAGATCAACATATTTAAATAAAGTGACAGTGAAGGTAAAAAGCTCTTCACATGACTGTGCAAGGAGGTTTGTCCCCTACAAAGAATGTTGTCCAGTTTGTGAAGTGTGGTAGTCCAGTGACATGGTTTTTCATCATCTGTGATGCATTAATTTGCATCAGGGATTCTGGAAGCTGCAGCTTTTGTAGTGGATGACAAGAAAACAATTCTCACATTGCCTGCTGCATGGTTGGCTAGTAAAGGGACTGATAACTGCAAAAATGATACCAGGTGAGTTCTAACATCTAACATCAAGAATAATGAAGTCTAATAGACCAGTGTCAGTAGTATAGATGCCTGGATTCCTAGAACTGAAGGATCTTTGTCTAAAACACTTAATGTCCATAGCCAGAGGTTCATAATCAACCAGAGGCAAGGCTGGACACCTTTCAGTGGAAGGGAAGAAGGCATCACAGGAGAAAGCTTAAACAGGGGCTCAGTGATAGCTGGCAATGCATTGCCAACAGTGGACAGTGGCTAGACTACTATCATAGTAGGAAGTTTGAAATTGTCCCTTAGAATGTACTATACTAGACTACTGATACAGTAGGAAGTTAGACACTGCCCATTGGAATGTGCTACACCTTCCTTAACTCTTTCAATGGCGTACAAGGACCCACATCCAAAATCGTAGTCACATGATCTTAGTCTTAAACCATCATGCTCCCCTAAGAACAAAAAGAATAAAAACCAAAACTGCCCCATGGCTTACAAAAAATACACTTGCTACAATGCGGCAAAGAGACAAACTCTGGACCCACTACCATAAAAATAAACCCCCCCCTCATCTACAACGAATACAAAACACTTTGAAATAAAGTAAAGAAACTCATCACCACTGACAGACAAAACTACTTCTCCTTACTCCAAAACAACAATAAAACAAACCCTCAAAAATTCTGGAAAAGTATCTCCACTCTCCTTAATCCCAGTAAACCAGACACCCCCACTCCCAATCCAAACGCTCTCGACATAGACCTGGCTACTCAATTTAACTCCTTCTTCATCGATTCTATTTCCAAACTAACCTCATCTTTCTCCAACATCTCCACTCTCTCCAAACTAGCCCCACCCTCATCTTCTTACCTTCCACCTCCAAACACTAGTTCACTACCTATCCCATCTTCCAATTCTACAACCTTCACCCACTCCACTCTCCCTCCCTCCCTCCTCATCTCTCCCACCTCCAAATATCCCCTACCCCCACTCTCCACATTTCTCACTAAAACCCATACCCACTACTATCATAAAAAAACTCCTTCTAAAACCGAAGTCTGGTTCAAATGCTCCCGATAATATTCCTTCACAATTCCTCAGCATAGCTGCTGAAGCCATTACCTACCCCATTAGTATTTTAATCAACCGCTCCATCCAAGAAAGCACAGTTCCCCATATTTGGAAAAAGGCCTTTATCATACCTTTACATAAAGGAGGTAACAATAACAATGTGTCCAACTTTTGTCCCATCGCTATCCTGTCTCCCATCTCCAAACTCCTTGAAAAGTGTATCCAACTACAACTCCTACCATACCTCATTGATAACAACCTACTAACTCCCACACAACATGGCTTCAGACCAGCCCACAGTACTATGACAGCCCTCCTCTCCTTCCTGGAAACAGTAAATAAAGCCCGAGACTCTGGTCATATTGTTTCGACCCTTCTACTGCATCTTTCTAAGGCCTTTGACACCATCTCCCATAACCTTCTTCTAGCTAAACTCTCTAAGCTTAACCTATCTCTTTCCTCTCTGAACTGGTTCTCCAAGTTACTTATCCAACAGACATCAAGCAGTAAAATGGAAAAAGGCCACCTCCTCATTCCTTAATACCCCAACTGGTGTTCCACAAGGTTCAATATTAGGCCCCCTCCTCTTCAACATCTTTATTAATGACTTCCGCAACTCCATCCCATTCTCAAACATCATTCAATATGCAGACGACTCAACTATTATTTGCTCTGCCACTTCAGCCCCTTTACTTCTAAAGCTAACTTAAGACGCTTTTTCAACCACTGAACAATGGATGAAAAATAATCACTTAGCACTCAATGCTTCTAAAACCAAATAAATGGTATTCACTCCCTCAAAAGCCAACCCTCTTAACACAAACACTTTCTGTATTTCTAGTCAAAACAACACAACTCTGGAACTGGTATCAGAGACCAAGCTACTTGGTGTCCAAATTGACAATCAGCTCAAATTTAATTCCCACATACAACTAAACATAAAAAAAAAAACATCAAAAATTAGGTATGCTCTACCGTCAATACCATTATCTTACACCCTCCACTAAACTCACCCTCTCTACTTCCTTTCTCATCCCCTCCCTTCTCTATGGATCTCCACTCCTAACTAATCTACAATAATCTCTGAAAAATCAGCTCTCATGTTGTTACAACAAAATCGCCATGTTCGCCACTAGCCAGAGGTCCTCTACTCACCATTGTTCCTCTCTCCACAAACTAAATTGGCTAGAACTACCCAACCACCTTATCTATAACCAACTCACTCTGGCCCACAAGCTTATTTTCAACCCCTCAATCTATCCCTCCCTCTCCTCTGCCTTTAAAATGCATCTACCCAACAGAGTACTAAGGTCTAACAACCAAAATCTTCTTGAAATACACAAACCAGCTCGTCCTCCAGGCAAATACCTTCTATCCTTTAGTCTGGCACGACTCTGGAACTCCCTACCATCACCCATTCGTGTTACCCCTACTAACTCTACCTTCAAAAAAACTCTTCATTCATACTTAGCCTCCCAATGGGAATGCTCTAGCTGCCACCCCACATAACTTGCACTGCTAACCTTCTTTCTCTCATAACTATATAGTTTAAACTTTAAACTTCCATTTCTGCTCCATTTTGTCAATAAATAAATACAACAACTTTGTTGATCTATCCCCATCAACCTGTTTGCTAATGTAGCCCATCACTAGTATGAAAAGCAGTGGGCACATAAATGAACCCTGATGCACACCCAATCCCACAGGGAACCCCTTAGTTAGACTGAATACTGTTCATACTTCAGTAATTGGGTCCCCTATACATAGTTTGCACTAATTTTAGCTTCTGTTTTTTGGACTTCAAACCACCACAGGACTGCCCAAATCATCTCATTGGGACCTTGTCATATGATTTCTTCAAATGTAAGAACAGTCACTTGGACTCTTCTCATCTCTAGATTCCTCTCAACTATCTGTCTCACTGAAAACATTGGGTAAGTTGTGATACATCCTGATCTGAATCCCACCTGCTCATCTCCTGTCCTACTTCTACCTACTCTGTGTACTCGTTTATAAGTCATATGAAAGTTGTTGCAGTGCATCCACGAACATCAACATACTAACCACACAAGGTTTTTGGCAGGAATCAATCCATGTGTAAACTACTCCTCTAGATTTACAATGATGACACTTTTTATCGCAGAAATTCTCTCTGTTAAATGAAATATTTTATCTGTAATTAGTATACCCAAAACTTTTAATGTCATTTTTGCTTTAGAAACTGTATGTTTAAATGCAATGTTTCTACTAGTACTTTTGTACATACTGTAACAAAAGCTTCGATTGTAATTTTGGTTTGTAATTATTGTTTTGTTTTTGGAGCTTTTCTCCCCAGGACTCCATTGAAAATGGGTTCTTCTAGGCCCAATGGACTATCCTGGTAAACCAACTGCAAATAAATAAATAAAATGATCTAGAATGTGAAGGCTTTTCTGCTTGACAATTAGATGTTCCTTCACCTAAATCATGAGAGTAAAACATTTTCTTGCAACCAGAAGAGCCATGCAGCAGTTGCTACAAATGGAATATAACATCTGTAACATTAAATAATGTAATGGTGCCAACTTTTGGTCCTGCCATTGAGTTTAACATAGAGAAAGTGTCATGTCTGACATCTAAGCAAATTAAACATTTGATGCAAGGTTAGTGGTACAGAAGGATCAAACCCTAAACACAACTTAGGTACCCCAGGTTTGATTAGCAACCCTGGGCACTGGATGAGCTAGTGCAGGAGAGGGAAGGAATGACAAGGATATTACCAACTTTCACTCTCAGGGGAGGAGGAGGAAAGACATGTTCAGGGATCACACTCCATGTTAAAACTCACTGTTGAGACTAGACACTAAACAAAGGTGTTTATTACAAGAAAAGGTGGGGCCTTGCACACAGAATAAATGGAATATCTATGAGCAGATGTGGGGGAAACACAGGGCTAACAGAAAAAGCCATGACTCTCTGAAAGGCTAAAAGTACAACTCGTAAAACATTCACCCCTTGCCACTAGGGGAATGAAAGGCCATAATGTTCACAATTTTGGGGGAATAAATGGGTCAACAGAATGACTAAGGTGAAAGGGGAGAAGAGACATGAAGGTTTGAGGAGGACTAGGAGAAAAAAAAAGTTAAACACAGTGCTCTTGTCTGCAGGAGTAATCTGGTTACCAAAGGCACAGTTGCTAGCTATAGAAACCATTAATGAAATATAAATATAAATATAGTCTAGTCTATGCAAAAAAAAAAAACTAACAAAAAGAAATGGCAAAAAAAATTAAACCTGAAAATTTCATCACTGCAGTAAAGTCAATATCCCTTCCAGCTCTGTGGCAGAGAGGCATGAAGTCCTAAGTACAAACCAGATGACCTGAATTTGACAACTGAGAATGAGAGCCTGAGTGGCTTATGCTGGTGCACCCATCCAGGGAGGCAGGTAATGATGGTCCCGGTCAGTCAAACTGCTCCCATGCAAGTAAAGGCTTGTATAACAAAGGCTTGATGTTCTAAACTCATGTGTATGGGAGCAAACACACAACAGCAGAGTGCACAAAATTACCCTTATGACAATATGGTGGCTTAAGTGAGCCACCAATGTGCAGAGGTAGGGACCCAAAATTAGAACCCCTGATGGTTGCATGTATGATAGAGCCTAAGGAAAAGATGGCCAACAGGCATGGGATAGAAAGAACAATTAAAAAATAAAAAGTATCCTCAACAAAGTTTTGAAGCAGCCTGGTGCTGTTTTCCACTGATGCAAAGAACTTCTGCAGGTGGAAAGAACTAGAGAAGTAGAAGGAAGCTGTGTATTTTGGGATAGGGATGAAATCGGTAATCTGAATATTTTGTGTGATAAGCAGTCTTAATACCTGTGGAGTAGCTTCTGAAGTCAAAGCTCCATGATATCAGACTAACTGCTACCAAAACATTTCTTTAAATAATCTACTGCATCTGTAGAATTTTATGAGTTTCAAAAGTTGCATTATCTAAATAGAAACTTAACATTTTTGGCAGGCAGTGTAGAATTGCACAGATCTTTAGACTAATATCATGCTTCCTTATAATTTTGCATATTACACCATTACTCTACATTGTATGTATTCTTATTATTAATGTAGTGTTTCATTGAAACCCTATCCATTATTATATGATGGCCCGTGCTTTCCTTAGAACTCTGCTCAGTATGACATTACTGTATACATTTTTATTCTTATTGTTTGGAGCTTTTCTCCCAGGGTCTCAGCTGTAAATCTTGCCCAGTTAGACTATACCAGTCAACAAAAATAAACAAATTAAATAAATACATAAGAACTACAACAGTGGAAGATGCAGCAGTCCGCAGAGTGCAAACCATTACAATTTAAGAAAGTGAGGTTCTGCACAGTATTTCTGCTACTCTGCAGAGTACAATCATAATATGACAATGATTTTAGGTGGAAAGCAAAACTAGTACTTATGATCAGATCACTATAGCTGATTGAATACAAAATGAAACAAATAAAACAATCTTCTGCTCAGCCAGAAAAAAAACAGTAAAGCAGCCCTGCAGATTGTAATAGGTTTGATAGAAAGGATCTCAAAGAGTTGCTAGCTTCTTTTAGGGGAATGCCTCCGTGGTTCGAACTACCCTACCATTGTGCACAGCAGCAGTAGCCAAGGCATGAGTGACATCAGGAGTTGATACAACAGCATCTTCAGGCACACGGATGGCCCCAACCAAGTCATGAATATTAACAAGAGGGCTGATTTCAGAGAGTTGCTTTGGAGATAGGATATCACAGGAAATGCCCATCACACTACAAAGTAAAGAAAAGAACAACAGTGAAATTTGTATTAAACTCAAACATCAAATTAATATTATACAAGAAAATTTAAGAAAGACAATTTACAAAATCTGACGAACTGTGCATCCTCTTCAATTCAACAGTATTAAGTACTGTGGAATTCTATTACCTACAGTAAATGTGTAATATCACTGCTTTTCGCTTCTACCAAAATGTTGTTCTTGTTCAAATCAGAGCCAAACATTCCACAGGCAAATCTGCCATTTCCTGTGTGCCCATCAAGAAACTGTGGGAATGCACTTCCTAAGTCCCAGTCTGAATGGAAGAGCACTACACCTCATGGACATTGTGTGCACAATACCCATACTCTAATTTGGTGTGGGCCAAGAACAATACCAATTCTCTGTACTCTTCTTTTTTCTAAAGCATAGTAATTACGACCATGACTGCAGGTAGCTGTGTGATTAATTGATGACCCCCATTATCAGAGTCACTGAAAAGTAGTGATACAGTTAACCAAAATTTCGTAGAATGTTTAGCTAAATGACATTTTCCCCAAAGTAGCCAAAATCTGGTCAGATGACTGTGAAATTTTAGGTGACCATGTTTTTTACCATAATCCCCACTCTCATGAAGAAAGCTACACCTCTTGCTTTTTATAATTAACTAGTTCAACACTTCATGGTTGGAAAACAACCCTCCTCCGTGCAGCAACTTCTGTCCTCCAGCTGATTGTTTAGCTAATTTGCTAATCTCGGAGTTCAGCCAATTGACCAAACTGCATTTGGTCAAACCAGCACCTAGAAGAAAAGACCATATTAAAAGTTCCTGTCTGACCAGATGCTGACAAAATACATCAACCATGACAATCATACCTCTTAAATGCAGCACATTTTCATAGAATAAAGTGTGTCGTTTTCATTATAAAGTGTGATCTGATGGTTATTGCAATGGCCCTTACTGGATGCTCTAAGCATCCGATAATGCGCCATTTACCTCCCTCCTAATACTTCGGGCAATACCCTGCACTCTCATCCTTGTCAACTAAGCTAGACAGTGGCCATGATCCATAATTCAAAAGGACATGGTGAACCTAAACTTCTTTTGAGCTGTAAGCAACACTAAAATCACAACTAAACTAAAGTACTTAGCATTTACCCATGAACACAGCAGACACAAAAGCATAATACTGTGGTATGAATATACTAGGACAAGTGTACTCAAAACTGAACATATACCTTACCCAAGAAAACCCTCCCAGAGTGGTCACTTCCAGACATCTAGTAATAGTGCACATTTGTGGTGAGCAGCTGGTGATCAGACATGAGCACAGGGTTGTGACAGCCAAGATTCCTGCCTTCCAGGCTCACCCATGCCAACACATAATGTACCTTGTGAAAAGCACTGCTCTCTCCACTCATAGTGGCTTACAAGAAGGCACAATAAAAGTAAGAGGTCAGCTATGATGTCATTAATATAGACAGGCACAAGTGTGTTTTTTTAAGTTATATATTTATCCCAAGTTTTACAAGGTAAAACATGCACATATGATGTGCTACAACTGCCATTAAAGGGAGGGTAATTCTATTTCACCCATGAGGTCAGACCCATGTCAGTATCAAAGGAACATCATTATATAACCAATAATTCAACCTTTACAATGCTTAACCATTTAAAATAACTTTGCCCTTCCACTCTAACCCAAGCCTCTTTATGTCTCACTGGTTCTAGATATAGACTCTGCTCTACTACATCAGTCTTATGAAGATTGCTTTATCTTACATCAGAAAACTATAACACTGCAGCACATAAATAAGAAAGAATACCACTTAACTGAGGCAGAATCCTTTTTCCCCCCTCTCAGTGTATTGCTACTAAATGTTAGTTGTTTGTGCAATTTTACAATGACGAACATTTATACCTCAGTCTGGAGACAATCCGTTTTAGTGAAATGAAGCGATCCAGGGTCTGAGCAAGAGAGATGGTCCCAGTCCTCAGATAACCTGCAGCAAAACAGGGCACAAAGTACATTCAGAAAAGTGATGGAGACGCAGTATGATGTATACATTATCAAACCCATCTATAATGTAATTCTGCAATTTCAAATGTACAAGCTATGACTTAATATTTGTTATCCCTGCACAATTTTTCAAAACCAAAAATCCGTAGGACAACATGGTTAAATTTTTATTACAATACTGTAAAATCCACAACATGTGGCTTGTCCTTACTAAATTTCATTGAGTCTCTAATGTTATAGCTAATAGTACCCTTCACACAGTTTTATTTTCTGGCCAGTTATACTAACTACCTACCTGATAACATATGGCACAGAGATTTTACCAAATCTTCATCAGATGACACTAGCCATGAAATCAAGGTACATGTATATACACAACATGTATGCAAACACAGACACAGAAGCTTCACCAACGTTATTTATTTTTAATTTCAGAATTGACTGCCTCATTTCTCTTCCCTGTGCCCAGACAATGCCAGAACAGGCGGCTCTGGCTCCCCTGTAACCCTATATCCTTGTGGCAGGTAACTGGAAAATGACTCGATGAATTTAAGGTACGGAATTATGCATATTATATATCCCATGTGGGCACGCGTGCGCGCGCACACACACATTTTCTATCTATGATGTTCTATGGCAACTCATAAATCTTTGATTGAACAATGCTCAGCTGGCTTGTCACAGCTTTCACTGTGACATATAACCGCTTTAAATGATTCACTTTACTTTAATGTTCATACAGCAAAAGAGAAACAAGATAACCAGCATCACAAACTAAGCACTGTCAATTGTGGCTGCACAGAAGCCGAAAAAGACACCTTAGTGTAGAATGTTGCTGGGTATTTAATAATACTGGGCTACATTCTTTGTACCACCTGATGACACAATGCAAACCTCCAGCTTTACCCACACCCAATATGCAATGCAACTCAGTTTGACGCAAGTCTCTTAACAAAAGTAGTGGAAAGTACAGTTTTGTACCTACCATAAATGTAGATGTCCGAACTGGATAGCATCTGCAGTCATAACAACTGGGTTGTCCTGTCGTCAGGCAGCCCTTCAGTCGGCCGGATTCCAAAGTCCGGGTCCGGCTTCGGCTGATGTCGCACTTCACCCGACGTCATCTCTGTTGGTCTTCGGGTATAAAAGCATCGGCCGACGCCATTTTCTTCAGTGTTTCTTGCCCCAGATGCCAGAAGCCCTCTAGAAGGCTAAAAATTTTGGATAGATGCCAATGTTTCCAAAAGATAGAGGTAAACACAAAAATAAGCATGTATGTACATAAATACAAACAAATACACCATGAAAGACTCCCCCCCACTAGCTAGCTATTAGGAGGGTAAACACCCTAGGAGTACCACAGAGGGGAAGGAGGGAGGGTAATCCTGACTGCAGATGCTATCCAGTTCGGACATCTACATTTATGGTAGGTACAAAACTGTACTATGTCCTTCATGGATGCATCTGCAGTCATAACAACTGGGTAGAATACCATAGCCAACTAGGGGAGGAGGATAAAAGTAGATTATGGTGTGTTTAGGATCCCTTGCAGTACAGCAGTGGCAAACCCTGCTCGGGATCTGGAATATAGAGGTAAATTATAATGCTTGGCAAATGTATGCACGGAGGTCCAAGTAGCCGCCTCAATAATGTCTTTGGTAGCCACTCCTCGTAAGAAAGCTGTGGTAGTGGCTGTTGCCCTTGTAGAATGAGGTCTTATGTTCTGTGGAATTGGCTTTCCATGGAAGGAGTAACAGAATCGTATGCAATTTCCTATCCATTTGGAGATTGTCTGTTTGGAGATAGCTTTTCCTTCCCTTCCTGTTGCATAAGCTACGAAAAGTTGGTCAGTCTTTCTGCTATTTTTGTTCTGTCCAAGTAGTAGCGTAGCTGTCTATGTACATCCAAGGTATGCAGAATTCTTTCCCTCTGTTTTGTGGGTTGGGAAAGAAGGTAGGTAGGTGGATTGCCTGGTTTAAAGACACTCTGGATACCACCTTAGGCATAAATGTAGGATTAGTCCTCATGGACACTCTATCTTGGTGGAAGATTAGGAAGGGTTGCACTGCCATTAAGGCCTGTAGTTCTGAAACCCTCCTTGCTGAAGTAATTGCCAGTAGGAAAGCAGTTTTCCATGACAGGTGTTGTAGGTCTGCTGTTGCTGCTGGTTCAAAGGGTGATAGTGTCAATTTTTCTAGCACAAAGTTTAAGTCCCAAGCTGGCAATGGTGGTTTCCTTGGAGGTTTTACATTCTTGATTCCTCTGAGGAACTGCCTGAGCAAAGGGTGTGAAAAAACAGGTGGATCAAAGCTATATTCTGCTGAAATAGCTGATGCATGAATCTTGATTGAGGAGTAGGAGAGGCCTGAATGAAGTAGTTCGCCAGATACTCCAGAATGTTAGGCATATCTATGTTTGATACATCTTTTCCTCTTTCAGAACTCCAAATGACAAACCTTTTCCATTTCCCAGCATAGTTCCTTCTTGTTGAAGGCCTGCGTGCTTCAAGAATAATGTCTTTAACTCTTTGTGAAAGTTCTGGATTAGCAGCTGCTATGTGATGTTCCATGCAGTCAGTTGCAACGTTTTTAGGTTTGGATGCATGGTGCTGTAGTTGTTCTGAGTTAGCATCAAAGGCATCAGGGTATTGGCCACATATTGTTCCGAGACATGCTCCTCAGCAGTGGGTACCAGTGTTGTCTTGGCCAGTTTGGAGCTATCAGGATTATCCTTGGACGTTCTTCCTTGATTTTTAGTAGTACTTTGTGTATCAAGGGAAGAGGTGGGAATGCATATGCTGTTAGGCCTTCCCAGCTGAAGGAGAGTGAGTCCACTTTCCATGCTAGTGGGTGGAATGTCCTTGTGCAGAATTTTTTGAGCTGGTGATTGAGAGGGATGCGAATAGATCTATCTGAGGCATTCCCCATTTCTTCGAGATGGTCTTGAAGATGTCCGGTGCAGCTGCCATTCGTGGGCATCCGATGTGGTCCTGCTTAACATATCCGCCAGAGAGTTTTCTTTTCCTGGTACAAATATTGCCTGTAACTGGATGTTGTAGCTGAGTGCCAGGCTCCACAGCTCCAAAGTCATTCTGCATAGGGGGTAAGAATGAGTGCCTCCCTGTTTGTTGATGTACCACATGACTGTGGTGTTGTCTGTCCTTATCATCAACTGGCCTTCCTTGAGAAATGGTCTGAACTTTTGGATTGCCAGTTTTACAGCCAGCATTTCTTTTAGGTTGATGTGTAGGTGAAATTGATCCTGTGTCCACAATCCTTGTACGCATTTGTCCAGCATGTGGGCCCCCCATCCTAGGTCTGAAGCGTCTGTTGTGATGGTCTGGCTTGCTTGACCTTTGCGGAAAGGCAGGCCTGGGTTTGACTGGCATGCCTGAGCCCACCATAGGAACTCCTGTTTTAAGCATGGTATTAGTGGGATTTCCGTTTCTAGGCTGTGTCTGTGTTGGGACCATAAATTTTTTAGGTACCACTGTAGTTTTCTCATATGTAGTCTGGCAAATGGAACCAAGATTATGCATGATGCCATGAAACCCAAGGCCTGCAGTACCTTTCTTGCTGTTAACTTGTTCAGTTTTGTTAGTGCCAAGAAGTAAAGAGGGAGTTCTTTTTGTTTTTCTGTGGTTAGGAATGCCATTTGTCTTACTGTGTCCAATTCCGCTCCCAGGAAAGTCCTTGTCTGGGATGGTATCAGTCTTGACTTTTGAAGGTTGACTGTGTATCCCAGTGCTTGCAGCAAGTAAATGACCCTTTGTAAATCTGTTGTCAGCTTGCTTTTGTTGTCTCCTTGTAGTAGGCAGTCGTCCAGGTATGGATAAATTTGAATTCCCTGTAGTCTGCAATGGGCGATTACTGATGCCAGGCATTTTGTGAATACTCTGGGCGCAGTAGATAAGCCAAAGGGCAATGCTGAGAATTGATAGTGCTCTGATCCTGCAAGAAATCTGAGGTATCTTCTGCAGATTGGTCGAATGGGGACGTGCAGGTATGCCTCCTTGAGATCTAGAGTTACCAGCCAACACTCCTTGCCCAGCATGGGAAGAAGTTGCTGTAGGGTCAGCATTTTGAATTTTGGGACAATGATGTATGTATTTAAGGTGGACAGGTCGAGAATTGGTCTCCAACTTTTTTCCTTTCTTGGAACAAGGAATAGTCTGGAGTAGAACCCCTTTCCTTGCTCTGCTGTTGGCACTTTTTCCACAGCTCTCATGTTTGCTAACTCCATTATCTGTTGTCGAGCCTCTGTTTTTTGATTTGGAGGTAGATTTGGCATTCCTCTTTTGACTGGTAAAGTGTGGAAGTGGAAACCTTGATCTATGGTTTGTAAAATCCACTTGTCCTTTGTTATGTGGTGCCAGTTTTTTGAAAATAAGGTTAGCTTTCCGCCTAGAGGAGCTGCTATTTGTTCCCTGGTAGGCGGATTTAGGATTAAGTCACTGTGGCTGTGTTGATGTAGTGGCAGAGGTTGAGTCTGTGCCTCTGTTGTTACCTTGCCACTGTCGTCCTCTGTAGGTACTTCCTCTGGATTGGTTTCTGCCTCTGGAACGTCTATTCCTGCCCCTTTGGGGTCTTGTGGAGTCAGGAAAGGACCAATTTTTGGCAGGCCAGTTCCTGCTAAACCTTGGGGGTTGAACCTGCAGGAAATCTTTAACTGTTTGGACTGATTTTGCCTTTTCTTCCATTTTCTTCATAACCTGCTGGGCAGGTGTACCAAACAAACTTGTTTTATCCATAGGAGCGTCTAGCAACTTAGATTTAACATGATCCGGTAGAGCTTGCTCCTTTAGCCATGCATGCCTTCTAATTACTGTGCCAGTCATGGCTGATCTAAATGAAGCCTCCAGTGCATCATAGCCACATTTTAAAGAATGGTTACTAACCTGCTGTATGTTATTTACCATTTCTAATACATATTTCTTATCAAGAGATTCATCAGTGGTTAGCTTTTTAGTTAACTGATCAAGCATAAACTCTTGGTATTGTATCATGTGAAACTGACAATTTAAAGCTCTAGCTGAGAGAGTGGCTGAAGTGTAAACCTTTTACCCCATCTGTCTAATGACCTTGCTTCCCTTTCAGAAGGAATAGGGTTTTTAGCTATGGTCGCTGCTACTGCCTTGGGACCCTGGGATATAGTTTCGGGTCTGCAAGAGGGGCCTTGTAAAGGTGGTGATGAGTATCTGGCACCCTGTAAAATCTGTCTGGTTTGGCAGGGGCTGGGGTAAAGAATCTGGAGCGGAGCAGACATCATTGAAAGCATCATCCACCACAGAGAGAACAGGAGGTATAGCTAAGGGCCTGTGCTGTGGAAGGTGCAAAAGGTCCTAAGTCTTTTCTGGAGTCTGAAAAATCCTGTTGCTGCCATTGGAACTGTTCTCGCATGGCATGCAAGGTTTCCCCAAAGGAGAATTCTTCTGGTGGGGAAGCAGCTGGAATGGATTCTTCAGCATCAGAATCTTCAAAATTGGAGAAAGGAGCCTCTGGCTGGTCAGTTATGTCTGATTCATCAGCAGAATCATCAGAGGATACTGGCTCAGGGGGCTCTGCCCTAGGTCTCTTCTCTGGGGCTGAGAGGCCCTGTCTGGGTGAGATTGAGATCCTCTAATTAATGAAATTAAATCTTCTGCCAAAGTAAGCATTTGAGAACTAGAAGAGGGCCTGGTTGAGGGGGTTTTAACAGGCACTGCTTTAGTAGTCTTGGCTGCTTTAGCCCTGGCGAAGGCCTTAATGGACATGGCTGCTGGAGGCCTAGCAGCACCACGTGCTGGGGTAGAGACATCCAAAGGAATGGTGTCTGATAAGTCAGTGGTAAGCACCGTAGTGGGTAAATTTTCTGAGGCCGATTCAAGAGTGGTAGCAGGGGCCTCAGCTGTAGAAATAGATTCAGCTGTATTTTGATCAGTTTTCTCGGTTTCGGCCGAAACCGAGACACTCGCGGTTTGCTTAACCATGGTTTCGGCCGAAACCGCGGACCGCGAGTGTCGGTCTTTTTCTTTGCGTTTTAGCAGAATGCGTGGTCGGAGGATCCGGCGGCATAATGTACGCAAAATCAGAACCGAAAAACTGTTCTGCGAACTCCGACCGACGCCTAAGCGTTCGTCGGTTGAAAGAAGCACAGGCCGAACAGGCTGCTACTTCGTGGGCTGGGCCTAAACAAGGCAGGCAGTAAGAGTGGAAATCTTTATGAGGTATTTGTTTCCCACAGGTTAAACAATTATTAACTTTTTCTGACATCGGCTGAGGCAAGAAAGAGTCCCCAACGGGTACTTAGCTTTAGAAGTCTTGAAGTAGTATTCGGTAGAAGTAATCTCTGGATCCGACCGACCGGCACTTGCGAACAGCTTCTGCTTGGCCACGCGGCAAGAAAGACTGAAGAAAATGGCGTCGGCTGATGCTTTTATACCCGAAGACCAACAGAGATGACGTCGGGTGAAGTGCGACATCAGCCGAAGCCGGACCCGGACTTTGGAATCCGGCCGACTGAAGGGCTGCCTGACGACAGGACAACCCAGTTGTTATGACTGCAGATGCATCCATGAAGGACATCAAATGCAGCTTCCTCCCACCCTTTACCAAGCTTACTACATGCTTCCTCTAAGTTTACCAATCAGCAAACAACTCTTCTGCCCAAACTAGAACAATTTCACAATAAAACAAAATAGGCTACTAAAGTTCCAGCAAGAACCCACTGCTGCACTCCCCGCAAAATGTTCGACTGGCCTGAATTACCTGATCACATTACCCTAATTTAATTAAAAATGGCACGCAAAATTCTCCACAAGCCTCACAACACTATCTATCACAAATATTCTTCCCTGGACCACTTAGTCTGTACTCTAACTACAGACATCAAAAACATTGATTTGCTTCTCATTAGTATGGGACAGTTTTGTTGCCTACCAGTTGCAACTTCCTCCCTAGTCAAATCGACCATAAATCAGTCACATTCACCATAAGACTGAAGCCAGGAGCATTCTTGAATAACTTGGTATTCAGAGATTATGCTAAAGCTAATCTACTAAAACAGTGTGATGACCTGGCTAAATTCAACATCCCCTATCAACCTGAAGGCCTCTCTGCATATACAAAATGCTTTACCACCAGATTCTATGCCCATGAAAATAGGTGCACAGATGCATCTGTCTCCCTCTGAAGTAAATACAATGTCAAATGTAAAAAAAGAAACCTGTTTTGGAACCCAAATATAAACAAGCTTTACAATAAAAGAAAATATTCTAATTGCAAGTAAAAATAAATGCAACTCTCTAGATGCCAAAAACTCTCTTGTTAAACTTAACATAGAATTCCATTCCTTGGTCAAATCAGCCAAAGCTAGATATAAGGTTAAGATAGTAACCCAGGCAAAGAAAACCACAAACCCTTCAACTATGTTAGAAACCTCAAATACAATGCTCAGCAATGCTTTGAGATGGTATCAAATGATATCATATAGTCACACGTAGAAGACATAGCCACTTTATTAGCAGGCAAAGTTAGCTACAACTTCACCTCCTCCTCCCACATTCCCAGATAACATACCTGCATCCAACCTTCCTCTCCATATCTCCCATGAACAAGTCCTCAAAGCACTAGACATGGCCAAGAACACTTCCTATGGGGCCAGATAACATACTAGGATGCCACCGGCCAGTTTGAAACAAGACTTATCAATCCCCCTACAGAGGCTATTCAATTTCAGCTTCCAAACAGGGTTTATGCTGGACAAATTGAGGACAGCATTAGTCATCCCCCTGCACAAAGGCGGATTGTCAGCAGATCTATGTAATTAAAGACTAGATAAGTCTGACCACGCTAATTTGTATGGCTCTGGAAAGGATTATTATGGAATTAAATAAGAATATAACCAACCTACAAAAGTCAGTTCAGTTTCATCAAAGGCAGATCCTGTCTACTTAACCTAGTTGACTTTTGAGAAGGTTAGTGAAGCAATGGATAACAGAAAATTGGTATACAGTGCAAATCTAGGCCTTATAAAGGCATTCAACATCATCCCACACTAGGGTATAGTTGCTAAACTCACCCAGCTAAATCTACATTCCTATGTAATTCATTGGATAGCAAACTGGTTCATTGATAGATCCCAAAAAATTAGGATAAGCAGCTGTACCTTCTCCAAATGACATGTCATTAGTGGTGTACCACAAGATTCAGTCCTTGGGCCACTCCTCATTGGCACTTACATCTCAGTGGTCAAAGCTAATGTTAACAGTTTATGGCTAATCAAGTTTGCAGATGACTGTGAACATAGTGCCATTATAAACCCTCTACATGAAATAAACATCCTCCAAGAGGGTCCTTCCCAAAGAAATAGCTGGTGAAAACCATGACCTCTAACTACATGTCAAAAATATATAACAGCATCCTTTGTAAGTACGACTTCCCCTGTAACTATTATGTTGACAACACACCCCTGAAAACTGATCCAGCAGTTTGGGACCTGAAAACCTATGTAGACAATGAGATGTCCGATTACCATCTAGCCATTACTATAAGAAAGTCCTTTTTCATTAAGCAGCTTACTAGTAAGGGTAAAGTGTCCAGGTTCAGGGATCGGATCATTCAACTTGTATTGGACTCATCATGGGGTATGTTGTCTCCTACAGTAGGTACCTGTCCAAACACTTTACACAATCTGAATGACCACAATACTCTCTCACCAAGAAAATCATGGGTCTAAACTATAAAAGCTACAGTGACCATCTTAAAGCCCTGTCCCTCTTCTCATCAGCTTACATGCTTTTGTGAGTCATTTACAGAGCCTCAGTCAAACCCATCTTTCAGAACTACTGCACATCCACAAGTCCAACAGTGCTAAACACCTGCTCGACACAGCGACTGTAATCTCTTCTGCAACACAAACAGAACATGTTGCACGGATAGGCATGTTTCAAAGAGAATTCCACTTCTGGGGAATCATCTTCCTCTTCAACTGAAGACAGCAAGAGACTTACTTTAAGTGTAATCTGGCCAAATGGATAGGAAACCACAAGTTCATCACTGGTTTAGCACCACTGTCCCTTATGGATAGGAATAACTTGTAAATATCTGCCTACTTTTGGGTTATTTGCACCTAAAATACAAGGATTGTGGATTACTTGCAAACAATGGCTAAAAAAATAAGAATCTTCTTGGGAATGCATGGCTAGACTTCTGAAAATCCTTACGGATGGGATCAACAGCCTTTTAAGTACTTACAAACCCAGAAATCCAGCAACTTTCATGGTGATGTCCTATCACAGAATCATAGAAAATGCAAGATAACTGGGCCATGTGGGCATTTATACCTTGGCAGCACCCAACCTTTAGAACTTAACTTATTTTTCAGGGGTGACATGCCAATCTTGCCAGAGATGAATTTGTGAATAACCATCTAATTGCCTAACTACTTTCTGAAGTATGTCACACTGCTCAATTTGGAGTGGAACTTTCCTTCAAGGAAGGGCTATGCATTTTGTGAAGAACTCTATTATGATTTGTTCACTTGCTAAAGAATGTTTAGATCTCTTGATCTAGTGCCTGCAGGACTGTTTTCATTGAGGAGACAAGAGGTCCTGGACTAATGGATCTCTATTGGCCTGAAAAGCAAGGCACAGATTGTCTCTAAGGAGCCTACAGGATTGCCTAGAATAGGGACAGAGTCTCTCCTTCTAGCTCATGCCTTTTAAGCAAGTGATCTTTTTAGTCAGGAACCTTTGGTGTCTCTTCACATGTTCTACATGTCTAGTAAGATGCAGTCTTAAGGGGCACTGTATTTAATGGTAGGCCTATTCAGTGTGGGAATATAGAGGGGTGAGGATCTCTTAAATCTACAAGAAGTACTCTTTGCAATCACCTGTGCCACATAGGATTTTCTAACCACTGTTGCAACAAGATGGCCAAAGGAGAAGGAATTAGCCACCCATCTCTAGGTCTGTCGTAACAGCTTCATTGTGGAGTGGTGTGTTATCTATACTATTAAGTTGGATGGTGGGATTATTTACCAAATGTGATAATATTCACATTTTAGCATTTAGTTTTAACCTGTTTTTTGTGCACCAGTTAACATGTGCAAGCTCAATTTGGAGCTTCTGCGTGTCAGAGGAAGGACACCAAGACTACAATCATTCACAAATTTGGTTAATCACAGATTCACATTTAGATTTTCACATTTAGATTTGGAGATCTGCGAAGTAGATGCTGAATAGCAGAGGTCCCAGCACAAATATCTGAGGAACCCCTCCAGTCACCTTCATGCTCTCTGTGGATGTACCTGTTACTCTTGCTGTGTGAGTTCTGTTCCCCCACCTATCTACACAGGGATCAATTTTGATTGTGTTTAGCTTTTAATTACATTAACAGGTAGAATCATATAAAGTGCCTTGACAAGTTTGAGGCTTGCTGTAAGGACAGCATGAGCACTGTTGACGGCATGTGCTACCCTCTCAAAGTTTACTAGACTAATTAGATAGGCTCTACCCTTAACAAAACTAAACTGCTTGGGGTGAAGTCTTATAAGATTTTTGATATTGTTTATCAGGTCAGTCATGACCCATCCCCATGGCCTTGCAGATGAGGCTCATTAAAATAATGGGTCTGTAATTTCAGGGGTCTATGGTGGGGCCACCATTGTGATGTGGCATCACAACAGTTCTGCACTATACCTCTAGAACAAAACCAGTAGTTAAACTCAGGATTAACAGCTGTAAGAATGGGTCCACCAGTACATATTTAGTACTATTCAACAGGTAGTTGGGTGTATTATCAGTTCTAATGGAGGATGTATTTATTTATTTTTTTAAAGTACCTGTAGCAAGTGTTCTTTATTAATGAAGGGGTGTCTGAGATCTTATGGGATACATGGGTTTGGTACAGTTGTCTAGTAGGTAAAATGATGATGGATTTGTTTGCTAGTGTTATTAGTGATAGCCACTGGATCTAAGTAGGTAATGCTATGCTGAATAAAGTTCAGAGCAATGTTGGTTGTATTTCTGAATTTTCATATTCAACTAAAGAAGGATCTGTAATTGTCCTTAACTTCCGATGTTAGTCTAAAAATTCATGGGATGCCTTAGTTTTCTTGGTGTTTTTCAGTTCCTTCAATAACTTTTTCATGTTGACCTTGATTTATGGGTCTTTAGTTTTGCTATATATTTTAAGAAGCTTTTTTTCTTCTACTGGAAGTCAGGTATATCTCATTGGATGTATTTTGTTTTGGAAAGTACCTTTAGTAAGTTTTTTTTTTTTTTTTTTTTTTTTTTTTTACTGATAGGGGATTTTTTTTTTTTTTTTTTTTTTTACTGATGATAGGGGATCTGAGATTCTCTAGGATATGTCCAGATTATGCTTGAAGAGAGACACAGACTTGCTTTGCTTTATGTGGAGAGGAATTGGATATCTGGATTTCTCAAATTACAGACCCACTCTAATCTTACCAGGACTATTAAAAAACCTAGAAAGATGTGCCTCACTAACAAACTTGTCTTATCCAAAACACAAAATGGCTTCTATCGCAGCCACAGAGCAGCCACTGCCTTCCTTAGTTAAGTGAAAGTAAACTAGTCTTATCCTTTTCTTTCACCTATCACAAGCCTTCAATATCGTCCCCACCAAAAACTCCTTGAACTCTAGTCACTTGTATTGATCTTCCCAGTCCTGGTGTCACAGCTATCTGTCCAACAGACAACAAGCCATCAAATGGTGCCGAGAACTTTCGCCATCTCTCTGAATCACAGTTAGTGTCCAGCAAGGATCAATAGTGGGTTCACTCCTGTTCAACATTTTCAGTAACCATCTTCATACTGCAAACAAATTTACCACAACTGTACAATACGCACACAATTCTACACTTATCTGCTTAGCTCTTAAAACTTCAAGAAATCAACCAAATCTATGCTACAGAATCTTGCCTAGATAATTCTCACTTAAGTCTACACCCAAATAAAACAACCTTAATACTGATCCATTTATAGTCAACCAACAAAACTAGTACTAAATTGGTTGTACAGATTAAGATAAATCAACAACCAACTAAAATTCAGTCAGCACCTGCAGCAAAGACACACACACACACACACACACACACACACACACACACACACAAAGCTAGGCTCCCTCTCCCATATAATGCCAGAAAATCCATTGCCAGATAATACCTACTCTCCTCTTCTGAATGCATCTACTACTCGTACTAATCTTAATAAAACTTAAAAAAAAAAATTAAATTAGAAACATTTTCCAGCAAAGTAAATTTGCTGCACTCTCCCCATACAAAGATCATCAATGAACCACTTAAAGAGAACTAGACTGGCTAAAATGACCCAATTACTTATCCCATTACCATTTAGTTATGACACAAACTTATCTACATACCATAAAAATTCCCTGTACTCCAAAACATACTGCAATATTGCTCCTGTACCTGACATCTGCTCAATAGTAACAAATCCTTCCTGCTGACCACTAAACCCATCAACAAGTTAGGGGACACCTTTATACTCCAACTATGTCTCAGAATTATGGAATTCTTTCTCTCCCTGCCACACACGCAAGCTGACAAAGTTGTTAATACATTTTAAAACCCGTCTTAAACAGTATCTAAACATATGGCTTTGTATATGTTCCACACTATGATAACCCAGTCTATATCATTATCACAACTGCATGGCTACTTCTCTCAAAGCATCCTTGAAAGACTCTTTATGTAGATAATATTTTTATCACTCTCCTCTTCTCCCTTATCATTTACTTTATATACCTCTACTTCAACATTCAATTCTTTCTCCTTCCCTCACACTCCCCATCCACTTTTTTCAATTTGACTAATCTTTGTGGGGATTACTCTTCCAGTTTACTACAATTTACTCCTCCTTATTCTTTATTTCTTTTCTGATAAATGCTTTTAATTCCTAAGAACAGACTTTTTCTATTCTCACCATGTGTGTGCCTAAACAATATTCATACAGATCAGTTACCATATCTGTATGTGTTATTGCAATTCAGCCACACAAAATGAATTACTAAAGTGTGAAATGGTTTTAAAATCCATGCTACAATTTCAGGTAAAAGTACTTTGTGTTAGCTGTACAGTCATGAAAATGCATAATGAGAAGTTATGTACCTACCATAACGTTCCATGTTAGTTGTCTTCTTCTCGCCTTCTTTCTTGCTGGATGGGTTCGGAGCCGATCCTCGGCTCCGACTCGGCCTATACTAAAGCTCGAGAGCTATTTTTACCGGCTCGAGGCTACCCTGTATAACACAATGCTAGGCGCCAACTACCCAGATCTCGTTTGATAGATAACACCATAGCAGTTCTGATCCCAGAACAAAGGAGAAAAAGGAATACCTATATATATAACATACCCAGAAAAAGGGCAACCATGGGAGTCCAAGCTGGGATGAAAGAAGGCCCAGAAAGATCCTTTCGGTCTGTCCAGGCTAGGGGGTTGGAGGGTGGGACGCAAGAAAGAAGGCGAGAAGAAGACAACTAACATGGAACGTTATGGTAGGTACATAACTTCTCAATGTTAAGTTGTCAATCTCGCCTTCATTCTTGCTGGATGGGACCGCATCCCTAGCACCTCAGCCCTGGGTGGCTCATCGGAACAGACTCTTGAGGACGGTGGAACCAAAGTTAGCTCGGCTTCTGGAGGCCATGTCCAGTTTGTAATGAGAAATAAAGGTATGAGGAGAGGCCCATGTGGCTGCCGCACAAATGGAGTCTATAGGTAACCTAGCCTGAAAAGCTATTGACATAGCTAAGGCTCTAGCTGAATGGGCTCTAGGCTTTGAAGGTTCTTGACTCCTCAGTTCGTAGATGAAAGTAATCACAGAGGCCAACCATCTGGAAAGGGTTACTTTGTAAACTGGAAGGCCTTTCTTCCCTTCCGCATAACACAGGAAGAGCTGCTCAGATTTCCTAACTTGCTTGGTTCTATCCAGGTAGTAACGGAGTTGACGATGAACATCCAAAAAATGCAACTTTTGTTCCGCTCTGTTGGAGTAATTAGGGAAGTAAACTGGGAGATCGATAGTCTGATTTAGATTTGCCTCAGAAGATATCTTGGGCAAAAAAGATGGGTTAGTTCTGAGGGATATTCTATCTTTATGGAAAACCAGATAAGGAGGACGAATGCAAAGGGCGTGAAGCCCTGAGACTCTCCTTGCGGAAGTTATGGCCACTAGAAATAGAGTTTTCCATGAGAGTAACTTCAAGGAACAGGAAGCCGCAGGTTCAAAGGGAGGGAGAATCAAAGAGGTTAAAACCAGATTCAAATCCCACTGTGGTGGGGGATCTCTGATTGGGGGCTTAAGTAAAAAGATACCTTTAAGGAAGGCTTTACAAAGTCTATGGGACATAACGGTGGAGTCCGACAGTCCAACATGAAAATTTGAAATGGCCGCTAACTGAACTCTGATAGAGGATGAAGAAGAACCTGATTGAAAAAGTTCAGCCAAGAAATCTAGGACTGATTGGATAGGTGCCATGAAAGGATCCATGTTTCTAGTCTCTGCCCAGAAGGAGAAACGTTTCCATTTGCTAGCATAAATCCTCCTGGTAGAAGATTTGTGGGAAGCTAGAATGATGTCACGCACAGAATGGGAAATAAAGGGAAGCCTGGCTAAGGTTGGAAGTGGAGCAACCAAGCTGTGAGGTTGAGAGAGAGGAGGGAGTGGTGCAGCTCGCCCGACTGAAGGGTCAAGAGGTCTGGCACTGGGTCCAGATGCCAGGGCTGCTCCAAGAGGTAACGATGCAGGAACGGAAACCAGATTTGTCGAGGCCAGTAAGGGGCAATGAGGATCATTGTGGATCTCAATGCGGTAGCTTTCTGAATCAGCTGTGTGATTAATGGAAAGGGGGAAAAGCGGACAGAAGACCCCGGGGCCAATTGTGGACTAGAGCACCTCTGGGGGGGTGGCCGGGAAGAGAGTGAAGAAGTCATGGCACTTGCTGTTTTGAGGTGTTGTGAAAAGATCACAGCAAGGCTGACCCCATCTTTGGAAAATCTCTTCTACTACTGACTGCTTGAGAGACCACTTGTGCGGCATGAGAATGGCTCTGCTCAGCCTGTCCGCTATTACGTTGGACTTCCCGGGGATATGCGTTGCTATTAGAAACCGCTGAGAAGAGATCGCCCACTGCCAAAGTCTGAATGCTTCTCGACACAAGGGGTAGGACTTGGTTCCGCCCTGCCTGTTGATGTACCACACTACGGACATATTGTCCGTCTGAACTGCAATAGTCCCTATGGGAAGAGAGTCCTGAAGGGCTTGCAACGCTAAAATTATTGCTCCCATCTCCAGGACATTTATGTGCAGGTGGCACTTGAAAGGTTGCCATGTGCCCTGGACTGTCCTGCCCTGAAAATGCCCCCCCCCACCCAATCAGGGAGGCATCCGTTGTCACCGTAGCAACCGGGGGGGGGGGGAGAACAAAGGGTCTGCCCTGAATGACTTGAAGGGAGACCATCCACCAAGACAGGTGTTTCTTGCATGATTGGGTGATTAAAATGCTGTGTGACATTGGAAGCTGTTGAAAAGACCACTGGGAAAAGAGCATCCACTGAAGGATCCGCATGTGAAAGCGAGCTAGGGGAAGTAACGTAATGGCTGCTGCCATGAGACCTAAAGTCTTCAGTACAAACCTGGCCTGGATTCTGTTGAAGAAGGATGTGAACGTGTGCGCAAATATCTGAAATTCTCTGTGCGGTTAGTTTTACGGACAGTTCGGCTGTGTCCAATATGGCGCCTATGAAAGTAATAGACTGACAAGGCGACAAGGCAGACTTTTCTAAATTTATGGAGATACCTAGCTCTTTGCAAGTTTGAATGGTGTAATCTCTGGACTGACTGAAGAAGTTGACGCCTGGTGGTGGCGGTAAGGAGCCAGTCATCCAGATATGGAAACACCTGGAATCCTTGACGTCTCAGAAGAGCTGTGACCACTGCCATGCATTTGGTGAACACTCGGGGGGGGCTGTAGTGAGACCAAAGGGCAGGGCCCTGAACTGGTAGTGACTGGCCCCCAGCCGGAAGCGGAGAAACCTCCTGGAGCGCCTGTGCATCTTGATGCGGTAGTACGCATCCTGAAGGTCTATAGAGCACATCCAATTGTCCTGGCCCAAAAAGGGCAGAACGGACTGTAGCGTGACCATCCGGAACTTCGTTCTTTGGACAGACCTGTTTAGCCTGCTGAGATCCAAAATTGGTCTCCAGTCCCCTGTCTTTTTTGGTACCAAAAAGAACTTGGAGTAGATTCCGGATCCTTGCTGGTCTGCTGGGACTGGTTGGATGACTCTTTTTCTTAGCAGTTTTGAGATTTCTAATACTGCTTGTTCCCTTAGACCGGGTGGAACATCTGGAAGGGGTCTTTTCGGCTGTGTTGGGGTGTGGGCAAAGGGAATTTCGTAACCCTCGGATATGATTGACCGTACCCATCTGTCTTGGGTGAGGGAAAGCCAGGCTTCTGGGTACAGTGATAATCTTCCCCCGACTGCCTCCGAAGGCGGACATTCGCGCAGCATCTCAGGGATGCTGGAAGGGCTGGCCAGAGACAGCTTCTCTGCTACCCTGATTCTGCCGACCCCCTCTGCCCCTAGGGCGGCGTCTGTTATTGTACCCCCCCTGCCTCTAGAGGGGAACTCACCTCATGCGTCAGGCGCGACTCCCTGTGGTTTGCGAAACCACATTTTTCCACCCTTCTGACCCTTAGGTTATGGTCTAGACGGGGTGGAAAAACGGACTCCCACGGCAGAGAGAGTCTTGCCATCCTGTTCGCATCTGGTCAAAGTATCCTTCACTTGAGGTCAGAACAACGCCGAACCATCAAAGGGGGAGTTAGTGAAGGACGCCTTGAAGGGGTCAGCAAAGTTACAAAGCCGCATCCAGGCGTGACGCCTTAAGACCACGCCTGTGCCTGCAGCCCTACTCGCCCCATCGGCCGCATAGAAATAAGCCGCATGGAGGAGTTAACAATCAAGTTCAGGGTTGCCAGCTGGGAGTTGATTTTGTCTTGAGACCCCGCAGCTGTTGGATCCTGTAAAGTATCACCCATTTCTTTGAGCATGTCTCTTTGAAGGTGGGTGAAATGACATAAGTAATTCAGCGACCGCATGGTAAAGGTCGCTGAAGAAAACATCTGCTTGCCGTACCTATCCATAGTCCTAGATTCCTTATTAGGAGGATGGATCGGTACTGAAGGATCAGCCAGTTCCTTCTTAGTGGCCGCCGCCACCACCATGGCATCAACAGGGACACCCTTGGTTAAAAACTGCTTATCAGAAGGGGCTGTGATAAATTTTGAAGGCCTCCGTGGGGTAGGTTCCATCGTGTCAGGGGCCGTCCATGCCTTCCACGCCACCACTTCCATGAGGGGGTCAAAGGGCGGAGACACCCAGGAGGTGGAAGGGCGAAAACCAAAAACCTCTAGGTAAACCGACTCGTCCTCGGAAGGATTGAGAGTAGACCAGTTCCCCCTCTGCTTGAGGATCTCAAGGATGTCAGAAAAAGAGACATCCTCAGAGGGGGACCGTGGGGACCCTTCCGACTCATCCAAATCGGTATCGGATGTGACGAACTCAGGAGAGTCCACATGCTTCCTCTTGCATTTCCTTTTCCGAGGGGGCTTCCCTGACAGATCAGGGGAGGCCTCGGAAGAGGAGGATGCTCCCAATGGGGGCACCTGAGGCGTTGGATCTCTGCGGTCGGGGTCGAGAGGATGGGTAGAGACCGTAGCAGGCACAACAATGGGAGGAGCTGAGGGAGCTGACCGAGGAGCAGGCACAGGGGCCAGCACACTCCTCATGACCTCAAAGGCACCCCTATCAGGCATGGAAGAAGGTCCCCACTCCGAAGAGATAAGGAACCCTCCCGGCACCGAGAGGGACGGCTCCGAGGCCGATGTCGGGGCCAAACTCACCTGTGCCGAGGCTCCAAGAGGGAGAATGGGGTCGGACAAGGGTCCGATGCCACTCGCCCCCTCGGAGCTGACGAGGGAGTCCTGGCGCCCGGATCCCTCCAAGGATGGAACCATGGAAGAGATTGGAGCCAACGACGGAGCCAAAAGGTGTGGTATCGGCTCCGACGTGTCGACGGTCCCGGCTCCCACGAACTCCGGCTCCGAGCTCAGAGGAAGAGTTGGAGGAGGAATCGACAATAGAATGGGGATAGCCGCTGTCTGTTGAGAAGGGCTCTGAAGCATCTGGGCCAGTGCCTGCGACTTAAGGAGTCTGTTAACCACCCTCTCGTGGTCATGTTCCGAAAGCCTGGAAGACCGAGTGGAATGGGACCGATGGCTCCACTCCAAAAGCAAAGGAGATTTCGGAGCTGAATGGACTGACTTCAAAGAAGGAGACCTGGAGCGCTTACAGCTCGCAGACGGTTCCCACACAACGATCAGAGCCGACTGAGTCTTGGGAGCATCGGCTCCAGCCGGAGCCGACGTAGGAGCACTAAGAGCACCACTGGTCGACTGCTCGGTTCTTGGAGCCGACGGTTTTATGGGCTTCGAAGGTTTGCCCGACGAAGACTTGGTCGGGGAACCTTCAGGTTTCAACAAGCCTCGTAAAATAGGCTTGTTTCTGCGTTCCTGCAGGACTCTTGGACTGAATGCATGGCAGACAGAACAAGAGTCCTGCAGGTGCAGAGGGCCCAGGCAATAAACACAAGAAGTGTGACCGTCTGTCAGAGACATCTTCTGACAGCACAAGTCACACTTCTTGAAGCCTGAAACCCTGGAATCCTTAGACATCCTGACAGGGATGACAAGTCACACACACACAAAACAAACACCCACACTCAAACTTACTGAGTCTAGTCACACACGCACACACAAAGATTGAGACTATTTAGACTGACAAACAGAGAATTTTAAACTAAATTTAACTAATTTATACTTAAGATTAAGCTAAGATTTAAACTAAAAATTAGCCCGAAGGCATAGTAATCTATGGAGTGGGGTAGGTAACGAGAAGTAGTTAGAAACAAACCCGAAAGGGAACTATCTAAGGTGGGGATACACTAGAGGGGTAAAGTGGATCTAATAGAAAAACTATTACTGAAGCAGCAAACGAGATCTGTGTAGTTAGCGCCTAGCATTGTGGGATACAGGGTAGCCTCGAGCCGGTAAAAATAGCTCTCGAGCTTTAGTATAGGCCGAGTCGGAGCCGAGGATCGGCTCCGAACCCATCCAGCAAGAATGAAGGCGAGATTGACAACTTAACACCATGTTTTAACAATATGTTAAACTGTTTCCAAGCTACAGTTTTTTGTAAATATTAATTTTATGTGAAACACTTCTGTATTTTACGTGAAACATTTCTCTATTTTATGCTATACATTTATGTAGCATCTCTCAACAGTCCGCATGTGAAAATGAGCTTTCCCACCCAGATGAACTTTCTCAGTCAACAAAAACAAATAAATAAATAATTGAACTGTTTATTTATGAACGTGGACCACAAATGTACTTTACACTTAAACTTCTCATTTTGCATCGGGTAGAGCCTGCCAGCTTAATATATTTATCGAGGTGAGCACACAAATTATTTCCATAACTACTTGCTATGTCATCATCTTGGGGGATACTGTTATACTTAAATTTTGAGACTTCATCATAGAATCACAGAAGGGCAGTAAGTTGGATTTTCTTGTATAATGTGATATTCACACATGATGGTTTGGCGAATCTGAAGGAAAAGTGTATTACTTTGTGATCGGACTCAACTGGGGAAGAATACACCATGGGGATAGTACATACAGGTTCCATATTTTGTAAGGACCAGGTCAAGAATATTTTGTCTTTTAGTGGGTTCTCTGACTATTTCATCTAGGGAGTTCTTGTTTATGAAATCTAGGAATTTTAAGGAATATTCTACTTTGAGATATAGACATTCCAGTTTATCAATGGGTTGCTAAAGTCTTCCAGTACAATGGAATTCTTGTTAATTGGAAATTCATCCAGCATACTTGGGAATCTGAGATGGTTTTCACGGGGCATCGAGGAAGTCCAGTAACAAACTAGGATTTGTATCTCAGTAAGTTCCATTCGTGGGTCTCTAAGAATCGCCCTTGAGGTAATGTAACAAATATGGACGCTGTACCTCAGCTTGCATCATGTCTAAAGACATGGTAGGCACAGAACTCTGGTATAGAGGGGAATGCTTTTAGACCAAGTTTTGGTAATAATACACATATAAATTTGCTCCAAATGCAGGAGGGCCTCAAGGTCCAATACTTTGCTATTTAAACTCCTAGCATTGAACAGAGCCACCTTGATGTGGTCCGTTGCTTGATTTGTTTGTTTAGTTAGGTTTGGAGATCCATTAACTAAACAGGGACAGCAAGAACTTTAACTAGTATGTGAAAGCCTTGGAATGAGAGGTGCAAGCAGTCCTTGCAAAGAATGTATGGCATCCAGGCTCACACATCTCCCTTAAATGATACCATTTATTTGGCAAATTGCTGAAGCCAATCATATTTTCTTTGTACCTTGGTATCACCCTTGAAGAAGAAAGAACGCCACTCAATGCCAGGGTCTTCCCTGCATTTGCGACACGCATAGATAGCACAGCTAGGTCTCTCAGTATATCTCTACTTATACCCACATGAACCACTACCACATCATAGTCATATTTGTTCAGCTTCTTAAAGATCCTTGAGACAGTGGGGGTCTTGGCACCTGAAAGACAACTTACCATCACCCTATTTTTATTCACCCTCGTGACAGCACAGTCCTGACTATGGAGCCACCAATCACTAATACATTTTTATTTCTAGAGGGTTTTTGTGTACTGATTTGGGGCAACTTTCTTTCTGGTTACTTTCAGCTGTGGTAGTGGCAGAATGTGTTGCGGTGTTTGATTTCTGGCGAGTCCCACTTTTATTTGACATTGGAGATATTAACATGACTTTTTTTTTTTTTTACAACCTTAGTGTATGATAAGTTTCTCAATATATGTGACAGACTGTGTTCTTTTGTGAAAGTGCTGCCTTCTTCTTAGTTAAGAATTTATATCTCTAACAGAAACAGATGATTCTCTGTCAGCATCAGACAATTATTGCACTAGCAGGCGAGCAAATGAGGGAACGCAAGCTGGTTGACCTTCCATTTAGTTCAAGAGTGTAGATAATGCAGCAAATATACCCTTATTTGCAGGCTATCTAAATTGCTTGTATGCTGATATTCTTGACTAAATTCATCTTACTTTGCTGACTATTAGATGAAGTAAATGAAGTGCTAAGTCATGACGAGTACTCTAAATGATTTGCCACAAAGTAAGGAACAGTACAGTAAGAAAGTTTTGCAGTACAATGAATATTAGATAGCACTTTTGTTAGGAACAGCTAAAGGAATTTTGACTTCGCCCTTAGTACAGCCTTCAATTGGGTATGGCAATATATATGCTACCCAAGAGTAAAATGTCAACTGATGTGCCTACATCTAATCAAATACAGGTTTGTACTGTGCTGTGAAAAGTGCAGCTCAGCTACTGAGCTAAGAAGTCAAAAAACCTTCTTCTTTCGGCTTTCCCTAGTTAGGGGTCGCCACAGCGGATCACCTGTTTCCATTTCTTCCTGTCCTCTGCATCTTGCTCTGTCACACCAACCACCTGCATGTCCTCTCTAACCACATCCATAAACCTTATCGTAGGCCTTCCTCTTTTCCTCTTACCTGGCAGCTTCATCCTTAGCATCCTTTTCCCAATATACCCAGCATCCCTCCTCAGCACATGTCCAAACCAATGCAATCTCGCCTCTCTGGATTAGTCTCGAAACTGTCCAACCTGGGCTGACCCTCTAATATACTTATTCCTAATCCTGTCTACCCTCGTCACACCCAGTGCAAACCTTAACATCTTTAACTCTGCCACATCCAGCTCTGACTCCTGCCTTTTTGTCAATGCCACTGTCTCCAACCCATATAACATAGCTGGTCTCACTACCCTTTTGTAGACCTTCCCTATCACTCTTACTGGTACTCGTATGTCACAAATCACTCCTGACACTCTTCTCCACCCTGCCTGTACGCTCTTCTTCACCTCTCTTCCACACTCGCCATTACTCTGAACTGTTGATCCCAAGTATTTAAACTCATTCACCTTTGCCATCTCTACTCTCTGCATCCTCACCATTCCTCTATCCTCCCTTTCATTAACACACATATGTTCCATCTTAGTCCAACTGACCTTCATTCCTCTCCTCTCTAGAGCATATCTCCACCTCACCAGGGTCTCCTCAACCTGTTCCCTACTCTCACTACATATCACAATGTCATCTGTAAACATCATAGTCCACGGGGACTCCTGTCTGATCTCGTCTGTTCTCGTCTGTCAACCTGTCCATCACCAGTGCAAATAAGAAAGGGCTCCGGTGCTAATCCTTGATGTAATTCCACCTCCACCTTAAACGCATCTGTCACTCCCACTGCAGATCTCACCGCTGTCACACTACCCTTGTACATATCCTGTACCACTCTTACATACTTCTCTGCCACTCCCGACTTCCTCATACAATACCACAACTCCTCTCTAGGCACCCTGTCATATGCTTTCTAAGTACACAAAGAAACAATGCAACTCCTTCTGACCTTCTCTGTACTTCTCCATCAACACTCTCAGAGCAAACATTGCATCTGTACTGCTCTTTCCTGGCATGAAACCATACTGCTGATCACTAATCATCACCTCCCTTCTTAACCTAGCTTCCACTACTCTTTCACATAATTTCATGCTGTGACTGATCAGTTTTATCCCTCTGGAGTTACTACAGCTCTGCACATCACCGTTATTCTTAAAAATCAGTACCAAAACACTTTTTTCTCCACCCCTCAGGCATCCTCTCACTTTCCAAGATTTCATTAAACAATCTGGTTAAAAATTCCACTGCCATTTCTCCTAAACACCTCCAAGTTTCCAGAGGTATGTCATCTGGACCAACAGCCTTTCCATTCTTCATCCTCTTCATAGCTATCCTTACTTCCATCTTGCTAATCCATTGCACTTCCTGATTCACTATCCCCACATCATCCAGCCTTCTCTCTCTCTCATTCTCTTCATTCATCAGCCCCTCAAAGTACTCCTTCCATCTGTTCAACACATTCTCCTCGCTAGTGAGTATGTTTCCTTCATTATCCTTTATCACCTTTACCTGCTGCACATCTTTCCTAGCTCAGTCCCTCTGTCTAGCCAATCGGTACAGGTCCTTTTCTCCCTCCTTAGTGTCTAACCTTTCATACAACTCTCTATACGCCTTATCCTTAGCCTTTGAAGTAAAAAAAAACAATGGAAAAAAAACAACTTTTGGCTTCAGTCAATAATGCTAGCTTCCTAGCAACAGAACTAGCTTATTCCCTGTTACAGAATAACCACTACTATCCTCCAGAACATGCATACACTTGATCAAAACTTCCTGTAACAGTAACTAAGTTGCAGGTAGTTTAAAATGGAGGTAAAAAAGTAGATTTAACACTGGGGAACACTAGAGCACCTAATAAATCAGAAAGGCAAATGCATAAACACAAAACTTTAACTTTTCAGCAAATGAAATAGAAACAAGCAAAACACAAAAATATCACTTAAAATGCAGAGGTTACTGAGACAATAAGTGCAGAAAAGTATTGCCCTCCTGTTTGACTTTGAAATAAGATCAAATTGCCACTTTTTGCCTATTCCAGCATGTGAGCTCCAAGCACAGCTTTCTGAAGTCCTATAATAAAGACACTAAGCAAGTGTTGGTCAGCGTAATACAGCTGAACTAAGAAGTCAAAGAAACCAACAAAAGAACTTCTGGCTTCAGCTAATTATGTCAGCTTCCCAGAAACAGCAGAAAATAAATACTGCTATCTCCTAGAATGTCCTCAAAGTTGACCAAAAAAGTAATTAAAATTGTGGAATAAACCCCCACCTGAATCAGACAATTACAAAACTTTCCTAACTTCAAAACTTAGCTCAGACTTCATCTACAGTACACCTGGGTTTGTCCATATGAAACTAAACGTAATAAAACGTAAATAATTCTACAGATACAACTTTCTCTTTCCAATCTCTTTGAATTCTCTAATGTGAACAGTATCTTTTGTATATGAATTACATACTTACTGTAGATATCTCATAGCCTCACTAACTCTTCTGACAACTGGAATAAACTCTACTTATTTGCAATGCTGTACTGGGACACCATCAAGAAACTGCATGTATTTCCACTGGTTTATTCTGTGCAGCCATGCACCATACATGTGAGTTCTCTCATGCATTCTTTTTATGTAATACTCTCACAGCAAAATTAAGTAATAACGTCTCTGGATTTAATCGGTGCTCATCTTGGTAATGATTATGTTTGCAATTTATTATAATTTTGTCTAGTCTTATAACTAAACATCATGCTGCAATCCACTTTCCCCCATGCTATAAAGTGAATACATTATAATTATACAATGACTGGCCATTAATATTCAAAAACGAACATGCTGATTGGTCAGCCCAACGAGCATGCCCATTGTAAATTTGAGAATATATCAACGGAAATGGGTCCGGTCAACCGGACTTTTTTTTTCCATTAGGTTATCTCGAATTTTTTTTTTACCTTTCTTTTTTTTCTTTCTTTTTTATTTAACAAAAAGAGAAAATGGAAGAACTCAAATGAACAAGATAGATGGCGCAGACAAAAATAATAGGATAATTGGGTACATTCTCCAAAACTTAAGAAACTTACCTGATTATCCTTTTATTTTGTCTATCCTGGCACTCCCGAACATTAAAAGTATCCCGGTTTCTTTTTTTCTTTTCAATAAAAAGAAGAACAGAAAAAAAAAAAAAAAAGAAATGTGAGATCTTCCTTCTTTCTCTGTTGCTACCTTTACGCAGCACTAATGTACTGCATAAGCATGGGAACACAAGTCCCATATGCATGCGCAGTACATCAGAAAAAGCTCCAGGATATGGGAAAAATGTGGAAGGGCACCATGGAGGCATTATACAAAGACATTATTTAAGAAAAGTAAGTATTTTTTCTTAAATAATGTCATTATCTAATAGTAAAAACAGACTCCATGGTGTGGTATACTGAAATTTACCCATGGCTGGCTTTATTTAATCACTTGGGCTTTGCCCTCGTGATTAAACCATGCCAGCCATGGGAAAATCTTCAATATACCACACTGACATCGTCGATTATTGCTTAAATACCTCACTGCATGTTTTAAACTACATGTACTGATAAACTTCCTTCTATCTGCATTGTGAGGCTGATTCTTCTCTTCACATTTTATTGTATTTTTCAATTTCCAATCTAAGATACCTGATTTTTCTCTCTGCATCTTAATGTAATTTTTTAATTATGTTACATCACAGACCTTATCTCCCAGGTCAGTCTGCTGAAAAGGCATGAAATCACCTAGCCAGACTTTCACAGTAAACAATAGCAAATATTTATTTATTTAACATATGTTGACCGGGAAAGTCCAACTACGACAGAGCCTACACTTTCAGTGGAGGCCTGGGGTGAAACGCTCCAGACACATATCTTTGGAATATTATTATTAATTATTCCAATTAAATTTTATAACAAAAATAATTTTATGAACTCTGACAAAATACTAGCATCAGCCAACAGCAGGATACCTTTTTTGTCAATTCAGCCTTAAAAAATCATCATTTGTATTTTCTTACAAAATACCATTGTGCAGTAAATGATTTTAGATGCTCTCATTACAGTTGCCATGTCACTATTATATTTGGTCGAAACTACATGTTTACCCAATCTGAAATGGGATTTAACACTTGTTTTACAAAGTCATCTAGTCTGACGCATAATTCATAATGAAGGCTCTGTACCAAAGTAACAGCTTCATTTTTATCAATATGTTGCTTGCTGGACTATAGAAGCCACAATAATGTGCAACACATTTGTGAACATACTAGAACAAGTGCAGTATCTTTTCTAACATACTTAGTTTTCTCAACAGACAATCTTAGTTAATGATGCAAATCCTTGCACTTAAAATACGCTCCAGGATTGGCATACTGTGGCAAGAACATTGGCAGATGCATATATTGATGGATGTTGGAATATGTAGTAAACTCATGCATAAAAGATGCACTATCTTCATGGAATACCAAGTACGGTGGCTTAACTGACAAAGCCTGTCATTCTAAAATTTGTCTGACTGAGGTGAAAGTAACAAGAAAAAAAAATTTTCAAGAAAATTTTAAGTCTGCAAAAGCTACAGGTTCTAATGGAAGCAAAAACTCAACTTTTGTAACAAAATATAAATTCCAAGGGAAAACTGCATTGGCACTGCATTGGCTTAGGTGTGGTCAAGAAAGAAAGTACAGTTGTGTACACTTACCATAAATGTAGATGTTCGAGTGTATTCACTGTTGCAGTCATCACACTTGGGTTATCCTGCCAGGGGTAGCCGTAAGTCAGCCCAAATACCAGAATCTTAGTATTTCTGCGTCGGTTGCTGTCGCTTCAGTACTGATGTCAGGTCGTCAGAGGTGTAAAAACAGGCAGCAAACACCATTACATCAGTTTTTCTTGCCCCAAATGTCAGGAGCCCCCAAATAGGGAGCAAAGTTATGGTGGAAAAACACCACCAGTAAAAAGTAAATACCAAGAGTCTTGCACGGATTGAGGAAGAGGGAGAGAGAGAGATACAAGGGGGCTGGAGGGTGAGAAACCAGGACTGCAACAGTGAATACACTCAAACATCTACATTTATGGTAAGTGTACACAACTGCACTATATTCTTCGTGTTTCACTGTTGCAGTCATCACACTTGGGTTGATTCCTAAAGCTGAAGAATGGGTGCAGGCAGTCAAGAAGAGGTGGGGCTGGCTAGTATGCCCCTCAGGACTGCTGTTGCAAAGCCCACCCTGGATTTGGAAAAGATAGGCAGGTGGTAATGCTTGGCGAAGGTATGAACAGAACTCCAAGTAGCAGCTTCCAGAATGTCCCTGGTAAGGACTCCTCTGAGAAGGTTGTAGAGGCTGAAATTGCCCTAGTGAAATGTGTTCCGACTCCCTGAGGGGGTGGTTTTCCATGCTGTTTGTGACAGAAATGGATACAGTGTGCTATTCATTTGGAGATGGTTTGTTTTGATATGGACTTGCCCTCTGCCCCTGGTGCAAAGCTGACTAGTAACTGGTCATATTTCCTAAAGGGTATAGTCCTATCAAGGTAGAATCTGAGCAGTCTGTGCACATCTAAAGAGTGCAGGATCCTTTCCCCCTTAATTTGAGGATTACGGAAGAAGGTGGGCAAATGGATAGATTGGTTGAGAGCTACACTGGACACCACTTTAGGAATGAAAGCTGGGTTAGTCTTGATGGAGACCCTGTCAGCATGAAAAATAATGAAGGGTTCCACAGCCATAAGTGCTTGTAGCTCAGATGCTCCTCTAGCTGAAGTGATGGCCAGAAGCAAGGCTATTTTCCAAGAGAGGAATTTTAACTCTGCTAATGCTGCAGGCTCAAAGGGGGGGGGGGGTTAGCGTGAGCTTTTCCAACACAAAGTTAAGGTCCCAAGCAGGGGTGGGGGCTCTTCTTGTTGGCTTTAAGTTGTTAGCCCCTCTCAGGAATTGCTTGATGAGAGGGTGAGAGAAGAGAGGTGGCTCAGTGCTGTAATGAACAGAGATTGAGGAGAAGGATAGGCTTCTGTGGAGTAGGTCTGCTAGGTAATCCAGGATGAGAGGCAAGGCTGTGCTGTATCCACTCCTTTAGTGTGAATCCAGGAACAATACCTTTTCCACTTGTCAGCATAGGATTTCCTTGTACTGGGTCATCTGGCTTCACGTATGACATCCAGTACCTGCGTGCTTAGGCTGGCCACTGGAGGAGAAGTCAAGGGATAAGTCAGGCTGCAAGGTTCAGGGTCTGCAACTGTGGATGCAAGAACTGTCCCTCTTGCTGGGTCAGGAGAGTAGGGATTTGGGGTAGGTGCCATGGAGGCAATCGTGGCAGACTACGCAGAAGTAGGTACCAGTGTTGGCATGGCCAGTCTGGGGCAATCAAGATTGCCCTTGGTCGTTCCTCCATTATCTTGAGTAATACTCTTGTAAGAAGAGGTGGGGGGAGGAATGCATAGATTGAGAGGTTTGCCCACTGGAAGGATAGGGCACCCACTTTCCAGGCCTTGCTGTGAGGTACCCTGGTGCAGAATTTGCTGAGCTGGTGGTTGTAGGGGGAGGCAGGTCCACCTTTGGAGTACTCCATTTCTCAGTCACAAGGCTGAAGGTGTTGTGGTTTAATTGCCACTCGTGCGGGTCTAGGAGATTTCTGCTTAAGTTGTCTGCCAGAGAGTTTTGGTTGTCTAGCAGGAATTGAGCTTGCAGGTGAATGTGCATGGCTGAGGCCATGTTCCACAGGGTCATGGCTAGCCTACAGAGTGGGTAAGAGTGGGTTCCCCCCTGCTTGTTTATGTACCACATCACTGTGGTGTTGTCGATTTTAATTAGTAAGGGCCTTGGTGAGAGTAGGGATCTGAAAGCTGTCAGAGCGTGCTGAACAGCTAGCATTTCTTTTTGGTTGATGTGCAGATGAATTTGATTTGGGCTCCAGTGGCCCTGAATGCACCTGCTGTCCAGTTGTGCACCCCAGGCATAATCTGATGTGTCTGTGGTTAGGGTCTGGGCAGTGTGGGGTTGTGTAAAGGGAAGCCCCTTGTTGTGGTTGCATGCTGCTGCTCACCAAAGGAACTCTTTCCTTAGACAAGGTATCATAAGTATGATTGTTTCCAGGTCCTGAGAATGTTGGCACCAAAGACTTTTTAAGTACCACTGAAGTTTCCTCATATGCAGTCTGGCATATGGAATTAGTAGAATGCAGGAGGCCATGAACCCTAGAGCCTGCAGGATTTTCCTTGCGGATAGCTGGGTTCTGGTGTCCATTTGAGTGAAGTAGCCTGTCAGATAGGCTTGCTTTTCTGGAGTAATTAATGCCATCTGGGATGCTGTGAAAAAGCTTGCTCCCAGGAATACAATTTGACTAGGAACTAGTTTGGATTTCTTTTCGTTGATAGTGTACCCCAGGGAGGTTAGAAGGTCCTTTACAAATGTGAGGTGCTGTAACAGCTTTTCCTGACTGTCTGCCTGAATTAGGCAATCGTCCAAGTAAGGATAAATTTGAATATTTCTGTCTGCAATAGGCATTGCAGAGAACTGATAATGCATAGATCCTGCCCTGAAACATAGATATTTCCTGCAGGAGTCCTTTATTGGGATGTGCAGATAGGTCTCCTTTAGATCTAGGGTGGCTAACCAAGCATCTTTGGACAGCACAGGGAGAAGCTGCTGTAGGGTGAGCATTTTGAATTTTGGTACCACCAGGAGGGTGTTTGGAATGGATAGATCTAAGATTAGGCGCCAAGTGCCCCCATTTCTGGGTACCAGGAAAAGTCTAGAATAAAAACCTTGGCCTACCTGTTCTGCAGGAACAGGCTGAATTGCCATTATGGAAAGCAGGGACTGAACTTGGTCTTGTGCCTCTACCCACTGGTTTGGAGGAAGATCTGGGAACCCTTTTGGGGTTGGCAGCATGTGGAAATAAAATTTATACCCCTGGGATACTATGTTGAGGACCCATCGATCGTTGGTGATGGAGGTCCATTTTTTTGCATGGTGGGTACGTTTTCCTCCTAGGGGCATGAGCAATTGGTCAGAGGTGAGGGGTGGAGTTGAAAAGTCATTGTGAATTCTTTCTGTAAGGGGGTGGCTTAGCACTCCCTGCTTTAGAAGTGGAGGTACTCCATTGCTTAGATCTCTGCATACCCTGAGACTGTAATCTGGGGGTCCGTTTCCCCTGGGTTTAGTTTGAGATGTCCTTGAGTGTGCTGGAAAGGACCAATGTTTTGAGGGGCAATGCCTACTAAATCTTGGCGGCTGCACTTGCAAAAAAATCTTTGACTGTCTGCATAGACTTGGCCTTTTCTTCCATCTTTTTTAAAACCTCTTCTGCTTTGGTGCCAAACAGATTGTCCTTGTTCAGAGGAACGTCCAATATTGACATGGTTTGGCAAGGTCTGCTCCTTAAGCCAGGCATGCCTTCTAAGTACAGAACCTGTGACTACTGCCCTGCAAGATGCTTCTACGGCATCAAACTGACATTGCAGGGTATGCTTGCGGACTTGGCTTGCAGAATGTATAAGCTCCTGTAATTCTTTATTTTCTGCACAGTCAGGAAAGGTAGATAACCTTTGCTTAAGTTCCATAGTATGTTGCTGGTATTTCAACATGTGGAACTGACAATTTAATGCTCTAACGGCGAGAGTTGCAGAGGTATATACTTTTTTACCCCATCTGTCTAAAGCTCAGGAATCCCGGTCCGAGGGTGTGGGATTCTTAGCTGTAGTTGCTTTCATTCCTTTAGGTCCTTGGGAGATGACCTCTGGGTCAGTAGTAGGATTTTTGAAGAGAAACTTGCGTGAGTCAGAGACTCTGTAGTACCGATCAGGTTTCCTTGGAGCAGGGGGTAAAGTATCAGGAGTTAGACTGGATTCCATAAAGACATCATCTACAACATCCAGAACAGGAGGGATAGCCAAGGGTCTGTGCTGTGGTAGATCTAAAAATTCCAAGTCTCTTTTTGGACTGAGGATAATCCTGGCATTCCCAATGGAAATGCTCTCTCAAAGTATGTAGGGTTTCACCAAAAGAAAAATCCTCTGGAGGGAAGGCAGAAGGAATGGATTCCTCTATATCTGAATCCTCACAGGCTGATAAGGGCATGTCTTCATAATCAGAAACCTCAGAGTCGTCAGACTCTTGGTCAGATAAAGCTGCTGGGGACAAGTCTCTTTCTTTTAGCAGGGGAAGGCTGGCTTCCCCTAATCAGCATGATCAGGTCTTCTGCCATTTTAAGCATCTGAGATTGTGGCAAGGAAGCAGGCACTTGAGATTGGGTTGTCGTTTTTTTAGGTCTAGCTCATACTCTTGGCCCTGGAAATTCGGTAGTTTTAGAAAGAACTGAAGACGTGAAAGAAGTCGTTGGTTTGTGTCCAACATTGGTAGCGCGAAGAACTTTGTCAGAAGCCGGTGCCTGCACAGCAACTACGGACCCATCCAAGGTAGAGACATCTGCAGGTTCCATAGTCAAAGAAGAGTCTAACGGCATACTGGACTCCAAACAGGTCTTGGTAGCGGCCTGTGAATCCATCGAAGCTGGCATCAGGGGCTGCAAAAGCACCTCATTGAATACCGGCGAACTAGTGACTAGCTTAAAGGAAGTGTTGTGAGCAGTTTTGCACCTGTGCGGTCTGTTTCTGTCTTTATCCTTACGTTTTTTCAGAAGATCGGTAGTCAGATGGCTTACCAAAGCCATTTCAGAATGCGGAGATAGAGAACGAAAGTATTTAGCTACAATAAGGGCCCGACGACAAATAGTTTGGGTGTTGAACAAAGCACAAAACTGACAGCGAGGTACGTCGTGGTCTGGGCCTAAACAGGTGATGCAGTAAGAATGGAAATCTCGGTGTGGTATTTGCTTTCCACAGGCGAGACAATTGTTAACTTTTTCTGACATCGGTTAGAGCAAGAAAAAAGGATCCCCAATAAGGTACTTAGCTTTAGAAGACTTCAAGATGATTCAGTTTTGGAAACGAAAACTCAGGTAGCGGCCGACCGGCACTCGTGCAAACTGCTTCTGCTTAGGGTTCCTCAGCAAGAAAGACCAATGTAATGGCATCGGCTGCCTGCTTTTATACCTCTGACGACCTGACATCAGAACTGAAGCAAGAGCAGCAGACGCAGAAATACTAAGCCTCTGGTGTTCGGGCCGACTGAGGGTTACCCCTGGCAGGATAACCAAAGAGTGATGACTGCAACAGTGAAACACGAATAACATCTGTGACTTTTAGGCAAACGTTCAAAGAAGACAATGATGACACTTCAGGTAAATTGACTTTAGCTGAAGAACAGCTAAGTACAGAGTCTAACATCTGCATTAGATATTCATATACAGATGGAAAGGGAGCAGAGAAAGGGATCAGGTCTTTTTGCAGTGACCCAGACACAGAAACAGTGTACTTGTCGTTAAAACTTTTGTGTTTAGCTTCCGAAAAGAAAAAAAAATGATAGAAAGAGGAGTTATTTTCTACTATGCAAGTGGAGAAGGCATGCAGTCAGCTAAAGAGAGTGAATGTGTGGATAAGACTTGATCAATAGATGAATTAAAAGTGTACTCAGTGAATGCAAAAGAAGCAGCTTTTCCATAAGTTAAGGCAGAACCAGGAGCAACCCTGCCTGTCAAGGTCAGTATGAAGCTACGAGAATGATTTTTGGAATGTGCTACTTGGCCTTTTGGGAGAACATCATTAGATGAAATGGGGAAAATCCGAGTCCGAGGGCAATTTCTGAACCAGATAACCCTGTGATGTCCCCCACCCAGTGGGGAGATTAGGGAAAAGAAGTCAATGCATTTGGAGCTAGTTAAAGGAAGCAGAAAAAGTTACAGCTTCTAACTTCTGAGCCACCAAAGGGTCAAGGGATCAATTGTGAGGCTGAGTTTGTACACATGTAAGGTGCACACTCCTGGAATTTGGCTGGCTACCACAAAGTGATAGATCAACATGGCTTACTCCCATAATCTCATGACTTTTACTTCCTGACTGCATGCTGATGTACCAAACCACAGCTATATTAGAGTGGAATGCAGTCTGAGGCAAGGAGTCCTAAAATGCTTGGAAGGTACAGAGGATGTTCTCATGTCCAACATGTTGATGTTGGAAACTGCCTCAGTAGGTATCCAGATAACTCTGAACAACTGCCCTTCACAATGCCACTTCCCCAACCTAGTGTTGCGGCATCCTTGGTGGCTGTCACTAAGGGAATCTGTAACTGATGTATCCTTGGCGGCTGACTCTAAGAAAGTCAGTAGCTAGAAGGAGCTGCCCATGTCTATGTTAGTCAACCATCCTCCATCATACATAATTCTTGCAGACTTTGGAAATCCACTCCAAACAGGACATAGGATCTATCAAATGAGACCACTGGACTCACTGTCCACTGCAACACCCTCATGCAATATTTGACAAAGGATGACATGCAAATGGAAGCTGCCATGACATACAAACAAAAATGAGCAGGAACCTTCTGGGAATCAGAAGCAAGGAAACCTTGCTTTGAAGGAAACGTATGCCATTGTCTGAAACATGTACTGTGTGTGCTAAGGCATCTAAGCTGCAGCCAATGAATGTAAATAGCTAAGATGGTCTCAAATGGGACTTCAATACATCTATTGAGACTCCCAAACCAACAGCAGATCCAGAATAAAAGCACCACCTAGAAATGAGTTACTCAAGTTACAGGAAAAAAATCTTGTAGCCTCCAGTGGGCTGCCATAACAGGCATACATTTGGTGAATACCTGGCGGGGGGTGAGATTAATGAACAATCCTGAACTAGTAATGGTTGATTAAAAAAAAAATCACTTTTGGGTACAAGTCAATCTCTTAAAAAGGCAAGCCTAGCAGACACAAGTATCCTTTCTTGGAAGAAACCGGGGAGTACCGTTTGCTTAACTGACTTGTTCAAGGTTGAACATTAGGCAAACAGAGCTGTAAGCAAATAAACCCATACCCTGGACTACAGAGGCATCTCCTTATCTCAGAGCATTACTCCTCTGTTTCATCATGCTAGATTCCATTCTGATTTTGAAATGGATGTAGTTGTCCTGAAAGACAATACAGTACATCCAGTTTCCTTCAGATAAGCATGAAACGTTCAACTGCACTGTAACCACTGAAAAGGTTTCTTTGGGGATAAAAATGTTTTGGCCACTTAAATCCAGTATAGGCCTGAGGTCCTTGGTCTTTTTCTATCACAAAATATTCTGGAGTAAAAGCATTACTCTGGTCATCTGGTCTGGGGAGATTTCCTAGTTGGATCTTTTTTTGAAGTAGTAAGAGGGCCTCCCCTCTTGCACTTTTTTCCTGATGGATGGGATGTTAGGGCAAGGGCAGTGACTGTGGTGGTGTCTACTTAAAGAAGGGAATAGTGTATATGCTGGATATTACTGCCCATATCCACCTGTCCTTGATGATGGACTTCTAGGTAGGAAGACTGTCAGACAAGAGCAATAGAGCAAGGCCTCTGGGTTACTCCTTTATACCACCTGCAGGTGGGCTACAGCTATACAAGGACGGACAAAGGCACTTCTTTCTGCCCCAAGACTTATATGAAAGTTACATTGAGGGTTACAGTTCCTTTCAGATTGTTGCGGCTTATGTCGCACCTAAAATACATCTAGCACTTGTTCCTCTGGGCCACAGAAAAGGAGTACTAAAGCAGCTGAAACTTGCCATGCACATCAGGGAAGGGTTTTCACTCTTTCTCCATATTCACCAAGTGCTCCTTGACTTCAGAGACAAAGATAAAGGGGCTCAAGGGGTAATTAAAAATATCACCCTGTCCAGAGAAAACTTTAAGACTGAGCCACAGTGCTGCAACTCTCATTGTGCCTTTGGGGTACTGCAAATTATATGCATAAAGTTATTCACCACAGACATGGCTGACAATTAGGACAACTTTTTCTTAATATGTCCATCATGCAACAGAGACTGATGCATTTTACTGCCTAGTCCTCAGTGAAAATCCACTATATGCACAAAGTGAGGGACTTGGGCACCCAAGTTGATAGCAACCTGACTTTTGACCACCGTGTATTCCTCAGCTGTATGGAAGGCTTTCCATATGGCCCACATCATAAGTAAGAGTATTTCATTCAGGAACAAGGAGGTCATAACATCCCTGTACTCCTCCCTTATCAGATCCATTATAGAGTACAACTCCTTCTTCGGCATTTCCTTGCCAAGCACATGCAGCAGTTGGAAAGATCAAAAAGTCTTTTACAGTATCTGCTGTGGGAAGGCCATGAGGTCATTGTCCATTCCCTCTTTTTCACTCAAAATTTCAAGGAGCACACAGAATTTGTAATCCTCACTAGTGAATGCTGGGGAGTCTCTATCCTTTTTGTGATCAACACTGGATGATGGGAATTCCACAGCAGAGTCCTAGTGTTAGCTCTTACATAATGCCCTCCTAGGGAGGCAGGCCAAAGATGATAAAGACATTTGTTTGGGAATAGATTATTTGGGGCTCTTTTTGACTTCCTGCATTTGACCATCATCCCCCCCATGTCCTCCCCTCATTCATTGTGTATACCATAGACTAATACCAACCTTTACCTTCTGCCAAAAAGTGTTTTTTCTTTTCATTAACATCTACTTTTCCCTGCCCCTTTTGTGCACCTGTGCTGCCTTTAGCACAGATGTGAGATGGGATGTGCTGGCATATCTTCCCATTTCCATCAGAAGTTAGCCACCATCTCTGCCTCCCTTACACAATGCCCCCTGTACATCCCCAACCTCCACTGGAGTGACACCACAGAGTGCACTCTAATGCATGCCCTCCCACACTCCAATGCCAGTGTCTCAGATGCCAGAGCCTCTAATCAAGCCTGGGTCACTTGAGTTTTATCTAGGGCTTTATCCCACTATGCTACAATGCTGCTTGTATTTTTGAATGCTGATGTTGTGAATGGAGGCTGCCAAAGCCCTTCAGCCACTCTGCCTTGTATGACAGCTGGCAGGGTGAAGGACTCAGACTGCTTCATGGAAATCGTAGGTACCTCTACTAAGTGTGTGTGTGTGTGTGTGTGTGTGTGTGTGTGTGTGTGTGTGTGTGTGTGTGTGTGTGTGTATGTGTGTGTATGTGTGTGTAGGGGGGGGGCATCAAAGGTAACCACTGCAGTGACAATTACAGTATCCACATCAAGCTTAATGTCAAAGTACTCTGCTTCCAGAGTACTTCAGACCAGGCATAGAGGTAGTGATAGTAATACCAAAGGGCCTTGTACTGACATCAGCACTGAAATTATGCAGCAGAGCATCAGGGACAAATGGATCATCAGTGTCTGTAGTGATGTCATCAAGATGAGCCAGATGAAGTTATCAAGGACCTTACTGCCTCTGGTGTGACGATAGCAGGTACTGCCAGCATTGCCAGGGAGAACTAGGGCAGTGGATGTATGACTTGTACCAGCACAGCTAGCTGGAATTTTGTAAATATGTCATTTGCATATTACTCTAATCTGTAAAGATACTTGTGCTGAAAATGTATTCATGAGCTCTGCTTGTGTTAAAGTGTATCAACAGTGCACCCTGCTGAAATGAAGAGAAATGTACATGTATTATGGTATTTAAATTAAATGTATATGTTTTACTAGACGACACTGGCACAGCAATGGTTAAACAGCTGGCTTATTTTAAGAAAAATAAGAGAAATGTAAACAAGCGGTTAAATCACTAAGTGTCACCCCACAGTGCTGAGTAGGACCGGAGATGCTGGGTTTGGGACATCGCCTTTGTTCATTAGGTCAGTGAAAAAGAGGGGAGGTCTCCAGGCACTGCCATAAACATTTGGATGTGCACTGCAGCAGTCTACGTTCAATTACTGTCTCAAACTTTAAAAGGAGATATTGTGGTAACCTAGAGTCAGGTGACCAGATGAGGTCAATCTGCAAGTCATCTTGGATATTATATTGTACAGGGAGTAATCTCAGAAGATCAGAGTATTATGTTTGGGAGCTTGACTAGAAAGACTGTTCACGTATTTCATCTTACCTTGCCCAAGTAAGTTATTAGGGAACAGTAAATTCTCTTGGATTCTGTCAGGAATATAGTGAAGCTTAGTTTAGATAGTTTTTCTTTATTTGTCTGAGTCTGTCCATCTATGTTGTTTTCAATATTTTCTGTGATTTGAACTCTCTGGTTTACTGAGAATATATATCCAGTATTTTCATGTTTTTTTTTACTATTTATTAGTAACTATATTTAAAACTTTTATTGTAGCTGGTTCTTGTACAGAGTATCTAACCTTTGAGAGTATTTATATTTATTTGGAGACACTGAGTGGGTCACTCTAGAAAGCCTGGCAGTCTTGGTGAACTATTACCATTTATATTAGTATTATTACACAGTATAATTGGACACCCTGTGTTAAGCACCTTAGAGTAGCTGATTGTAGTGTCTGGTGGCAGTGAATCTACCTTATAGTCTGGGTAGAAAGGAGGCATACCTGTGCCAGCTTTTCCCAGGTGTGTGTGTGAAAATTAAACCTTAACCAGTGTGTGTGCGTGTCAGCTACTTGGAGCAAGGACTGGGTTTACAGAGAGGGTGCTGGAGGACTTGGCTTGGACACTAGGCTGAGTACCTAACCCTCCCAGTGGGAGAGTCTTATTCAGGGTCTAGAGGGAGACAGACATTGAGACATCCAGACCCCCGGACAGAGTGTGTTCATCCCCACGCTGGGCCAGTAATCAAGGAGCCTGAATCCTCACCACTGACACTGGAGAGGGACGTGCACTTGGACTACAAATGGATTTACTCAGTATTTCCAGATGCAGACCTCTCTGTATCAAGCACAATTTCCCTTAATAGCACAGGGGAACACACTCAGCCCAGGGTCTGGATGTCTCTATGCCCATTTCCCACCAGATCCCCAATAAGACTCCGCACTGGTACAGCTGTAGGGTCAGGTCCTCAGCTGAATGTCCAAGCCAAATCTTCCAGCTCACTCTCTGTAAACCCAGTACTTCGTATCCCTGCCCCAAGTAGATGACGAACACACACGCCAAGATGTAATTTTCTCACACACAAATGGACGTGCCTTCGTTGAAAGTTGGGCATCGGGCTGGCACCTCGGCACCGTAAAAATCTACTGCCAATCATTAGCAGACCAGAGTTCCGCTGTGTCGACCCCTAACCGGGAAAAGCCAAAAGAAGAACACACACACACACCTAGGAAAGGCTGGCACAGATGTACTAGCTATGCCCCCATCTGCAAACACTATAAGGTAGATTCACTGCCACCAGACACTCCACAATCAGCTATTCTAAGGCCCTTAACAAAGGGGTGTCCAGTTATACTGTGTAATATTAATACTAATACAAATGGTAGTAGTTCACCAAGATAAGTAGGCCTTCTGAAGTGGCCCACACAGTGTCACCAAATAAATACAAGTACTCCTAAAGGTTAGATACTCTCTACAAGAACCAGCCACAACAAAAGTTTTAAATATAGTTAATAATAAATAATAAATAGAACATGAAAATACTGAATAGATATTCACAGTAAACCACAGAGTTCAAATCACAGAAAATATTGAAAACAACTTTGATGGACAGACTCAGACAAATAAAGAAAAACAATATCTAAAGTAAGCTTCACTATATTCCTGACTGAATTTCACCTGACTCTTGGTTCTTACAATATCTCCTTTTGAATTTTGACACAGGAATTGAAAATAGATGGCAGCAGTACACATCCAAATGTTTATGGCAGTTCGTGAAGGCCTTCCCCCGTTTCACTGAGCTAATAAACATAGGCTCTGTCCCACACCCAGCGCCTCCAGACATCCTCAGCACTGTGGGGTGCCGTTGAATTATTTAACAACTCATTAACACTTCCTTATTTTTTTAAATAAGCCAGCTGGTTAACCATTACTGTGGCAGTGTCCTCTATTAAAAGATATATATTTAATTCAGATACCATAATACATGTACATTTCTCTTCATTTCAGCAGGGTGCACTATTGATACATTTTAACACAATTAACATAAGCAGAGCTCACAAACACATTTTCAGCACAAGCATCTGTACAGATCAGTGTGATATCCAAATGACATATTATTTACAAAATTCCAGCTAGCTGCACTGGCATAAGCCATACATCCACTGCCTTACTTCTCCCTTGCATGGCTGGTAGTACCTACCATCACATCTGGTATCAAAACTAGCCATAGCATCAAAGTGAATAAGTTTGATATAGTGTCCTTAAAATTAGCAGCAAAGACAATTAAAGATCCTTTAACACCAACAAAAGATGTAGGAGGACCTGTTAAAAATTTCTTGATTGACCTCAAAAGGGCCATTGCAAATCTGTGAATTTAATTCAGGAATGACAGGGTAGGGAATAGCTCAAGGTGAAATAGGCTTAAAGTTAAAATTTTGAGAATGCTTTCTATAAGCTCTTATGTGCAATGAATTCAACAAACTATGAAACAGACAAATAAGCACTTGGAAAGGAAGCAAATGTTGACATAACTCAAGCTATGACTTTCTAAAAACAGTCATCCCTTTTCTTTAAGGGAAACTCAAACTGCAGAGTAAAGAACAGTCTCAGGCTGAGGCTGATGCTTATAAGCTTTCAGTTTTTAAGGAGTACGGATGCCCAACAGCTGCGGACTCTCTTGATTAATGAAGAGGTGGAAGATTAATGAAGAGGTAGATCTTCCTTCTTCAACAGCAAGTGTTCTAACATGGAAAGTCTTAACTTGCTGCTAAGGCTTAAGAGTAACCGAAGTTAACGGTTAACAAATGCAGCCCTTGTGAGTGTTATGCTTCCTGCTCTAGCAGTAAACAAAACATTTGCATTACCAGCAAAGGAATTTTGTTTCTGCAGGTATATTTGTGGAAGGAAGAGCCCATAATTATGAACAGGCAAATGCCTAGGAACAAGAAGGCTAGGCCGTGGGTAGAAATAATTCCAAGGGAAGAAGGAAATCCTTTTTTTAATTAGCAAGTTAGTGCAGCACCAAAAGATCGGACGGGCTCAATGGGGGTAAATAAAAATGGGAAAAAATTGGATATTCAAATACATACATAACAGTATCAGCATAAAGAAAAGGGAGTGTTTTTACTTAAGCAAGTTTTTCTGTTAACACAGAATATTGTACAGTAAAGGTCTTGTCAGTGAGGTCCATTATGAGCAAGGACATTGGTAGCATGGGAGAATGTTATATGCCAATTGATCCTAATGTGTGTCGACCTTCGTTCTGCTGTTATTCATGACCTACATTTCCCAAAACATAACATGGTACAAATGTAACAGCTGGTACAGTCAACTAACAGGGCTTAGTTTTCCAGCTGGGATACCTTCTGTATAGGATATGCATGTCCTCATGGCATCAGTCTGAATGGCAAAGGTGCCTAAAGGTAGGGGACAGTGCTGGAACATCTGCAGAATAAGAAGTGCCTACCTTATCTACAGAATATCAAATAGCACACTGGCCTCTACTTGGAACTCTCTGCCCTTGTCAGTGGCCTAACACCAACCCCAGAAATATCCATGGTGGTAGTCTACAGGTGAGAATATCTGGAACTGCCAAGAGCAAGAGGTGCAGTATGAATTTATCACTCTAAATTAATCTTGGGAGCCTTGGAAATCTTCATCTAACAAGAAATTGGATCCACTGACTGGGACCACTGTAACCTGAAAGTCCAGGTAAAGGTTAACTGTAGCTGCAATGAGGACCAGTGCTCCGAGGCAGGGAAGTCCTGTGGCTCAGTGAGACTGAATAACTTGAGACATTACAGTCAACACAGAAGAATCGCTTTGGAATGAAGATGATGCATTTTGCAGGCCAGACTCTAAGGTGCATCCTATGAAGGGCAGCATCTGTAAGGGCCCAAACTAGGACTCTGCAGTATTTTCTGTAATTACCAACATTTTAAAAAGAGTCAGTAGTGGTTTTTGAGCTGCAATCTACTACAGTTGGTTCTGCTAGGAGCCAGTCATCCAGATTTAAAAACACCTAGGTTCCTTGCAGTCTCTGATTTGCAGCAACACTGCTGACTCTGAGGTGAAAATGAAGGAAACATCTGTAATCCATAGTGACTGGTTCCAAACTGCAGCATAGAAACCTTCTGAACTACTAGGTGATCTTGATATGTATAAAAGCATCTTGGAGGTCAAAACAGCACAAGTCTGTTTCTTGCAGACACAGAAGAAGAGAGTCAGTTGTGACCATCCTAAAAGACTAATCTGTGGATATACTTATTTAGGCCCTCATACTGGGTACTAACTTAGGGACTTCACTCCTTTTTGAAACCAAAAAGAACCCGGATCCTGTTTTTAGGAGGAATCTCTTAGATTGCTCTTTTGCCAGTCAAGTCTAAGACCTCATTTCATGAAGCAGTTTTGAAAGAATAGAATGTCTACTAATGAGAGTCAGTGACACAGAGGAGGGTTGTGGAATAGAATCTAGTAGTCTTTGAATACTACTATCCATATCCACTTGTACACAATGACCAGCCAGTGCATCAGAGTGGAAAGAAATGACCAGGCTGGCATTTAGAGTGGGAAAGTCAAGCAAGGCCTCCCCAAAGACTGTTGAATGTTATTACTGCCTCTGTCCCTGTTTCTTTCCTGTACGTTTTCATGCCCTCCTGGTTCATTCCAGATCTTTGACTACCTTGCTGATAGCATAAATGATGTGGCCTCTTTTGCATCTGGGACACTGAGACGTCTAAAACATATCACCAACAGGCATGAAAGCCTTCATTTCTTTTCCACACTTTCCAGTTTTTCATAACCACTAGTCTGAAAAGGGTGGATCCATTAAGGGGATGTTAAGGAAGGACCCTTCAAATTTTCTGCAAGATCTGAGCAGTACAGCCAAGCATAATGGTGAAAAGCTATAATTTTGTCTATTTTCCTACCTACACTATCTGCTGAGTTGTGTGCAAGTCACATATGGATATACCAGATAATCTTGAACTATCCATCAAGCAACTCACACAGTGACTGGGAAATAATGTCAGTCAGCTCCCACTGGCAGTAGAACTGGCACATAATTTACCATCCTCAATGTAAATATGGAGGATGCATAAACATTCCCAAACACGTCTATCATTCCAGACTCTTTATCTAGAGAAGTAACAGTAGGACTGTGTAAGCTAGGAATGTTTTAAGGGCAGCTCCAGCAACAGTAAAGTATGGCTTGGGATTCTTAACCCAGCAAGTTAAATTTTAAGGACGCCAGAATCTCTTGCCTGACCTTCTCACAAAACACGTTTCACATCAGGTTCCTCACATGCAGTCTGACCATAAGGTACACTATCTCCTCCCTCATCTTTTCTGAGTCCCCATGCTTCTTATCAATCATGCAGTCGCCACTAACCAAGCATTCCCCATCAGCAGTGTGAGAGCAATCCATGAAGCGATTGTTATACATGCAGGCAAGCATGAGGAGTATTTCTCTTTATCCCTAATGCTATCAATGATGGTTGACATGTGCACCCTTGTCATCTGGGGGCATTCTATGCCTGCCCCTACACACACACACACACACACACACACACACACACACACACACACACACACACACACACACACACACACACACACACACACACAGACACACACAGACACAGACAGACAGACATACACAGACAGACAGTCACCAGCATGGGATCACCGCACCAAAGTCCTACGCTCTACAGGCAATGGTTGCATGCACACCTCTACATGTGTAGGAGTACGTTGGTTGACCAGGGCTATAGACAATCCCCCCCAGGGTGGGACAGCTTGAATTAGCTCATTTCCACCCTCTCCGGTCTATGACTTCCAATATATTTGCAGTTATTCAGTCTTGGATCATCTAGGTTATAGTTAAGGCTTTATCCCCATTCATCACAGAGCTGGATTACAAGATGCACAATCATGTCCACAAGAGGACTATCCAAGAGGATGGATTGGGGGTTGAAATGCTTCTTGCAGGATCTTCTATGCAGAAGATGCGGGGTCTTTGTGACATCCCCTCCCACTGAATCAACATTTCTAGGACTTCTCTAACCTTGGGGTTATATAGGGAGGATGCTAGGGAATCACCATCATCTCCCATTACCTGTATCTGGGGTGGGTAACTCTAATGGCGCTCCAGCTGCCTCCTCTTGCACATATGCTTCTCAAGGACATTTAAGGACAAGGAAGAAACCTGTAACGACCAAGCTATATCCAACAGATCCTGCAAAAGCCACATGGCCCTTCAGTCCTGCTGTCAAAAAAAAAAATAGAAGGCTGAAGGAGAAAACACAAAAATGTCTGTACAAGGCTGATGGGCAGCACAGGTACAGGTTCCAAGGACAGCAAATGCAGGGCTACTGGCATCAGTGATGGCAAGAATAAAGTCGACATGTTCAGGGCAAATGCCACCAACCTCAGCTGCTTAAACACTACTGGCAAAAAGTGAAAAAAATATGTTTTTATATTACCATGAACGTCTACACAATCCATACTTGCCAGCACCACAGTAGCTAGTTTTTAATTTTTCCTAACTCAAAATGCTCTCATGATGGCAGACGTACTGATGTGATCTTTTGTACTTGGAAAGCTATTTCTTCCCCATAATGCATTGAGAGGGAACAGATGAGATTATAATGGCTCACTTAGAATGGAAGAAGTGAAAAAACACTGTCAAGCTAGAGAAACCTCAGTAAAAAATTCTGACTTTTTTGCAGTGACTTAAATATGTGATTCTTCCATATCTGTTATACCAGCTATGAAAATTTCTGTAAAAAATACAGAAATAACTTGGCCTTTTTTAGAAAATGATATTTTGTGAGTTTCACTCCTTCACGCTTTTTTACTAGAATGCACTTTCCCCAAAGAGAAAGAACACATAATCTGAGCCCAACTTGCACTGGAGTTTAGTGGTACATCTGCATTTCTTAAAAACTCAACTTTAAATAGAGAATTAAAAAAAGCATAAACCAGTGACAGAAATCTACAACCAGCTTTCAATTTTTTTTCAATTTTTAGAAAGAGAAACACACTTGTTACTATAGCAAAATCAGCAACAAGATCCTGAGCACTTCCTAAGAATTTTTTTTAACAGCAGCTACATAAAATGAAAGGAAAAGAAAACACCACAAACACAGAAAATGGCCTTACAAACAGCAGTAAAATGGTTAGGGCAAGGTGTCCTTAAGACGACAAGATCTAGGGAGGACAGACAAAAATAAATTGCCCAGAGAAGCAAAAGCCCTGTATCATCAGCCAAAATCAAGGGAACACACAACTGATTAAAATATAGTCAAATTGTTGTTGTTGTGTCTTTCGGCTTTTCCCGGTTAGGGGTCGCCACAGTGGAACTCCGGTCCACTAATGATTGGCAGTAGATTTTTACGTGCCGAGTTGCCGGCCCTGACGCACAGCCCATTCACGCATGTCTCCACACAGAAGACGCTCTAGCTGAGAATCAAACAGGACGTCTTACTGTGAAGCAACAACGCTACCGCAGCACCACCACCACAGTTTAAAATACAGTTAATTAAATTTAAAAAATAAATAAATAAAAAATAAAATCTAACAAATGCTAGGAAGCCTGGGCGTTTTTCTGCAATACAAACTTCTTGAGTGGCAAAACACATCTGGAGTAGATGCCAACTGGCAGAAAAGCATGGATAAATGTGAGAGGGGCTACAGGGTAGGAAACGTTTAGACAGCATGCTAACAAAGCTTGATGTTTCAGTCCTTTTGGATAGAAGGTTTAACTTCCTCATACCATGTCATTATCTCAGACCGTTTACCGTTTTATTCTCTACATATTTTAAAACAACTCAATTTTACTACAAAAAAGTTTGCAAGCATTTTAATTATTTACCAACTTTCAGTTTTACATTAATTTTAATTTGTATTGAATCTTCTGTTTATATGTCTTTTTTTTTTTTTTTACATAAAATACAGTACATCTCTATCACACATCATCACAGTTCATGACACAGCATTATATCTTTAAGCCATCTTCATTACATTTACAGAAGAAGATTGTTATCATTCTGTACAGATACATTAACATGTAACCACTGCCCAGTCACAGATCACGGCAGTACCATATTACACAATGCCACACACCAGTCCTATTACATGTTAAACTGAGGCTCCATCTGTCTCAGTTAGTGGGTAGCTCAGGTGGGTGTAAAAGATCCCGCAAAACCTACTGAAAAGTGTAGGGGGCCTTTATTTAAAATCTCTTTACAGTATAATAACAATACATACTTATTTACACATAAATACATTTCTTACATGGAAATGCTTTTGTTGGTTGTCTGATTCCGGCAAAATCATACTTTTTCAACTCTGTCATCAAACCACATTTTCCATTAAACAATATAATTTTCAATGTCTGGTTCCATACACGCCATATTAAATTAACATTTTATTGACTGTTTTCTTTATATATTCCTCATTTTATCCTTATAATACTCATATTCAATAGTATCCATAAGAACATCCTCTATGCTTTATATCTTCAAAGCAATTCATTTATCCTAATTTCTTCCATAACTAACCTATTCTCCTACATTTCAAAAACATGTTCAACAGTTTCAGCTTCTTTACAGAAATGGCATACTCTTTCTTCCTTTTTCTTATAAGGCATGTTGTCTTCTATGATGAATTTTTTATCATCCTCCTGTGACAATTGGGGAGAAATGGGTGAAGGCTGCCAGCCTAGTCAAATAGAATTTGATACATAATTCTATCAACTATATAAATAAATGTAAAATACAGGCTTGTGTTTTTAAATGTAAGAAAACACTGTAAAATGTGAACTTCAAGATTGTTGCAACATTGCCATCTGCTGTAAGGAAATTCAAGCCAAGTATTTCAAATGTTTCTTTTTAAGTTGAAAAGATCTTATGAATCTCTTTAATGTTAGAATTCGGCTCCAGGGTGGCTGGATGAAGATTTCATGCCCATTGTTTTAAGGCTAAAGTTTATGACCACAATTTAGATGTGGAATGTGTTTTATTGTAATGTTGTAATGTGGAATGTGTTTTATTGTAATGCAATAACAGCCTGCATTTAAATTGGAACCTGTGCACTGAGAGAGAGACTTACAAGACTATTGATATCTGTTGTCTTACTGTTCTGCAAATATGCAGAGATCAGTATATATTTTTCTGGTTTTATAAATTTGCACTGTGATTCCTCACATCTCTGTTGAAACTGTCTTCCCCACCCCACCCCCCTCATTTTCTGCCTTGTCTTCAGCTGATATAACAGTTTTTTTTTTATAGCTTGTGTCTTGCTTAACTCCAGGTTCCCTTAATTTTGACATGTTAATAACAGTCTGCATTTAAATTGGGCTTTTGCAGTGCCCGCCTCACTGTAGATTTGATCTAGGACACTCCCCCAGTCACATCTCTTTACCGCATTCTACCTAATAAACCCTTCTGCACTTGCTTTTAGTCCTTTTTAATTTAACTACATTTTTTCAAACTGTGTGTGGACTAATATTGCTACATACCAAAGTGTGCCAGCTTGCACTGCATGTGAATTGTTTTTACTACTGTTTTTGCTACTTTTCTGAAAAAAAAAAAATTGTAAGCCTGTTTCCTACCTTTCCTGTAATTAGTGTTCCAGATACAGATGTGCTATATCCAGGACTGTTTGTAAGCTTCTGAGCCCCCCAAGCCTTTCTGTGTTGGAGGGAAGCCTTCTAGCTTATCAGTGGGAGTGGTAAGCATTAGGTAACCTGTCTACCACATAAGGAGTGGTTCTGGCCCAGAATTTGTAGTTATTGGCCGTTTGGGCAGTCTTCCATCTCTCTCAACTTTCTGATTTGAAGGCCTGCATTTGCACTTGTTTCTGTCCTGTAACTCCTGGGCCCATCTCATTCGCTCACTAAAATAAAAAAAAATAAATTTATCTGCTTTTACTGTATTTGTGTTTCTTCCTACTTTATTTTGCTTTTACGTCATCTTAATAGTACTCAGTTGTATTTATTACTGCTTGGTGTAACTCATTCTAAGCCTTTTAGTTTAAGCACTTGGGCTTCAAACCAGTTGTTTTACATTAAGAAGGTTTGTGGTCTGCACTGTAGTGGCAGAACAGGTAGCTTACATCCTTCTAAGTTGGGAACTGCTGATTGAGGGCTCAGTGTCTGTTATTCTAAAAGGGTATTAATTCTGGTTTAAGCACTTGGGCTTCAGGCCAGTTATTTTACAATAAGAGGGTTCGTGGTCTGCACTCTTGTGGGAGGAGAGGCTGGACTCTGCCCTTCTGAGCTGGGAATTTCTGGTTAAAGGCTTATAGTGCCTGCATATTTGAACTGCTTCTTACCGAAATTGGTACACCTTGTTTGCTGTAGCATAGACTACATCCAGGCCTGCTGAATCTAGCTTTGTTTGTATAACCTGAGCACTAATCCAGGCATTCTTTAAAGTATTCAATTGTATTTATTACTGCTTGGTAGTAGCTTGATTAAAGTGTAGCTATTATTCTAAGTCTTTTGGATTACGCACTTGGGCTTCAGACCAGCTGTTTTACATTAGGAAGGTTTGTGGCCTGCACTGTGGTGGCAGGACAGGTAGTTTACATCCTTCTAAGTTGGGAACTGCTGATTGTGGGCTCAGTGTCTGTTATTCTAAAAGTGTATTAGTTCTGGTTTAAGCACTTGGGCTTCAGGCCAGTTATTTTACATTAAGAAGGTTCGTGGTCTGCACTCTTGTGGGAGGAGAGGCGGGACTCTGCCCTTCTGAGCTGGGAATTTCTGGTTAAAGGCTTATAGTGCCTGCATATCTAAACTGTTTCTTAATGAAATTGGTACACCTTGTTTGCTGTAGCATAGACTAGATCCAGGCCTGCTGAATCTAGCTTTGTTTGTATGCTTGTTGTTTGTTTGCTTGTTATTTTCCTGAAACGCTAATTCCACCTAAAACATGGCTTTTCAGCGCTTCTGTGGATCCCTAGTGATATCTGCATTGCTTACTGTATTTATTTCCTTGTTTCACTTGAAAGAAAGTTACTGTTTGTCATTTTAAGTTACCTGTAACACATTGCGTTTAAGTTACCTGGCACTTGCTCACTAAAGCAATTATATAAGTCAGCACTTAAAAATTAAAAGCACTACACCCTCACAAACTCCCCTTGAGTAACTTTTCCCCATTGGCCCTTATTTTCAATTAAAAAGGAATTCCCAATACTATTCTAGCATGTCCAAAGGTCAGTTGTCAATCTCCTCTCCGGTCCAGCTGGTGAATCTGGGAATCTTGAGGCAATGTTACAACTGCCTCATGTACACACACAACCCTCTCCTCCTCCCAACAAATTCCAACAAATGTGAGAGATGCAACCATATAGCCAAACTGGAGGCTAAGCTCTCTCAACTCAGTACTGGTGTAACCAGTCAGGAGGAGAAGGAAACCACACTCACTACAATTCCAGTCTCACACAGACCTACCACGACAGCAAACCAAACACAAACACACAAAAACATACTCGGAGGCTCTAAATAAAAATCTGCCTAAGCAGCAGAGACCTCCAAAGCAGACACCCAAGCAACCGCTACCCAAAAACAAAACACGTGCAACACATAGCTCACAAAGCCAGTGTGCCGAACAGTCACAGCCCTTAAGGCTAAAAAACACACCTGATACACTTGTAATAGGTGACTCTATCATCAGGCACACTGACGTCCCGCTGAACAAGGAGAAGGTCACGGTGAGCTGCCTGTCGGGCACTACGATCCGCCACATAACACAAGCACTCAGGTCACTCCAAGGCAAGTACAAATATGACTCGGTCATTGTCCATGCTGGTGTGAATGACCTGAAACGTACCTCCCTGGACTACATGAAAAGAGACATAGAGGAGCTCTCTGAGCATATAGCCCAGACCGGTATGACCCTGACCTTGAGTAGCATCTTACCCTCACCAAGAATGATGCCACAATATGAAGACAAGATGATCAATTTCAACAATTGGCTTAAGTATTGGTGTCATTCAAAGGGGATCCAATGCCTGTCAGCCTGGGATGACATGCTCGACAAGCCACGATGCTTCACTAGGGACAGCTTGCACCTGTCACCCCTGGGCTTTCGGATATTGGCAAAGGCTCTTGCTTCCCCCATAGTGCCTTTTTTAGGCAAGGCTCAAAAGACAAACCCACCTCCATAGGTATCACAAGGGATAAGAAACTAAGAGTAATGCTACTCAACGCCAGAAGTCTAAACCTCAAGATGCACGCACTCAAAACTCTCCTTAGCATGGAGAACATCGATATCTGTGCAGTAACAGAAACCTGGTTCAAGGCTCGCCAGAGCACCCCACCACTACCACGTTATACCTCATACCATGCTTTTTCGTCCCATAACTTGGACCGCACCTCAAAAGGAGGGGAGTATCAATATTCACAAAGATACCCACACCTCCAGGTTGGTGGCACAGCACGAAGCATCAGAGACTATCCATGTGCAACTAACAGTGGGTAAAACTGCCTTTCAGTTTATAGCCTGCTACAGACCACCCTCCCAAACCCAGGAACCCCACTCGGCCTTCCTGAGAACACTGGAAAATATGAAGATCTCTCCAAACACCATTATATTGGGCGACTTCAACTACCCAAACATAGACTGGGAGCATTACTCTAGCTCCAACACCCTAGCCCAAAGGTTCCTAGAATTTATAAACTCAAATGCTATGGAACAACTTGTTACCACTCCTACAAGAGGGGAAAACATACTGGACCTGATCATCACCAACATGAGGACTCTATGCTCCAGACCAGAAGTGTATCCCTCACTGGTAAGATCAGACCATAAACTAATCTCACTGGATATTCACATCCCGACCCCACCCCCTGCCCAGAAAACCACAGTGAAGAACTTCTCTAAAGCAAATTTCACACTCCTCAAAACGGAGGTGGAATCCTTCAAAGCCCCCGAGCCTGTGGAAAATACGGCCCAGACCGCAGAATCCTTTATAAACGCATTCTATGAACACATTCAGGAATGCATGGATCATGCAATCCCAAATAAAACTAAGACCCAATCCTCCAAAGGTAGACGTCCTGTCTGGTGGACCCCAGCCATAAACAAACTATACAAAACTATAACTATACAATAGGAGGAGGAAGCTACTACATGATAAAAGGGAAGGCATCTCTGATCAGTATTAGCAAAAAACTACGGGCACTTATAAAATCGTCTAAGGCCAGCTTCAAGAGAAAAATTGCACAAGACACTAAGGATAATCATAAGGCTTTCTTTAGTTATGTTAGGAACCTGGGTGGGAATTCCCAGATATGCTCAGAATTACTCCAAAATGACAAAAAATACATCGAACCCACAGACATTGCCAACATCCTAGCTGACAGGTTCAGAGCAAACTTCTCCCCCCCCTCCCCACCAAAAGGGCAAATATCTATCCCAGCAGAGTGCTGCCCCCCCCTAACATCACAGATGCTCAGGTAAGAGCCACCCTCTCCAAAGCAAAAAACACAGCATCAATGGGACCAGACGGTGTCCCGGGCTGCATCCTACATGGACTCCAAGAAGAGCTAAACCCAAACATAAAACTACTGTTCAATCTCAGCCTTACTACAGGATATGTACCCAAAGAGTGGCGTACAGCAACAGTGGTCCCTCTCCACAAAGGTGGTGCCTCAACGGATCCTGGAAACTATCGCCCAATAAGCCTGACTAGCTTGGTCTGCAAAGCTATGGAAGGGATCATCATGGACCTCATAAATAAAGATATTGGGGACCTACAGACACTGGATCCTACCCAGTTCGGCTTTGTTAAGGGCAGATTCTGCCTCTTAAATCTGGTCGATTTCTTTGAAACAGTCACCAAGGCCAGTGACGAGGGGAAGGTGGTCCACACAGCCTACCTGGAACTCGCAAAAGCCTTCGATACAATACCCCACTCGGGCATTATAGATAAGCTCACCAGCGTAAATATAAACCCCTATGTCACTAGATGGGTTGCAAACTGGCTCAAGGACAGAACACACATGGTTAGAATTGCTGGAGCCATGTAAGACTCCAAACCAGTTACAAGTGGCGTCCCACAAGGCTCAGTCCTGGGACCTCTCTTGTTTGGTATATATTTCTCGGAGGTACAGGCCAACATGGAAGGACTGTGGCTGACCAAGTTCGCAGATGACTGCAAACTGGGCGCCATAATCGACTCTCCAGCCGACACAAGCATCCTCCAAAAAGGCCTCATAGAAATAGACACTGGTGCCAGAGCCATGGCCTGAAGCTAAACGCCAAAAAGTGTATAGTCATCCCCTTTGGCAAAAACAAAGTGCCCACAAATTACCACATAGGTGGTAATCCATTAAGTACAGAAGAAGTAATTAGGGACCTGGGACCCAAGTTGATAGCAATCTCTCATTTGACAACCACGTGGCCAAAGTGGTTAGAAAAACATTTTATATAGCCCACCTAATCATGAAGGGATTCACATCTAGATCAGGGGAGGTCATCGTGCCTCTTTACTCATCCCTCATCAGGCCCATAATTGAGTACAATGCCCCTTTTGGGATGTACCTTACCAGACACCTGCAGCAACTGGAAAGACCCCAAAAGTACCTCACCAAGGGGATCAAAGGGCTCAAACAGATGCCATATGCTGCCCGGTTAAAGAATCTCCAGCTCTACTCAGTGGCATATCGCCTGTTCAGAGGTGATCTGTGCCTGACGTATAAAGCCATGTCCAACCCGGAATTAATGGACATACTGCACCTCAGAAAATCCAAATCCCATCGAGCTACGCACTCGAGAGACTTGAACCTCAGCACTGAAATAAATAGGACATGCTGGAGGGACAGATTCATAACCCAGAGGCTCCCTTCACTCTGGAATAAAATCCCAGTCCAGGATAGGCAGAGTCCCTCATTGACTCTATTCAAGAGGAATCTTGATGAGTGGATGGGAGATCGTAGGTTTACCCCGGGTATCACTTCTGTGTCACTGTTAGACAGAGGCACAGTATACTAACCTCGAAAAAGGGCATAGCAAAATTAATTTAAAATGGGTGGCGAAAGCCAAACACACTCTGGCTAGGCTTATAAATGCCCTAGGGCAGATAGCCTAGTATGAACCTATTGCTCTGGTTTCTGCTAGAATGTATATGTGAAATGCCTTCTATTGTTGTAAGTTTCTGTGCAGGTGTTAGATTGCTAAATAATACAGTTTGTTTGCCTGGGAAAACTTAAGTGTCAAAAATGATGTAATTTGGGGAGGGACTCAGCAAACATGTCTGTTAGTAATGTTTAAAATACTATTTCTCACAAGAGACAAAAAAGCATTTTGACTTTGGACATCTAACTTATCAGCACTCTGCCTTGTGCTCACATGTAAGTTTCTAGCACTGTGATTTCTTGTAGGAATAGTTAAAGCTAGTACAGATTAATTAGATATTTTTCTTTGAAATCAGACCTGTCCTACTGTATTATTTTAAGTTTGTGTGATCTCTGAACTGTTAGATATTTCTGTGGTGTAGTAGTTTTGTCTTGCGTTTTAATTATTTATTATTAAATATTTTTAAAACCCTCCACCTGTGGCTGATTTGTGTAGAGATAAGCTCTAGAGTACATTGCATATTTAGAGGTTATTGTAATAGGTCACTCTAAAGTAAGCCTTGACTGTTAGTCATACTACCATTGGATATTAATATTGCACAGTAATAATTGGACACCCTTTTAAGGGCCTTTTAGTAGTTGATGTTATTAACTGGGCGGTGGCAGTAATTACTAGTACTCTGGGTAAAGGGGCACAGTTGGAGAATCTGTGTCAGCCTTTCCCAGGAGTGTTTATGAAGTTGTATAAATACTTACCTCAAAGTGTGTGTGTATTGTGTCACCTACTTGGCAGGGACACGAAGCAATGTTTGGACAGAGAGGGTACTGGAGGTTCTAGATTGCCCAGTTAGGCTGAGACCTGGACCCTATAGCTGTGCCAGTGGGGGGCCTTACTGGGGACCTGGTGAGCAAGGGAGCAGCCAGCCCCAGACTGAATGTGATCTCTGTGTGCACTTAAGGGAAATTTACTGTGTGTAGTAGTTATCCTTTTCTCTTCTATGAGACAACCTCCCTGGTGTTAGTGGTGAGGATTGAGGCTCCTTGATTGCTGAGCCAGGGCACGGTCATCATAAGTGTTTGGCAGTGGTGGGATCTACTTCACATACTAATTGGCTTGTAGTGGTGTGAGTAGAGTGAATTCCTGTAGCTTATGTACAGTGATCTCTAAGTGTTTTGTACTCTAAAACAGCCACCCAGTGTATACTCAGAGTTCAGATCACAACTGTTTTATATATTTTTGTTAGCTTAGTGTTAGTCAGGGTGAGCAGGCAGCATGTCAGCAGAAGAGTATGGAAAGCTGACAAGGAGCCAGCTGGCGGAGATTTGCCGGGCTAAAGGACTGGTGCATGGAAACCTGATTAAAGCAGACCTGATTGCAGCCTTGGTTACAGCTGCATCAGAAAACAGCAGCCTGGAGGACAATCAGACTGACAGTGGAGATGCAATATCCTCGAAGAATGGACAGCTCAACCTTTCTGCAGAGGACTTAAAAATCCAGCTGGAGCTAAAGAGATTTGAGTTGGAGGCCAGGCATATGGAACTAGAAGCAGCCGAGAAAATGAGGAGTCTACAAGCTGAGGAAAATGAATGGCAGAGGAGGCATGAGAGGGAAATGCTGACTCTTCGCCAGAGTCATGGAGGTAATGGGGAAGGGAGTAACCGGACCCCAGAAGCACAAAAGGTCAGCAAATTTCTGCCACAGTTTAAAGAGGGGGATAATTTTGATAGCTTCATTCATATGTTTGAGCGGGTATGTAAACAGTATGAAGTTGACCAAGGGCTCTGGGTACAGTTCCTGACCCCCTTACTCCATAGTAAAGCTGTAACTTCTTTAGCAAAAATGCATGACACTGACTGTTTTGATGATACTGCTGTAAATAGACATTTATTAGAATGTTTTAAGCTAACACCTAAAATGTATAGGAAAAAGTTTCGTGAGCATAGATGCAAGGCAGATGAAAACGTATGTGAATATGTTGCTGAATTGAGCACTTATTTTCATAGCTGGGTGAGTGGATGTCAGGTCACCACTTTTGAAGGGCTGGCAGATCTTTTGGTAAGGGAACAAGCCCTTAGTACTTCGCCTGAGGACATGAGGATCTGGTTAAGCTGATAGACAGTGTGCTACTTCAGAGGAGTTGGGGAAGAAGGGAGACCTATACCTGGCCAGCAGGACAGCCCTGCACAGGAAGGGGAACCCCAGTACTGCTCATGGGTCTAAAGGAGCCCATGATGGGCAGCACAGACTGCCCCAACAAAATCCGCCAGTAGCAGAGGAAGCGACTAGTCCAGGTACACGTCCAGGAGCCAGGGTTAAATGCTTTGAATGCAACCAGTGGGGCCATGGGGCATACAGGTGTCCACAGAGGCAAGGCGGGGAACCAAAGGTGAGGGAGCCAGTAAGTGGTAAAGACAAAATGCCAATAGTAGGTTGACTTGAGACAACAGGGTTATGGAACTACCATCCTGCAGATGTCCTGAGAGGGAAGGATTTGGATAAGGCAGTACTATGCACTTATGCAGTTACATGCAGTGAGGCTAGGAGACAAGCATGTGGGTCTGGTAGCCTGGGGGAGACCCAGACAGACTGCATATTTGCAGCCAGGACTGCTGAGGTGGTTACTTCAGTGAGTGAGCTACGCTGTAGCAGTGAGACTGAATGTGAGCCACAGCTGCTTGTGGGTACTAATGTTCCCCTGGACAGGGCAACTGAAAAGTAGAGGTGAGTAGTAGTACCCAGGCTGACAGTGAGGCACCGCTGTCAGAGGATACCAGACTTCCTGTGGAAGGGGAGCTGGGAAAGGTTACAAGGAGAGACTTGAGACAGGCTCAGCTCTCAGACCCTACATTGCAAGGTCTGAGGCAGGTAGCTAGGGAGGCACCTGATTCTCAAGGGAAGGGGGAATCTGCATACTGGAACAAAGGGTTACTGTACAGAGAGTGGACCCCTGAGGGAGGGCTAGAAGGTGAGAGAGTGCAGCAGTTGGTAGTGCTTAGAGCTTACCGTCTGGTGCTTTTAGCCATAGCCCATGATATTCCCTTTGCAGGTCATGTGGGCATGAAACATACAAAGAAGCACATTATGCAGAACTTCTATTGGCCTGGAATTTCCAAAGATGTAACAGGGTACTGCAGGACTTGTGAGCAGTGCCAAAAGGTAGGCAAGACAAGAGACAAGGTGAGAGCTCCTTTGATGCCTTTGCCCGTGATTGAGGAGCCATTTCAGAGGGTAGCTATGGATATTGTGGGTCCATTGAGTACCCCAAGTTCCACAGGGAAAAAGTATATCCTAGTGGTAGTGAATTATGCTACACAATACCCTGAGCTAGTGGCTTTGTCCTCCACTGAGGCCGAGAAGGTGGCAAATGCTTTGCTAGAGATTTTCAGCAGGGTAGGCTTCCCAAAGGAAATACTGTTTGACAGAGGTGCCAATTTTATGTCAGACCTGCTGGCATGTCTGTGGAAGTCCTGTGAGGTGAAGCACATGAAGACCACCCCCTACCACCCCCAGACTAATGGTCTTGTTGAGAGGTTAAACTCTACAATCAAGTCCATGATACAGGCACTTGCAGATCAGTTTAAGGGGGAGTGGGACAAATATTTGCCTCAATCTGTTGTTTGCTTACAGAGAGGTTCTCCAGGAATCCACAGGTTTTTCACCCTTTGAGTTGCTGCATGGGTATAAGGTGATGGGACCTCTAGATTTAAATTGAGATAAGTGGGAAAGTGAGTGTGAGTCTCACAAGGAGTCTGTTGTGTCATATGTCCCTGAACCTCAGGACAAGGCTCAGGGAACTCATGGGCCTGGCCCAGGAGAACCTGGCAGAAGCCCAACAACAGAAAAAGGTGTGGTATGACAGGAATGCTCGAGCTAGAGAGTATGCTGTAGGGCAGCAGGTAATGGTTCTCATTCCTGTCAGACACAACAAGTTGCAAGAAGCTTGGGAGGGACCCTATGTGGTGGTAAGAAAGGTAAGTGATGTTAACTACATTGTGGAAGTGCTAGGCAGATGGCAGGGGCACAAATTGTACCATGTTAACATGATGAAACCTTACTATGATAGGGAGGCCCTTGTGCTGAGCATTTTCAGTGGATTGGAGGAGGAGTCTGAGAGAGATCTTGTGAATGATCTCATCAGTGAGGCTCAGGCTGACACCTCGGTGGAAGGGGTAGCATTGTCCCAGCAGCTATCTCTTACCCAGGTTCGAGAAATCTGAGCAGTGCTGCAGGAGTTTGGGGGCATGTTCACTGGGAAACCAGGGAGCACTCACCTGGTGCAGCACCAGGTGGATACAGGACCCCAAAGGCCTATCAGACAGACCCTTTATAGGGGGCCTGAGAGAGTCAAACAGACTTTGAGGGAGGAGGTACAGGAGATGTTGGAACTAGGGGTGATTCAAGAGCCCAACAGTCCCTGTGCCTCAACAGTGATGTTGGGGCCAAAGAAGGACGGCAGCAACAGGTTCTGTGTGGATTACAGGAAATTAAATAGTCACACAGAGTCAGATGCTTACCCCATGCCTAGGACAGATGAGGCCCTAGAGCAGCTGGGTGGGGCTAAGTATCTTACAACCATTGATCTTACCAAGGGTTACTGGCAGGTGCCCTTGACTCCCAGTGCTAGAGAGGAGTCAGCCTTTGTGACTCCTTTTGGCTTGTATGAGTTCACAAAGATGCCCTTTGGGATGAAGAATGCCCCAGCGACTTTTCAGAGGCTGGTAGATCATACCTTAGCAGGAGGGTTTGCTCTTGCTTACATGGATGATATTGCTATCTACAGCCATTCCTGGCAAGTGCAACTTCAGCATGTCAGGGAGGTGCTGGGCAGACTACAGAGGGCAGGGTTGACCATTAAGCCGAGAAAATGTCAGGTGGGTATGGCAGAGGTCTCCTACCTAGAACATAGAGTGGGGAGGGGTAAGATAAGGCCAGAACCTGTCAAAGTGGAAGCTATTCAGGCATGGCCTGCACCTGTTACCAAAAAGCAGGTGAGGGCATTCTTGGGGATAGCAGGGTACTACAGAAAGTTTGTTCCCAATTATAGTACCATAACTGCTCCACTCACAGACCTGACAAGGAAGAACAGGCCAGATAAGGTAGTGTGGACCCCAGCATGTGAACAGGTATTTCAGAAGCTTAAGGAAGCTTTGGGAGGGCCCCCTGTGTTAGCCAGTCCAGACTATAGCAAAGAATTTGTTGTGCAGGTGGACACTTCAAACTATGGGGTGGGGGCTGTACTTAGCCAGATTATGTCAGAGGGAGAAGAGCACTCAATGGTTTATCTCAGTCATAGGCTCCAACCCAGGGAGGAATGCTATGCAGCAGTAGAAAAGGAATGTTTAGCCATAGTGTGGGCACTACAAAAACTTCAGCCTCATCTGTATGGAAAAAAATCACAACCCTCTAACTTGGTTAAACAGAGCCAGTCAGCAAAATGCCAAGTTGCTAAGATGGAGTCTGGGGTTGCAAGCATATATGTCAGTGCAGCACCGCAGTGGGAGTAGCAATGACAAAGCAGATGGGCTCTCAAGACAGGGAATGGGGTGAGGTACACCCAGATAGACCTGACATTTTCAAGTGATGTTTCTCAAGGGGCACTTGAAGAACTTGCTTGAGTTCCCGGGGGGAAGTGATGTGACGATTGGGGAGAGATGGGCAAAGGCTGCCAGCCTAGTCAAATAGAATTTGATTGCATAAATAAATGTAAAATACAGGCTTGTGTTTTTAAATGTAAGAATACACTGTAAAATGTGAACTTCAAGATTGTTGCAACATTGCCATCTGCTGTGAGGAAATCCAAGCCAAGTATTTCAAATGTGTCTTTTTAAGTTGAAAAGATCTTATGAATCTCTTTAATGTTAGAATTCGGCTCCAGGGAGGCTGGATGAAGATTTCATGCCCATTGCTTTAAGGCTAAAGTTTATGACCAGAATTTAGATGTGGAATGTGTTTTATTACTCTGGTTTCTGCTAGAATGCATAAGTGAAATGTCTTCTATTGTTGTAAGTTTCTGTGCAGGTGTTAGATTGTTTGTTTGCCTGGGAAAACCCAAGTGTCAAAAATGATGTAATTTGGGGAGGGACCCAGCAAACATGTTTGTTAGTAATGTTTAAAATACTATTTCTCACAAGAGACAAAAAGCATTTTGACTTTGGACATCTAACTTATCAGCACTCTGCCTTGTGCTCACATGTAAGTTTCTAGCACTGTGATTTCTTGTAGGAATAGTTAAAGCTAGTAAAGATTAATTGGGTATTTTTCTTTGAAATCAGACCTGTCCTACTGTATTATTTTAAGTTTCTGTATGATCTCTGAACTCTTAGATAGCTCTGTGGTGTAGTAGGTTTGTCTTGTGTTTTAATTATTTATTATTCAATATTTTTAAAACCTTCTACCTGTGGCTGATTTGTGTAGAGATAAGCTCTAGAGTACATTGCATATTTATAGAGGTTATTGTAATAGGCCACTCTGAAGTAAGCCTTGACTGTTAATCATATTACCATTGGATATTAATATTGCACAGTAATAACTGGACACCCTTTTAAGGTCCTTTTAGTAGCTGATATTATTAACTGGGTGGTGGCAGTAATTACTGCTGTATAGTCTGGGTAAAGGGGCACAGTTGGAGAATCTGTGTCAGTCTTTCCCAGGAGTGTCTGTGAAGTTGTATTAATACTTATCTCAAAGTGTGTGTGTGTGTTGAGTCAGCTACTTGGCAGGGGCACGAAGCACTGGTTGGACAGAGAGGGTACTGGAGGTTTTAGCTTGCCCACTTAGGCTGAGACCTGGATCCTATAGCTGTGCCAGTGGGAAGTCTTATTGGGGACCTGGGGAGCAACCAGCCCCAGACTGACTGTGATCTCTGTGTGCACTTAAGGTAAACTGTACTTTACTGTGTGTATTAGTTATCCTTTCCTCTTCTATGAGACGATCTCCCTGGTGTTAGTGGTGAGGACTGAGGCTCCTTGATTGCTGGGCCAGGGCACGGTCATCACAGCTCCTCCTCCACAAAAAATCTTGATATTCCAACATTCTTTTACATCTTTTCATTCTTCCTTTTAGTCTTAACTTTTTTCTATTTCCAAATCTTTCCATGGATAAATATAAAATTTACACATAAACTTTCTCTTTCAACTGCATCAAAATTAATTTTACGTAATAGTAATTTTTCTTGATATATTTTCATTTCATCATTCCTACATTCTCTAACTCAAGGTTGTCAAACTCATTCTCCCCAGTGGGCCACATTTCATCACAGTATGTGGCCCAGGTAATTACCAGATCGAGACCACTTACTAGGGGAGTAATGTAATAATAATGATGGTATTAATAATAGTAATAATAATGATAATAATACAGAAAAGATCAATTTAGTCAAGAAAATCAAGCTGTTTATCTTAATTCCTGGTACTACTACTCCCAGAAACTTGGCACCTCTTGGCCTGCACAAGTGCATCAATGTTTGGCACTAAGGACTGAGCAGCAGCTACCTTCAGTGTTGAGCTGAGATGTTCATCAGTAAGTGGAGACCTGAGTCAAGACTTGTTCAAGTTCATCACAGAATATTAACACTTGAAAACTTATCCTTCAACACAGAATTACACTGGATCTCAACAAGTTCTAATTGAAACTGTTCTGGTACCTCATCAGCACTAACAGAGAAAGGGTTGCAGAAAATAGAAAAATTATGCTCAAGGTTTTTAAAGTCTGCAAATCTTTCTCTGAACTTGTTCACTACCATGGAAATCTTAGTGCAGTACTTTTCGGCGTTGATATCACCATGAAACTCAGGTGTGCCTTGCAAGAACTTCAGAGTTGGAAAGTGTGCAGTATTACTTGCTGCTATTTGGCGTTCAAAAAGTTTAAGCTTTAATTCAAAGGCATGAAAAGAGTCATATAAATCTGTCACCAATTTACTGCAACCTTGCAGCCTTGTATTCAGGTAATGCAAGTGTTCTATTACAAAAGCTAGATCTTGAACCCATTCAATGTCATTCAGTTCCTGCACATCCCTTCCTTTCTCATGCATAAACCTCTGTATTTCACTTCTTGATTAATAAAAGCGCTTCAGCACAACTCTTTGGCTTAAGCACCAAACATCAGTGTGATATGGCAGGCCGTGAGTGTGAATTTCCTCCAATAAGCTGTTGAACTGTCTGTGATTCAGACTTTGTGCGCATATGAAGTTCACTGCCTTGACATGATCCATCTTTAATACTGTTTTACTACAAAGCACTTCTCTGTGAATTATGCAATGGACTCTGAATATGATGGTCTGAGTTCATAGCTAGTAGTTGTTCCTTTAACTCTGCTGCCACACCAGCTTTTCTACCAACCATTTCAGGTGCTCCATCTGTAGCCAGACTCACAGTTTTTGTCCAGTCTACACCTATTTTATCTAGTGCACCTACGAAACTCACAAATATATCATCCCCCGTTGTTCACTTCACTGGTACTTAATTCCACAAATTCTTCAGTAACCTGCATATTGTCATCTACACCACGTATATAAACTGCAGGTTGTGCTGTGTCACTTAAATTTGTACTTTCATCAAGTGCTACAGAAAATGCTAAAAATGTAGCAACTTTTTCTTTGAGATGACTGTTAAGATTTTCTGATAATTCAGTAATTCTATCTGCACCTGTATTTCTTGAAAGGCTTATGTTTGCAAATGCTTGAAGTTTTGCAGGGCAAATATCTTCCGCGGCCACTAACATACATTTCTTTATAAAGTCTCCCTTAGAAAAAGGCTTTGATGACACAGCTATTTCTTGTGTAGTCCTATAACTTACAGCATCACTGGCTTGATGAACATGTTTAAACAATAACTGCTGTTTTTTGAGTGACTGTAACTCCTTAACTTTTTCTTCACACATCTTTCCACTATATTGATCATACTTCGAAACGTGAATACTTGTGCAATGCCTGCGAATTTTATATTCCTTCATCACAGCTATGTTTTGCTTACAAATCAAACAAGTTGGTTTTCCATTCATTTCAGCAAAAATGTACAAGATTTTCCCCTTTTCCTGCATCACACAATGTTCTTCATTAACTATTCTTTTCTTTGAAAACATGATGAACGGATTCAAAGTATTTTTATACATATTTATATTATCTCTCTCTCTCTCTCTATATATATATATATATATATATATATATATATATATATATATATATATATTCAATCTAACACTCCAACTGAAAAAGAGCAAGACCAAGACTACTGCTCAATGACAGATTGCTCCATGACATCTACCCAAAATAACCAAAACCTGCTGCAATTCAATCAAATGTACAGGGCTGGCCACTACACCAACTAAAAGTACCCGCTTATTTTTTTAAAACAAGCCTACATTTCAGTTTGTGAGATGTCTTCCTACTATCCCACACCAGTGACTTTGGGGACACTGATTTGTTGCGTTCACTGCCTGTCATGGGCCTTTTGGTCCTTCCCCCAAACAGGATTGACTAACTCTCAATGATTTGTGAAAAAAATACACATTTCATGAAGAACAAACCAAAATAGGAGACAAACATCTGGACATTCTGTGAAATTCCAGACAATTGAGAGATATGGTTGGATTAGGGATGGCTATGAAGTAATACAGTGTTTTTTTATGCCATATAATCCAAAGACTACCCTGCTCGCTCGACTTCGGGTAATCAAGTAAATGAGGCAGTTGAAATTCTGGTGATCAGCCCTCTCATCTTATTAACAGATAATTTTACCTCCAAGGCTATTTTAAAACAAGCCCTGTTGCATATGTATAAGTAGGGAACCAATGGTCAACAGACTGTTACTTAAGCAAGCTTTTCAGATGAATCGTGGTTAGTTTTGACTAGTTGATCTATGCCATGGGTCAGCAAACTATGTCACGTGTAGCGATTTTCAATGGCATGCTGACTGTGTGCTTGAGATCGGACATTGAGAGAGAGTGAATGAATGAATGCATGTATGAAAACTGGAGAGACTGTATGTGAGCAAACCCACTGTTTCACATAGAACAGAAGTGGCTCTGGTTGGCGATTTTGATTGGCTCGTATACTGGTATAAGAGCCGATCAAAAACCACAAAGTGGAGCCATAAGCCAGGTCTATTCAATGCGGAACAGAAGTGGCTCCGTAATAGAAAGACCATTTTTTTTTTTTTTGGTTGCTTGGTTGGCTGTGTCTACCTGTCATTAGCACAACATTACTAAAAGGTTGCCAACCCCTGCCATAACAGATATGGCATAGCCTTCCAAAAAATGCATGTTAACACAAACTCAGTTATGGTAGCAATTATCTAAGTTTGTAAAGAGAATACTTACAGTCTGCCCCTGACTTATTTGTGTCTTCATCATAGATTTATAGGCTGATGGCTTGAAACATTGACAGGATGAGTGTGTGATGAATGTAGCTGAATTTACCAAGGGCAAGTAAATACTTGCCCTGCAGCACAATGGACTGACATGCAAGTAAATTGAACCCCTCTCCAACTATATATACCAACTCTGAGATTACACTACAGTGGAGAAAAGAGAAAAGTTGAGTAGTTGGCCAACTACTTTTTGGCCCTTGGTAAATTCAGTGAATCGGTGAAACTACTTTTGCTGAAGCGCAGTTGATGTTTAGGTGTTAGCTGAAATCGCATTTCGGCAAACTAATATAGACCCGTCTATTTGATTCTCTATACAACATTTTTTTCTTTTAAATGCTAGCCACCAATCTGTATAGAATTTTCTCATATTACTATGGTCTTCCCAAAGCTAATTTATCATGTTACCCTATTTCACTCCATTCACTCTCATTTAACGGTTTGATTCCTTTTCTCATCTGTATGTAGCCTTCTTCTCCCTTTATTTCTACCCAAAGAGGGAAATGATTAAAAAAAACTGCTTTTATCAGCCCTTCCTTGACAATATCAATACTTTTGGATGTCAGAGAAATCTATTTCAGTTTTATGCTTTCCTCTCTTCTATGTCCACTTATTTGCTCGCCAAATCTTTAAATTTCCCACACCTGGTTACTTCCATTATTATTTTTCTTCTTTTTCTTTCTTATATTGCAAATGAAATCTCATGTCATTATTATATCCATATTTATATTAACATATTGTAAGATGTTTTGAAACGTACGTCTTTTTCCTTGCATGAGGTGTAAGCATATGAAGCAATCACCCTATATCAGTAGTGGATCCAGGAATTTGCAGAGGGGGGGGGGGTGCAGTCTGGTTAGTTGACAACCGGGGTGGAAGCAAGAACGTGGGACACTTGGTTTGGTGGTTGTGAAAAGATCACCTTAAGAAGCTCTGACATCATGTCTGGAAAGACATCACTTTACATTCAGTTACACATGATTTTTGCTGTGGATGTGGTAGCAGAAAAAAGTAATTCATGTGCAGCACACATCACATCTATTTTCAATGCATGCCTGGAAAAGATTTGTTGACCATACCAACTCACATTCTCCTTCCATGGCATAGTGGGCATACGGACTGTTATAAACTTGTAAAGAATCCCACTGAAGGTGGAAATAACCACAGTGAAATCTACTTTGTTGTTATGAAACATAAAATATATACCACAGACACATGTTTGGATAAATTAGTAAAAGCTTCATTTAATTGATATACCAAATAAACTAAACTCATAAAACTTTCCTTAGCTGACCATTATGTTTTTGGATGGTTTACTGTTCTTTCTCTGGGTTTAAGCACAGCTAATTTTCTTTTACAAAAGTCCTACTGTAACTTTTCTCTCCTTTCAACAAATTCTGGAGTGAGTGAAGGAGGGGGAGGCAATGCTGGTCTCCAGGAATTCAAAAATGCCATTGTTGGTTGTCTTATTTCTCAAGTCAAAGTTCAATGAAACTTGAATTGCTTTTATTTCAATGTTTTGCAAGTTCATGGCCATCTGAATTTCAGTAATTTATTCTTCCAACACTTTTTCTTTGACAGTGAACTTCTGTTCTGTTGAACTTTCACTCAGCTTGGATTGCAGTCACCCACACTTCAGCACTGGGGAAATAGTTATAATTTGGAGAATGCAGTACCTTCTACATGTGCGTTTTATAATTGGAACAGTCTATGTAGCGATTACCATTTTTGGGACTTGAATATAAGTTGACATTTTCCAATTGCTGCTACTTTGTTTTCCACAGCTGCTGGCAACTTAAATGCAGCAGTGTTACATTATCATTTTGCCAGATTTTAAGCAATTCAGCTGGTGGTTCAGCCTTATTAACAAAGCTTTCTGTGTCCATCCCTGCTCTCATTATCTTGAGAGATCCTTCTTTCCTCAGCCACTTCTAAAGACTTCACAGACAATCACAGACAGTCATTTTGCCTTCTCAGAAAGTCATTTTGTCTTCTTTCTATTTAGAATTAATTTTTGCCACTTCCTGGGTAATATTTCAAACTTCTGTCCATAGTTCATATACTCTGTCCAGCATGCCTAATCCCTGACTACTGGTACTTCTGTTACTTTCTATGCTGCTTGTGGAGTAGAGGACTTCTGTGATGGTAGTGCTCTGACTGACTACTGGTACTTCTCTTACTTTCTATGTTTCCTGGGGAGCAGATGACTTCTGTGATGGTAGTACTGACTTCTTTGATAGTACTTCTATGAATTTCTATGTTGCCTGTGGAGTAGATGACTTCTGTGATGGTTGTACTGACTTCTTTGATGGTACTTCTATGAATTGCTATGTTACCTGTGGAGTGAATGACTTAGGATGGTAGAGCTTTGATTATGTTGCCTGTGAAGTAGATTCCTGGTATTTATCTTACTTTCTATGTTGCCTGGGGAGTAGATGACTTCTGTGATGGTAGTACTCTGACTTCTCTGATGTTATGTCCATGAATTTCTAGGTTTCCTGTGGGGTGGATGACTTCTAGGATGGTAGAGCTCTGACTGACTACTGGTACTTCTCTTACTTTCAATGTTGCCTAGGGAGGAGATGACTTCTGTGATGGTAGTACTCTGATATTACTTCTATGAATTTCTGTGTTGCCTGTGGAGTGGATGATTTCAGTGATGGTAGAGCTCTGACTATTGGTACTTCTCTTACTTTATATGCTGCCTGTGGAGTAGATAGCTTCTGTGATGGTAGTACTCTGACTTCTCTGATGGTACTTCTATGAATTGCTATGTTGTCTGTGGAGTGGATGACTTCTATGATGGTAGAGCTCTGATTGACTATGCTGCCTGTGAAGTAGATTACTGGTGTTTATTTTACTTTCTATGCTGCCTGGGGAGGACAGGACTTCTGTGATGGTAGTACTCTGATGTTACTTCTATGAATTTCTATGTTGCCTGTGGAGTGGATGACGTCAATGATGGTAGGGCTCTGACTGACTACTGGTACTTCTCTTACTTTCTATGCTGCCTGTGGAGTAGAGGACTTCTATGATTGTAGTACTCTGACTTCTCTGATGGTACTTCTATGAATTGCTATGTTGCCTGTGGACTGGATGACTTTTATGATGGTAGAGCTCTGACGGACTACTGGTACTTCTCTTACTTTCTATTTTCCTTTTGAAGTAGATGACTTCTGTGATGGTAGTACTGTGACTTAATTAGTAGTCTGACTTAGTCAATATGTTATACCATCTAAAGATATGTAGAAAAGTATACATGACAGGAGAGCAAGTCAGTCTAACAATTGTTTTGTGAGTATAACACTAAGCATTTTGTGATGGCCTCTGTGTTCCCATACTGTACTGTAGTATATGTCACAAGCTTCGTAATACTACTATTTGATTCTTAATTAAGTGGATTAATAAGTAGCATTCTTTTTGGATGTCTTTCTGCAAATAAATTGATTACCGAGGAGTAGTCTATCGGGATGTCCCTATGCATGAACAGCAACGCTAAACTGTTAAGGCGCTATTGTCCCATGGTACTCCGGAGTTCAGACTTTATCAGTTTTAAGGCTGAATTAGCCCTTTCTACTCCAGCAGTTGTGACTGGAGTGAGCAACAGTGTATTTAACACAAAGGAAATGTTTGGGAACATTTTGACATTTGTTTGCGAATAGGTCTGCTTCAAATCATTTGGCAGTTCAGAAATGTCTGATAAGGCTTCCCATGTCCTTTTCCACAGTCTGAGCTTTTGGTGGAATGTTGTCAGTAAAGGCAAGTCAAAAACACTTTTAAGTGAACTCTATCTAATGTTAAGCTGTTCAAGTTTGATGGAATTAGTGAGAGTCCTTGAACAGCTGTTGATGCCATTGTAGTGAATCGTCTGGACAGTTCATGAAGTGATCCAGAAAGGGAATAAAAATTGCTCTTTGCCAGTACTCTTCTGAAGTCTCTCCAGCAACATTTTTCCTCATAGTCTGTTTGCTACAGACACATGGAAGGGGTAATTCAGCATTACTGCAGAAGCTCCCCATTTCTGACATCTCTCTGAAGATATTCTTAAACTCATTCTCAATGTTTGCACGAACAGCCTGCAGCTCATGAAGCTCACAAATGACTTGCTCATATGCATACAGTATGTCTTGTGACAATCCTTGCAGAAGTTTGCTGAGGGGCTTAGTAAAGCCAAACAAGAACCTTGCTGACTGGAAGGAAACAATACAGCAAGACTTAGTAATTGAACTGTAAAGTCCACTGGCATCTGTCAAAGTTTTTCCATCCCAATGTGGCCCTCTGTTATTCATAATATTGTTTGTCTAAACAGTGAATGAGTGCTTCATACATATGATAGAAGTCAGAGGCTGCATGTCTCTCCACCCATCTGATCTCACACAGCAACTTAAGCTTTTATTTTTCCTATAGTTTTTTTTGTCACTTGCCTTTTGCTGTAAAGTTATGTAACTGGACTGATTCCTCTAGACATCTTTGACTTTTTGGGGAGTATTTGAAAAACAAACCAACTTCCTTCACTATATTTAACATTATTCATACTGCTGGAACTTGGTAAGTCTTTGAAAGTACAAGGTTCAACTGGTGACTAGCACAATGGAAAAAAATAGCATGTGGTACTTTTTCTTGAAACAAAGCTGCACAGCCTTTCTGTGCTCCAGCCATGTTTCCAGCACCATCGCACCCTTGAGCTTTGCAGTGCTCAAGATTCAACATTAACTTTGTTAGGCATGTGATCAACTTATAGCAGATCTCCTCTCCAGTCACAGATTCACAGGCAATAAACTCTATGAATCTCTCCACAGGATGGCCATTCTTCACATATCGTAGTACAACTCCAAGTTGTTCCAAGCTGCTCATATCTGCAATTTCATCTGCTTGGATGGAATAAAAGAGTCCAAGAGGCTGTTGTTTAATATCCTTTATTATCTGCTGTTGAATGTATTCTTTAATACAGTCTAGCAATTCATTCTGCACTATTTTTGAAATTTATGTTGCATTCTTTTGGCATGTCTGCAAGTGGGCTTCTAACTCTCTGTCACCAGCATCAATTCAGAAATCGACTAGAGATCTGAAGTTTCCTCTGTTGGTGGTATAGTCAGATGTGCAGTCATCTCCATGTCCACAATGTGCTATCCCTTGCTTTCCACAGTACTCCATACTTTATAATAGAGGTTAGTAGAGCTCTGTTTTTGGCCACCTGCAGCTGTGAAGCATCTGAAATTGCAAAGTCCACTCTTGTGATTTGGAAAGCATGTAATTTTGCCTCAGATTTCTTGTGGTAATCTAATTCTGAATGTCGCTAAATATCAGCTTTGGCATGCTTCCAATTACAGTATGGCTGCTCAATGAATAACTTTGCCCGTTCTGTCTGTGCTGGTGTTGGAAATAACACACAGGTTAAACAATACAGACCATCTTGTTTCACTTAATATGCCAGAAAATTAAACTGTTCTAGCCATAACAGCTGACATTGGCGAAGGGAACTTCCTGATTTTCTTCTTTTGTCTGTGAAGGCTTTGAGTGGAAAACGAAAACCGTCATGTGATTTGCGATGATTTATGATAATGACTTTCTCCTTCTCTGCAGTATTAGTACATGTGATGTACTCACTAATATCTGTCAGTGAAGACTTTGTGGCACCGACTTCATCCAAATGCTTCTTACTGACTGCACTAACAGTACTTCTCTCACTTTCTATGTTATCTCTTAAGCTGCTGACTTCTGTCACAGTACTATTTTCACTGACTTCTCTGATGGCACTACATTCATTTACCATGTCTTCTGTGTCAAACATACATGACTCGGACTGCTGGTTAAAAAACAAAAACAAATGTCAAGAAGAAGATAACTTATGTAACAGTACAACAAATACAACTACATTTACCTCCACTGAATAGCGTACTGTTACACACACAAAAAGTTTCACTAACTAAAAAAATATATATAGGGAAAGACTATCTGTACACTGGATGCCTGAAAACCCACAAAAGAAATGCAAACTATACAACATGGATTATTAAGATGTTCCATCTCACCGATGAGCTCCTGCCTTCATACATGACTTTTAGAGTACAGTAACCTTCAGTTCATTTTCCATTCCATATCTGACTTCCTTTCAAGACTAAATCAGTAAAACTTATGAATACCCTCATTCATAAAATCCTAGACAAATACTTTAGCACAGGAAATAGAGTCATACACATCTGAACTATCTAACAATCATCCTGAGAATAGGACATAATTCTGTACTTTGGTACTACTCTCACCCACAATGACTTATCCTCAGAGACTGAGCCTTCTCCATGTTTTATAACCTTTCCGAAGAAATTTGAAGAGACACCGTTGATGTAGTTCTTGCTTGGCTCCTGAAGACATAGCAGCACTTTCTCCTGACATACTGCAGCTCATTTCAATACAAGAAATAACTGCTTCTGTTATCTAATGTACAAAATGAAACAATGTCAAGTACTACTGACTTAGCCAATGGCCACAACAACATGTGTTCATTATGCTGAAGAAGGAACGCATATAAAACACTTCACAAATGAATGCATGATCTGTTCTTTGCTTTGGCATGTTGCAATTGCTTCACAAAACTGCCTCTGTCCGTGGGTGCTATACTACTACCAGCCTACAGACACATCCTGGCATTACATAGCATTTTCTGGAGAAATAAAGGGCATAAGGAAAAACTAAACATTTTGTAAGCAATGACAGATATCACAATGTACAAATAGCAATGAAGTATTTTTTACTGTGATAATTCCACATTCAGTCTTTCTACAAGTATTACTTTCACAAATTGCATATCTTGAGACTGTATAACTCAGACATATACTGTTCAGTTTTGTTAAGCTGACATAAGCTGTAACATGACCGCAAGAAATTCCTCCGAGCACATGAGCCCCCAAGCCTTTCTGTGTTGGAGGGAAGCATTCTAGCTCATCAGTGGGAGTGGCAAGCACTACGCAGCCTATCTACCACAAGATCCAGGTACAGATTCTTAGTTTTAGCACTTGAATTTGCTTATTCGTGATCAGCACTTGTTCAGAACTTGTTGTTAGCACTAAATAAGCCACAAATTACTACAGCACTCAACCTTCCTCTTCACCTAGAGGAAAACAGTTTTTGTGCTTACTTTCCTCACTTGCTTACAAAAAAACAGCTCTTATACTCATTTTTTCTCACTTGTCTAGAGGAAAGTAGTTTTTTTATTCAGGCATGTCCAAGGGTCAGCTCCCAGTGTTCTCGCCTGTCTATCTGATGAATCTGGGCATCTTGAGGCAATGTAGCAATTGCCTCATGTACGCAGACAACCCTCTCCTCCTACCACCCAACACCACAGCCTGTGAGAGATGCACTTATCTAGCCAAACTGGAGGTAAAGCTCTCTTCATCCAAGACTGCACTTGACAGTCAAAAGGAGGAGGTAAACACTTGCACTACACCACACTCATCACATAGTCCCACTAAACCTACACCACCAAAATAAACACAGAAACACAAAAACATTTGCAGAGGCTCTCTATAATAATCTGCTCAAGCAACACAGATCTCCAAAGCAGAAATGCAAGAAATCTCCACCCCCCCCAACAATACAACCCAAATGACACATAGCCCACAGACTCAGTGTGCCAATAAACCACAGACCATAAGGCAAACCAAAGTCGCCAACACACTAGTCATAGGTGACTCTGTAGTCAGGCACACTGATGTCCCACTCACCAGGCTAAACAAGGAGAAGGTTACTGTCAGCTGCTTGTCGGGTGCCAGGATCCACCATATAACCCACACACTCAGGTCACTCCACAAGTACAAATATGACTCTCATTGTCCATGTTGGTGTGAATAACCTGAGACGTACTTCCCTAGACTACATGAAAAGAGACATGGAAGAGCTCTCCGATCTTGTAGCCCATGCAGGTATGACCCTAGCCCTGAGTCGCATCCTGCCATCACCCAGAATGATACCGCAGTACAAGGACACATGTTTCACACCTGGGGGGGTAAACCAAGTCTAGGCCTCATCACAAATTTGTTAAGAGTCTGATGTTCCACAACAACCTTCATATGTTCCAGTCGTGCAACCCCTTTTCACCAACAGGTAGAATGGGGATTTCTGCTCCTTGACATCTCTCCACAGAGTCCTCCAATCAGTAACCAAGCACAAACATATGCAAATATTAATATACTAGAAATTAGGTCTGCTATTTTGACAGCAGGTTCATCAACCACAAATTAATTGAATAAACATGTTACTATAAAAATATTATTCAACTGTCCTGCTTATTGACATAACCCACCAAAAACGCAATACAAACACACGCACCAACATACACAAGAATACAAACACATGCACCAACATACACAAGAATATAAACAACCACCTACACAAGAATACAAACACAATAACCTACACAGTATTCAACATTAACACAACCTAACATTTAAAAACACACAAATAATACAGGTAGGGGCAAGCCCTTCATGCTTACTGCCCCAGAGAACTTGTATAACTAAGTCTTTCAGATCACACTTATATTGGGATAAGGACTGCTCAGGACACAAGTGACAGACACAGTCTTCCATAGCACACACCTTTCACACATTTCACACACTTTACCCCTAATATACACAGTTCATACTCTCTAGCATATACTTTCTTGCACACAGGCACCTCTGACAACTGGCCATTCATTACAACACATTTCAGAACAGGATCCAACCTTTCAATCACTCCAGCACACAAGGACAAGGCCAGAACACATTCAGAAGCTAAGCTGCAGCATGACATGGGCTACTGTTCCTCCAGTTTGTTAAGCCATCTGTTTATCAAATTAGGCTAAAGGAAGTAAGGCTCATAAAAGGAAGCCACTGAGAAGACAGAAAATTCAATATTATATTGTCCTCAATGCAGAACACTATAGAAGCATTTAATAGTCACACTGGTCTTGTACGTCAATCCTACGTCTGTCAAGGGAGAACCTGAATGAATGTTGTAAAGAAACATCTTACAGAATGAATAATATAGTACATTACCACTTGTTTCTTAAAATTAAATACAGTGAGATCAGGTGTCAGTATTAAAGGTACAACATACCGTGGTTGACAAAAGCACATTTATTTACATACATACATATATATATATATATATATATATATATATATATATATGTGTGTATATACATATTTATGTGTGCGTGTGTATTTATGTGTATAGCAAATGAGTTTGATTTGTCCAGGTATACTGTCAGCCTATAGCAACTGTGAGACAAGAGACAGAATGTGGACAGAATGTGAAAACATTCAACTGGAATTGGAATGGTTTCACATTAAAATCTAAAGTTCATATTTCATTGTTATGCACAGATGAGTAAAAAACTGTCACTACCACAAACATGCACATGCACATCTCCATCACATATTTTAGATATGATAAAGACAAAGAACATCCATCATAAAAGGTGCCCCATCAATATAGCAAGCACTCAGCAAGTGTGTGTGCATAAACACCACACCAACTCTAGGCTTCATTCTTGCTCTATTTTGACTCATCACCAGATGCTCAAGTAAACAGTGGAATTAGCTCAGTAGCTGGATTTATAATCCAAATGGTATATGAAATGCTTCAGTTTGGTATTCCAGAAATGCACCTCCTCATGTTAGATATCAAATTCCCACGGCAGCTAATTTACCATTTATTTCCCGAAGGCTGGAGTAAACCATTTAAAAATACTACTCAGAATGTTCAGTCATGCAGAATGAAGGTCTAACACTTTCAATATGGTCAAGCAGGATATGAAAATGCTTACCAAATATAAGAGTGAACAGCAACTTGGCTATCAGTAATGGATCGCTCTGAACAGCAATAAAATTGATCTAAGTAGCCCTGAGATCCATCAAAACTGAACCTAGATGTCACGGCAGCATACATTTCAGGGAATATGAGCTGTAATGCACCTGAATGCAGCTACACCATAAATTCCAAGATGTACACATACGTTTTTGAAGAGGTAACTGACTCAGTGCCACCAGATGGCTGTTTTTTTTTCTTTTTCTGAAATGATGTCAGTCTGCATGAACAATTATTTAATCAAAAAATGAATCAACTCTTTCTCACTGCTTAACACAGCAATAAAGTTAAAAAGTCATAGCATCATACAATTTACATATCCGAGAACAGACACAGTAATTAAATGAATACAAGTGTGGAAGCTCAAAGTGCTATCATGCACAAAGTGATGCATGCGGTTACATTACTGGTTAACCAACTAAAGAGGTGCAGCTTATAATGGGCATGTAACACACACATACAGATACACATACACAAAAGTACAGTTTTGTACCTACCATAAATGTAGATGTTAGAGTGTTCACCCTGCTGCAGTCATCATACTTGGGTTATCCTGTTGTCAGGCAGTCCCCGCAGTCGGCCGGAATTCCAAAGTCTTGGTCCGGCGTTGGTTGCTGTCGCCTCTTCCCTGACGTCAATGCGCCAGGGGTATATATAATGCAACCGACGCCATTTTCTTCAGTTTTTCTTGCCCCAAAGTCAGGTGCCCCCACAAAGGTGGTCAGAAATTAGTACCAAATGGAGTAACCACTGCACAAACACAAAATCCCTTCAGCTATAAGCAAATACATCAGTAAGGCATTGAAGAGATTTAGCCAGTAGATCAGAAGGGATGGAGGGGGGGGTAACCTGGACTGCAGCAGGGTGAACACTCGAACATCTACATTTATGGTAGGTACAAAACTGTACTATGTTCATCGTGTTACCCTGCTGCAGTCATCACACTTGGGTTGAATTCCAAAGCTAAGATAGGGGGGAGGTATCATAGAGGGTTAGTGGAGGCTATAAGGCCCAGCAGAACTGCAGTGGCGAAGCCCGCCCTGGACTTAGAGTAAAGAGGTAAGTGATAGTGTTTGGTAAAGGTATGTACTGAACTCTAAGTTGCAGCTTCTAAAATTTCCTTGGTTGGAACCCCCCCTGAGAAAGGCTGTAGAGGTAGCTGTTGCCCTGCTAGAGTGGGATCTAATGGTAGCAGGAACTGGTTTCCCATGATGGGTATAGCACAACCGTATGCAATGACCTATCCATTTAGAAATGGTTTGCTTTGATATAGCCTTCCCTTGAGAAGCTGTAGCATAGGCTACAAAGAGCTGGTCAGATTTTCTGAAAGCCTTAGTTTTGTCCAAGTAGTAACGAAGCTGCCTGTGAATGTCCAAGGAATGCAGGAGTCTCTCACCTTTGTTCTGTGGATTGGGGAAGAAGGTGGGTAAGTGGATGGTTTGATTTAAAACTACACTGGAAACCACCTTAGGCATAAAGGATGGATTAGTTCGTAGAGAAACTCTGTCTTGATGAAAAATGAGGAAAGGTTCCGCTGCCATTAGTGCCTGTAGCTCTGAGACTCTTCTAGCTGAAGTTATTGCTAGGAGTAGGGCAGTCTTCCATGATAGGAACTGAAGATCTGCAGAGAAAGCTGGTTCAAAGGGAGGTAGCGTTAGTTTTTCCAGAACAAAATTGAGGTCCCATGTTGGTGTAGGAGCTCTCCTGGGTGGTCTACTGTTTTTTGCCCCTCTGAGGAACTGCCTTAGAAGAGGATGTGAAAATAAAGGTGGATCCGTGTTGTAGTGAGCTGAAATAGCTGAAGCATGGATTTTAATTGAGGAAAAGGAAAGTCCTTGGTGCAACATCTCAGCTAAATACTGTAGAATGTGAGGCATGTGAGGCTGAATTGTGTCTTGGTCTTTAGCTTGGTTCCAGGCACAAAACCTTTTCCATTTGTCCGAATAAGCCTTCCTGGTGCTTAGCCTCCTGGCTTCCAGAATAACATCCAGAACTGCTTGTGAAAGAGGAGCTGGTTGGATGTTTAATTGATTTGCCATGCAGCCAGATGTAAAGTTTTGAGCTGGCTGTGAAGAATCTGATTGTTTTGTTGTGTGAGCAAATGGGGGATTTAAGGCAATATCCATGGTGGGCTGTGGGCCATATTTTTCAATAGCGGATACCAGTGCTGGCGTGGCCAGTCTGGGGCTATGAGAATCAGTCGTGGTCTCTCCTTTTTGACTTTCAAAAGAACCTTTGTGAGAAGAGGCAATGGAAGGAAGGCATATACTGTCAGGTTTTTCCAACTGAAAGAGAGAGCATCCACTTTCCAAGCTTGATGGTGAAATGTCCTTGTACAAAATTTTGTCAGTTGATAGTTTTGAGGACTGGCAAACAGGTCTATGTCTGGAAGGCCCCATTTTTGAGTTATCATTGTAAATATTTGTGGATCTAGTTTCCACTCGTGGGGATCCTTGATGTTTCTGCTGAGGTCATCTGCCAATGTGTTCTTCTGTCCTGGCAGGAATTGAGCTTGTAACTGGACTTGGTAGGCCAGAGCTGTGTTCCATAAGATCATTGCTTGCCTGCATAGAGGGTAGGAATGTGTACCCCCTTGTTTGTTTATGTACCACATTACTGTGGTGTTGTCCGTCTTTATTGCAAGTTGTCCTGGATGTAATAGATCCTTGAAGGCTGTCAGAGCTTTCTGTACAGCTAGCATCTCTTTTTGGTCCTCAGAGGAGTCTGAAGAAATGGACACTTGTTCAGAGGATGCATAATCTTCCTCTTGTCTAGGCCATTTGTCAGGAGGGGGCTGGGGAACCCCTGATTAAAGAAATTAAATTTTCAGCCATTTTGAGCATCTGTTTCTTAGGCATGGGGCCTTGAACAGGAGACTGAAGTGCAGTCCTTTTAGATTTAGAAGGAAAACGCCTTCAGAAACCGATGGCATTTCTGAAGCACCGACGTCTTTTGTAGCAAAGTCGTCTGAAGGGCCTGAAGTAAAAGGCTGCGTCGGCCTGGTACATTCCGTCAAAATTTCCGTAGCGGTCTCAGGTTCCAGATCTGCGGTAGTCAGGGGTTGCGTCGGATCCTCACTGAGGACCGGAGACAGGACCAGCCGAGGCCTCGGAATCTGGCTTAGGCCTGGGCTGTCTGTCCTTATCCCTGCGTTTTTTGTGCACGCTGGTAGTCGGTTGCTCCGACGGCATGGTGTAGTTAAATTTCCTACCGAAGTAGTGTCGTGCGAAATCAAAGCATCTTTTAATAGTATGCTTATTAAACCTAGCACAAAACCGACGAGTAGTGACGTCGTGGTCTGGGCCTAGGTAAGGTATGCAATAAGAGTGAAAATCCTTATGAGGTACTTGCTTCCCACAAGAAATACAATTGTTAAATTTTTCTGACATCGGTCTGAGGCAAGAAAAGTTTCCCCAACGGGGTACTTAGCTTTATAGAAGACTTCGGTCTGAAATTCGAATTCGAAAATCTCAGGAGTCGGCCGACCGGCACTTGCAAACTGCTTCTGCTTCGGGCACCGCGCGGCAAAAAAAGACTGAAGAAAATGTCGTCGGTTGCATTATATATACCCCTGGCGCACTGATGTCAGGGAAGAGGCGACAGCAACTGACGCCGGACCAAGACTTTGGAATTCCGGCCGACTGCGGGACCGCCTGACGACAGGATAACCCAAGTGTGATGACTGCAGCAGGGTAACACGATGAACATCATCAAAAGTGTGAATACACAGAACACACAGTTGCTTTTAGAAAAGGGAAGCACAGGAACTTAATGTAGACATCTGATATATCAGACTCTATCCCTTTCTACAATATCATCCTTATTAAATAAAAACCATATAAAACAGAACAGCCTCATCTTGAACTTTACAATGCAGACAAAGAACAAAGGAGGAGTCATTTCAGAGGATGCGACATGTAAAATAAAAGTATGCAAGAGGCCCTACAAAGGTAATTAATTTGACCAGTCCTGAAAACCTATCGCAGTAAAAACAAGCAATCAATACTGGCGTGTAAAGCATCTACACAAGACCCAACACACACACGCAAGCACACACACGCAAGCACGCACACACACGCATGCACACACAAAATAACAAGAAGGATACTGTGACATGGCTTGCTGGAATAACCTGTAAGAACCCAGGCACTATATGTAAGGGATTATCTAAATACATACAACAGGCACAGAGTCACTATGGCAAAAATTTCTCCAACTCCGCTCTCTACATTGTTGCCTGTACCCTAGGCCTGTGAATACTTTGCAAAGAAATAGGCTTGTTCATCTAAAACAATATTATCAAAGCAAATAAATCAACAGTACCCTTGTCATTTTGCGTAGGAATAGGCGTGGGCATTATGATCAACATGCCTAATGCCTATGATATAGCATGCAAATATTGCACGATTGACATGCCATGCAGATTTGCCTGTGACATCACAAACATTCATTCCTTTTTCCTCAAAGTAGTGTGATCTCAGAGTTGTTATATTTCTATTTATACATTTGGAGGTGCAGGGGGACTGCAAAAAGCACAAGAAAAAAGTAATATTTGTGATGTAACATACTTTACCTTCATCCTCAAAGTTGTGTGATCTCTGAGTTGGTAAATTTGTATTTTTGGTCATGGGCAGGCTTTTGGGCGGAGTTTGGGTGGGCCTTGCTACTTCGCATCGGGGGGGTACTAACTCCTCAATGTGGCTTCAAAACTACCTCATTAAGGCAAAAACCTTCCGTAAGTAAGATACCTACTCATGTTTCCAAATAGCCAATGGAGTTCCACAAGGATTAATATGAAATAATCAAAGGCAGGCCCTGCCTACTTAATCTAAAACTTCAATAATTAAGCGAGACATGTTTATTAATGGTATAAATAATACACTTATCAATGCTTTCCTGTATCAATATGCAGATGATTCTGCTCTAATTTGCAGTTAGCAACCTGAGCTCACTACATTCCAGTTGCTACTTGAGCAGAGTCAAGGTGAAATTAATTTCCAGAAAAATAGAACAGCATTTCCCAGAGATGTGGAACTAGCAATGTATTAAACAATAACCAAACAGACCAAAAGTATCTATCATCCAAATTATTGTAGAAATTATCACGTGATAATCTGACTCATATGGAGTTAACTTTGCTTACAGTCCAGGGGACAATTGCAGAGTCTAGCCCAAAATTCCTAATTGCCCTTAAACACTGTCTCAAGATCACACAGTAGGCAAATAAGGGGTGAAGGAATCAAACCTTGGATCACAATAACTATAGCTCACAGCTTTACCCTTCTGCACTAGCTGAAAACTGATGTAAGACTACCTCACTACTCTACTTGTCTGTTCTATTTATCAATTGTTTCCTCATCTTCTTTCTAAGTATAACATTCATGCTGAAAACTAACCTATTTGCAAATAGTGTACTCTTTTCAACTACTAATGACTTTTTCTACTTTTAACATTTACAGTCCTATGCTTATATGTTAACATGTATTATTCTTATTACTGTATACAGTGAGAGCTTACCAACTTTTGTTAACATGGCAGCAGGGAAATGTGAGGTTGATGTGTACACACAGTTTATATATTCTAGGTCATTCACTTTATTTGAAAGGTAATTTATGTAGACGGATAGTACCGCGAATTCTATTTTTTATTCTGTGAAAATGCTTACAGTTGAGAAGATCACGCTTGTTAAAATAGTGCGCTATTTAAGTTCCAAAAAGACTTTTTTGGAAGAATAAAAAATAGGTATAGTTTGCGGTAAATAAACCGTGTGTACACATCAACTGCTCATTGCCCCTAGTACCGACTTTGTATTATATATATATGTAAATAGTGCATAGTAATTGCATTACAATGCTCTGGACCTATGATGCTGTATACTCTTAAACTAATAAAACATTTACATGTTTCAGAGACTTTGTCCATAAGCCTTCACTGAAAAGGGCTCTAGGCTCAGTTGGACCAGCCCAGTCAACATATGGAAAAACTGGAAATAACTTTAATAAATAAAACAGTGCAGTTATGATTACTGTATGGGTTTCACAGTGGAGTTTGACCATAGACAACACACATGTGGCGCTTCTTACTGTCCATGGGTTGTTATAGTTGTGCTTGCTCATTGAAAGCTTCTGAACTGTCAAACATTTTTAAGGTAGCAACAACTTAGTATTCTGCAACCTAATAACTTGTTGCCACCTTTTAAAAAAGAACAGTTTGACAGATTGTAAACTGACAATCTGTTCGGGGTTACCTACAAGCTGTCATCTAATTTTCAGCTGCACCCAACCGGTTCTACAGCTCTGAGTTGAAATATATAGCACTAGAGTACCTTTCTTGTATTTGGTCAGTCAAATATTTCCTCTACCTCCAGTACTGATGTGGTTACTGGGATATGTGGTAGGGGTAGTTACTGTCTTCACGCAAAAAAAAGCTGAAGTATTTGGTCAGTCAGATATACTAGGTGCACCAAAAACATACCAAAAACAGTGGAGTTGTGTGTGTGTGTGTGTGTGTGTGTGTGTGTGTGTGTGTGTGTGTGTGTGTGTGTGTCGGGGGGGGTACGATGCCTTTGTTACGGCTGATAATTAGATGTGTTCTTTCTACCCTTTTTGACTTAGTCCCACCTTACTTTGAAGTCATCAACCACCTGCGTGACTAACTTTGTCTCTTCCTGAAAGGAATGTCATGCACTGTATTTATTTTTCAAGTGTTTGATGTCCAAGGAAGAGATATGAGGCAAATAGCATCTGTAAGTAGCAGTACTTCCAGTGTACTAAATTTCTGCCAGATAAATAGCAGAGAGTGTTCTTATTGCTGAGATCAGTTACACAAAAAGAGCAGAACTTGACCTGATGCCAGCATCAATATATATATATATATATATATATATATATATATATATATATATATATATATATATATAAAAACATATTGCATTTGAGGTGGTGCCATAGGACACGGAGTGCTGGTACTTCTGCACCCAGCTAAACAAAATTATGCCTTAGTTACACAACAGCAGTGGGACAAGTCTGGTCTTACAGCTGTCAGCACGTGAATCACCTCGGTCCCCTGACTGTTTCACCAGCACACTTACAAAATATGCATATACAAGACGTGGTCCCCCTGCTCATCTAGGCAGACTAGCTGAAAGTATAAAACAAACTCATTTAACAGTTTTGCCTAATACAATGTGTGTTTGCAGCATACTGCTTTCAGAGATCTCAGTGAGCTCGCTGAACGTGAAGCAGATCGCACTGTACTCCGTACTTGCTTTAATACTCCACAGATGACCAGTCACCGGGTGTCTAAAGAATCTGGACTCATCAATGAATTGACAATAATTACAACTATTACATTTGAAGTTCCCACTGGTACTGAGAAGTTGGGGCACACCATCTTTGCGATAACATAACCACTGCTTCAAATTCCTTCTGTTTCTATAGACAAACCTAGGACCATGCCTCAAAAACTCAGAAAACCCATCATCAACCTCCAGAATGTGCTAATTATTCCTGATAATATCTTTAACATCCACTACCCCCTGTGCAAATGACAGTATTATCGGGGGGCACTCCCTCACAAAACATACTCCCTCACAAAACGTGATGACTATAAAATAGAGCTTTTCTCTGAAAAATATGGGCAAGCCCTCCCTTCCCGTTCATTGAGTACTTTAAGGAAGGCTTGATCCACCTTAACAGCATTATACCTCCTGGATGTAAACTAACTCTTCAAACCTGACAGACTTCGGTCAAGGTCCACATGATCACTGGAGAGTCTAGAAACCCTCATGGCTTGTCCTTTGATGATGTTATTAAACACATGGTTAGGATGCATGCTCTGCCTATGAAGGTAAGAGGGTCTATAACAATCCTTCCAATGCATCCTAGTGCTTAAACAATCACCCACCTTCCTAACATTCACATCCACATTCCAGTGCTACTGAGGTGCATCAACCCTGCCTTAAAGTACTCAATGAACAGGCTTGCCCGTATTTTTCAGAGAAAAGCTCTGCTTTGGAGTCATCACGTTTTGTGAGGGATTGCCCCCGACAGTATTGTCATTTGCACAGGGAGTAGTGGATGTTAAAGATATCAGGAATAACTGGCACATCCTGGAAGTTGATGACAGTTTTTTCCTGAGTTTTTGAGGCATGGTCCTAGACTTGTCTATAGAAACAGAAGGATTTTTAAGCAGTGGTTATGTTATCCCAATGGTGTGCCCCAACTTCTCAGTACCAGTGGGACCTCCAAATGTAATGGTTATAATTATTGTCAATTCATTGATGAATCCAGATTCTTTAGACACCTGGTGACGGGTCATCTATGGAGTATTAAAGCAAGTGCCAATTGCAATACTAAGCACATTGTTTACCTTGCCCACTGCCCACGTTGTTTTTAGTTTTATGTGACAAGACCAATAGATGTCTTAAGGAGAGGATCAGGGATCACCTGTATTGCATTCGCAAAGGGCACGACTTTAGTGCCCTAGGGAAACGTGTTAAACACGGACTTGACACATTCTTTTGTTTTTCAAGTCCTTTATGTTGTGTATCCTAATGTACGTAGGGATGATTTAGTGAATCATACTGAAGTGGTTGAATTGGAATGGATCCTTAGATTGGGGGCACACCAGGCCATGGGGCTGAATGATACTGCCCCTCTTAGACCACTGCTGAAGTCCAGATAATGTCCCTCTTAGACCACTGCTGAAGTCCAGACGGTTGAAGTAATGGGCTTCTCTTGTCAGCTGTTTGGGCGTACATGCGCATGCTTTATTGACCTGTACATATCTGTATACGTATGCATATGTACATGTTTCATGTATGACTGAGTTTAGTTTTACTTTTACTATGGTTCACTATGTCTTTTTATTTAATTGTTGCCATTATTTCATGCATGAAGCATTTTTATCTGTATCTGGCACTTTAATTAGCTGTTTGCTGAGGTAGTGTGCTGTGATAGGTTGGCCCATCATATATTAGTATAGCTTTTTCTATCTTTTTAAAATTGTCTGATGAAGCGGCTTGTTGCTGCCATGAAAGTGTTCATGTCTCTATTAAACTTTTTACCATTCATCTTGGAAATTTGGTCATTGTATTCAGTGTTTTCTGCCAGCTACTGGGTTATTATTTTTTACTTGTGCTTTGTGCCGTGTGTGGGGTAGTTGGATTCTTTTGTAATTGTTTGTTTTACCACTTCTCTTTTTGTAAAACAGTCATATGTTTCAGTAGCTAAATCTCATATCGTTTCCTGTTCCTTCTTCTTTTCATTGTTTCATTGTTTCTTTCTCCCTCTCTTCATTACCCTTTTTTTTTTTTTTTTTACAACCCATCCACGTGCCATGTTTCACTACATTTATAACATTTCAAAACACATTTTTGCATCATGCCCAGTTTGCCCACAATTACGTTTTCTATTTACACAATTACTAACTAAATGAACAGCTTTACCATAATAAAAACAGGTTTCAGGTTGCACCCAATAACTCACAATCCTCTTATTTCCATCAACATTTATAACATTTGGAATATGTATAATATCATTATTGTCAATCTTCAGAATAACAAAACAATCCTATCCCCCAGTCCATAAATCTCCATCATAAATTTTTGAAATGTCCAATACATTTTTACATATTGTATTCAAAAGGAGTCTTAAAGTCTCTTTTTCAACTTCAGTCCTAAACCGTATATGGATTTTCTTTTTAGCTTCTATATTAAAATCTTTTATAACATGAGAGTTCCAAGGAAAATAAGAAGTTATGTACCTACCATAACGTTCCATGTTAGTTGTCTTCTCTCGCCTTCTTTCTTGCTTGATGGGTTCGGACGGCTCCGACTCGGCACTTGCTAAGCTCGAGAGTCACTTTTACCAGCTCGAGGCAGCCCCATATCCCATGATGCAAGGCGGTAAGTACCCAGATCTCGTTTGATGACAAAGGGCAATAGCACCAAGCATAAATACTTCCCAAAGGAAGAAAGAAAGAAAGCCTACAGGATGAAAGAAGGACCAGTTCTGAATGGTCTTCAGCATAACAATCTCTTGTAGAAGGTCTGTCCAGGCCTGGGGGAAGGAGGGAGGGTCGCAAGAAAGAAGGCGAGAGAAGACAACTAACATGGAACGTTATGGTAGGTACATAACTTCTTAATGTTAAGTTGTCAATCTCGCCTTCATTCTTGCTTGATAGGACCCGCCCCTAGCACCTCTATCCTGGGTGGCTCAACGGAACAGACTCTTGAGGACTGTAGAGCCAAAACTGGCTCTGTCCCTGGAGGCCAAGTCCAATTTGTAATCAGAAACAAAAGTATGAGGAGTGGCCCAAGTGGCCGCTGCACAAATAGTGTCTAAAGGAAGTCTAGCTTGAAAGGCTGTAGACGTAGCTAAGCTCCTAGTTGAATGTGCTTTAGGTTTTGAGCACAGCTGTTTTCCCCTGAGCAGATAAATTTCAGAGATGACAGAAGAAAGCCATCTAGATAAAGTCACTTTAGAGACAGGAAGGCCTTTCCTGTTGTCCGCATAGGAAACAAAGAGTTGATCGGATTTCCTAAATTGTTTAGTTCTGTCCAAATAATATCTGAGTTGGCGGTGGACATCAAGATAATGTAATTTTTGTTCCGATCTGTTAGAATAGTTTGGAAAAAATACAGGGAGTTCAATGGATTGATTCAAATTAGCCTTTGAGGCGACCTTAGGCAAAAAGGTCGGATTAGTTCTCAATGATACTCTGTCCTTGTGAAAGACCAAATAGGAGCTTGAAGTTCAGACACCCTCCTGGCCGATGTAATAGCTACTAGGAATAATGTTTTCCAAGAAAGAAATTTTAGGGAGCAAGAAACAGTTGGCTCGAAGGGGGGAAGAATCAAGGATGTCAGCACTAAATTTAGATCCCATTGAGGAGGAGGATTCCTGATTGGAGGCTTTAGCAGGAAAATTCCTTTCAAGAAGGCTTTACAAAGCCTATGGGACATGATATTGTGATCTGCGATCCCGACATGAAAGTTCGAGATAGCAGCCAGTTGAACTAACTGTGGAGGAAGAGGAGCCTGCATGAAAAATCTCGGCTAAGAAGTCCAAAACTGCCTGAACTGGGGCAGTGAAGGGATTGATATTCTTGGCTTTAGCCCAATAAGAGAAACGTTTCCATTTGCTTGTATAAATCCTCCTGGTAGAGGATTTTAAAGAAGCTACTATGATGTCTCTAACAGGGTTAGAGATCAAAGGAAGCCTGGCTAAGGAAGGAAGTGGAGCAACCATGCTGAGAGGTTGAGAGAAGGGATAGACCGGTGCAGCTGACCGGATTGGTGAACCAGAAGATCTGGCACTGGGTCCAGATGCCATGGCTGCACCAAAAGGTAACGATGGAGGAATGGAAACCAAATTTGTCGAGGCCAATAAGGAGCAATGAGAATCATTTTGGCTCTCACAGCGGTAGCTTTCTGGATAACCTGAGGGATTAGAGGAAAGGGAGGAAAGGCATAAAGAAGTCCCTGGGGCCAATCCTGGGTCAGAGCGTCTCTGGGGGGATGGCCTGACAGAGGGAAGAGAGAGAAGAAGTCTGGGCATTTGCTGTTTTGGGGAGTAGCAAAAAGATCGCAACATGGGCGACCCCATTCCAGAAAAATCTCCTCCACTATAGACTGCTTGAGAGACCACTCGTGAGGCATGAGAATAGCTCTGCTCAATCTGTCCGGTAAAATGTTGGTTTTCCCAGGGATGTGCGTTGCTACCAGAAACCGATGAGATGAGATCGCCCATTGCCACAGTCTGAGCGCTTCTCGACACAAGGGGTAGGACTTGGTTCCGCCCTGTTTGTTGATATACCAAACTACAGACATGTTGTCTGTGTGGACTGCAATCGTCCCTACAGGAAGAGAGTCGTTGAGGGCTTGCAACGTTAAAAGCACTGCTCTCATCTCTAGGACATTTATGTGCAGGTGGTACTCGAACGGTTGCCACGTCCCATGAACCATCCTGCCCTGATAATGCCCCCCCCACCCGATCAGGGAGGCATCCGTGGTGACAGTGGTTACCGGGGATGGGGGTACAAAGTGTCTGCCTTGGTGAATCTGGGGAGAAGTGATCCACCAAGCAAGATGATTTTTGCAAATCTGTGTCACCAGAATTTGGTGACGCATTGGAAATTGTTGGTAAGACCAATGAGTGAACAACATCCACTGAAGAAGGCGCATGTAGAAGCGAGCCAGGGGAAGAAGAGTAAT